>NC_079190.1:421253832-421627059 GCF_029499605.1 Hyla sarda
CACAAAGGCTGAGGTAGGGGTCCTGCTGCTGAGTTGCTGCCCTCCTACGGCCTCCTTTGTTGCTTCCTGAGTGGACAGTGTGATTTCACAGAAGTGTGATTGACTTGGCGTTACATTGTGTTGTTTGACTCCTTAAGGACGTAGGGCGTACCTGTACGCCCTGTGCCCGCTCCCGTTTTTTAAAACGGGGTCACACCGTGACCCGGCATCACACTGGGTCGGTCCCGGATGCTAATCATAGCCGGGACCCTGGGTTAACAGTGCGCGGCATCAATCGTTGTGTCGCGCGCTGTTAACCCTTCAGGCGCGGCGATCAAAGTTGACCGCCACATCTGAAAGCGAAAGTAAATGCTTCTCGGCAGTGATGTTCCGATCAGCTGGGATGCAGGCAGAGGTCTCCTTACCTGTCTCCGCAGCGTCCGATCGTCGATTGATTGCTCCAAGTCTGAGCTACAGGCTTGAGCAATCAAGCCCCTATCTCACTGATCCGTGCAAAGCTATGGCTTTGCATGGATCAGCATAGGAGATCAGTGTGTGCAGTGTTAATGCAGTGTGTGCAGAGTTAATAAAGGTAATTTAACCCCTTCCCTAATAAAAGGGGAAAAAAATTTGCACGCAAAAAAATTCCAAAGTCCAAAATAGTGTATTTTTGGTCCCTTTTTATATCTTGAAAATATGAATAAAAAGTGATCAAGAAGTCCAATCAATACAAAAATGGTATCAATAAAAACTTCAGAACACGGTGCAAAAAATGAGCCCTCATACCGGCCCATACGCAGAAAAATAGATAAAAAAAAGTTATAGGGGTTAGAAGATGAGAATTTTTAACATATACATTTTTCTGCATGTAGTTATGATTTTTTTCCGAAGTACGACAATATCCAAACTATATAAGTAGGGTATTATTTTAACCGTATGGACCTACAGAATAAAGATAAGTGTTATTTTTACCGAAAAATGAATTGCGTAGAAACGGAAGCCCCCAAAAGTTACAAAATGACATTTTTTCTTCAATTTTGTCGCACAATGAATTTTTTTTCCATTTCCCCGTGGATTTTTGGGTGAAATGACTAATGTCACTACAAAGAAGAATTGTTGGCGCAAGAAATGAGCCATCATATGGAATTTTATGTGCAAAATTGAAAGCGTTATGATTTTTAGAAGGTGATGAGGAAAAAGTGAAAATGCATAAGCGGAAAAATTTGAGCAGTGTATATTTCTACTACATTAAATTTCTGTTCTTTAACCCCTTAAGGATGCAGGGTTTTTCCGTTTTTGCACTTTCGTTTTTTCCTCCTTACTTTTAAAAATCATAACCCTTTCAATTTTCCACCTAAAAATCCATATTATGGCTTATTTTTTGTGTCACCAATTCTAATTTGCAGTGACATTAGTAATTTTACCCAAAAATTCACAGCGAAACGGAAAAACAAATCATTGTGCGACAAAATCGAAGAAAAAACTCAATTTTGTAAATTTTGGGGGCTTCCGTTTCTACGCAGTGCATATTTTGGTAAAAATGAGACCTTATCATTATTCTGTAGGTCCATACGATTAAAATGTTACCCTACTTATATAGGTTTCACTTTGTCGTACTTCTGGAAAAAATCATAACTACATGCAGTAAAATTTATACGTTTAAAAATGTCCTCTTCTGACCCCTATAACTTTTTTATTTTTCCACTTACAGGGCAGTATGAGGGCTCATTTTTGCACCGTGATCTGAAGTTTTTATTGGTACCATTTTTGTTTTGATCAGACTTTTTGATCACTTTTTTTTTTAATGGTATAAAAAGTGACTAAAAATATGCTTTTTTGGAATTTGGAATTTTTTTTACGTGTACGCCATTGACCGTGTGGTTTAATCAACGATATATTTATATAGTTTGGACATTTACGCACGCGGTAATACCACATATATTTATTTTTACTTTTATTTACACTGTTTTATTTTTTTTATGGGTAAAGGGGGGTGATTCAAACTTTTATTAGGGAAGGGGTTAAATGACCTTTATTAACACGTTTTTTTTTGCAGTGTTATAGCTCCCATAGGGACCTATAACACTGCACACACTGATCTTTTACACAGATCACTGGCGTGTATTAACACGCCTGTGTTCAGTGTTATTGGCGCTTGACTGCTCCTGCCTGGATCTCAGGCATGGAGCAGTCATTCGCCGATCGGACACCGAGGAGGCAGGTAAGGGCCCTCCCGGTGTCCTGTAAGCTGTTCAGGACACTGCGATTTCACCGCGGCTGTCCCGAACAGCCCGACTGAGCAGCCGGGATACTTTCACTTTCACTTCAGACGTGGCGGTCAGCTTTGATCGCTGCGTCTGAAGGGTTAATACAGGGCAACACCGCAATCGGTGATGTCCTGTATTAGCCGCAAGTCCCGGACGTTGACAGCGTGACCCCGCGGCATATCGCGGGAGCTGGCGGAGGACATAAATATATGTCCTTCGCCATTAAGGGGTTAAATGAAATAATTTGGGGCTCATGATATATCATGGTTCCATCCATAGGAAGTGTTGAAGAAGCTGTCAAACAATGACTTTGGTTTCCAAAGTTTTAAACAAAGTAAATTCAAACACAGGTTAGAACAAGAACAGAGTGCAAATACAAATGTAATCTTGTCTTAGTTGCATAATAAAGTAGGTATTTATATTATAACATTAAACATTAGAAACAAACCTAAATGTTTTACTCATTAGTATCTCACAGCATCCTGGCAGTGTCCTGTTACAGCTAAGCAGCGCTTCCTGCTTTTATTTCAATATGCAGGAAACACTCATACCACCAATCATTGGCTGTAGTGGTGACCTCCCTAAGCCAGCAATAAACTAGGAGAGCATTTTCCGCATGTCAGAATAAAGCTTCACCCCTATGCAGATGGAAGTGTCAGGGGATCGGGAGGGTTAATATTACTTATTTTTTATTATAAGCACTCCAAGCCCCCACTGAAAAAGTTTGGAGAGTGTGCAGTGGAGACTCTCTTAATCCTCTAGGTGAGAGAGACCCCATGACAGGTGCCCCATATGTCTTCCCTATAATAGTCCTGAATGCCACCATCTACTCAGTGTATTGTACTAGGAACAAATTTCCACTCAAAAATACAAATAGGCCATAAGCTATATGTGTAAATCTGAAGTTTAAACCAAAATTTAGATTGTAAGTTTATTTTACCTGAGACAGTTAAGTGAAATACAGATACTGAGTTGACGTGTTCACTTCTTGCACTTCTGCAAGAGTCCAACTGCTGGATCCCAACCAATCACAAGAACTTTGGCTCCCTGCCTCTATTTAAATAGAGTAAGACATGTATACAGCCACATTATGTTTCTTCTCATAAAAATACTTGACCAGGGTATCATTTACATACGCTGAGCCCAGCTACCCTGCTCCCACAAACCAGACACCACACTGAAACAGGAATTTTGGGTAGAAAGGCCACAGCGGCCATTTTATTAAATAACATATTCAAAATATTAACTCCTTGGGGACGGAGGGTATACCTATACACCCTTAGCCCACTCCCTTTCTATAACGCGGGGCCACGCCGTGGCCCCTAGTCATAGCGGGTCATGCCTGGCCTCTAACAATGGCCAGGACCCGTGGCTAATAGCGCGTGGCACTAATCGCGGTGCCGTGCACTATTAACCCCTTAGACGCGGAGTTCAAAGTTGAATGCCGAGTCTAAAGTGAAGCACTGCCGGTTAGCTCAGGAAGCTGTTCGGGATTGCCGTGGCGAAATCGACCCACCACCAGACACCCCACTGACACAGGAATCTTGGGTAAAAAGGCCACATCAGCCATTTTATTAAAAAACATAACAAAAATATTAAATAACATTTATGAATAATCAGGTAAACATTACCTGTCCAATCCTTAACAAATACAAAATTGTTAAAAACCATATTTTTCAGCTCGACTCTACAACCTAGTCGGAGGGGGACTTGGAGGCATCCTGATTTCTTCCTCAATTTCCTACTTTGCCCTGGGCTGTCCCTTCACCTGACCCCAGGGCACCACTTTCAGAGACCAACACCCAGGGGTTTACCACACGAGTCTGGGTTCCGCCCCCAGCCTCACCATCCCATTTACCGCCAAACTTTCTCCAAGCGTCTCCAAGTCCCCCTCTAGCTCCTGCCACTAATGACCGCTTTTGACCCTTTACAAGCAGCTGTCCACCCACAACTGAACTGCTCGCTCCACCACATCCCTAATTTCCCAGGTCCACAAGTCTGTCCCTATGGGATTTAAGTGCACCCCATCAGAACCCAAAAACTCGGTAGAGGCCACCTCCAATTCTCCCTGTCGCACGACCAAACTCCCATTCCTAGCAACAAAACGGCAAACTCCCATTCCTAACAACAAAACGGCCCACCGCCCGATTCACCTTTGCCTTAGTCCTGTTCAAACTCAACACAGACCGAGCATTCCACCATTTCAGTTGAGTCACAATGTCAGACCAAATCACTAGAATACCCACAAAGGACGACCAAACCTGGAGCAGGTCGAGCTTAATATCTCTCATCAAAGACCACGCAGTACAACGCCCAAGGTCATTTCCTCCGGCATGATTGACTAACACATCAGGGGCCCGATGCAAAGCAACATAGAACTGAAGAAATGGAATGCGTCCGGCCCACAATAGCCCCCTTTATCCAACCACTGCACCTGAGCCACTTCACAGGAGAAACCCAACTGTCTGCTATCCGGATGTCCTAAAATCCACACAAGACATGGAGCCGCACCTGCAAAACAGAACACAAACAAAATTCAAAGCCAAGGAACAAGCAAACACCCAAATACATGAACAATCACAACAAGTGAGGATGCTTATAAAACCTGAACCCAGCGGGAAGCCTCCGTGGCCACTCCAATTCTAAAGTAATGCGAGCTAAACTCTCCCAGGGCCTGCCCCAAAATCGCCAGACCCCTCCCAAAAACAAGGACAAACTGAAACCAGGACAAAATCTCCCCCTGCGCATGCACCCACAACGGCCTGCCCACCGCAGGGCGGAACACCTTATAAGCCCGAAAACATCTCACAAGGGCAACAACCAAACCACAAAACTGCACCCCAACTGGTTGGTCTTGGAACGGCAAACCACACATGCCAAACATAAACTCTCCTCATACACATCAGAAACTAACAGGCCACCAACCGAAACCTTACTAGGCGACACCAGTTCAGACACCCTGAATGCCCCCCCAAAAAAGCCAAAGCAAAAGCAAGACGGAACAAAACTTCCTCAAAACTAGAAACACACACACTCTCATCAAAACACTGCACAACTCCTCCAGTAAAGAAAAAGAAACAGGCCTTAGTGAGTCCCGCACCATCGAACCCCTCCTGAACCCCCTGGCTGCCCACCTCACAAGGAAAGACTTAGTGGTGTCAGGCAGCCCCCGAAGCTGAAACCAAAAAGCCAACGCTGCCAACCTTCGGCTAAGGCCAGACACTGACACCCCATCTCCAAACTACCGTCCCACAAAAAAACTGAACTGCAGCCTCCCAGTCCCCTTGAGACTGCAAGGCCCCCAAACTTCCCAACAGATCCTCCCGCTCCTTCCTGCACCTACTATAGCCGGCCCAAGAACTTGCACTGACTGACCACCAGACAAGAGCAAAGGCCGCCGTCAAACCACTCTCCACACCACCTCCACCAGGCAGGGTATCCCACAGACATCAACTTCTGGTGCCACTTCTCGAAACCAGTAAACCTGGAAACAAGTCACCGCTGCCGCCAGTCTGTGACAAAACACCCGCCCCATCGGTATAATCTGACAGACAAAATTAAGCCGACCTAACAGCGACTGCAGATCACGAAGCTGTATCTTACGTGCTCTAGCCGCAGCCGACACTGCCGTCCGCAGCGCAAGCAACTTATCCTCGTTAAGCTGACATTCCTTGGCCATCGTATCAATCATGATGCCCAAGAACTTCAGCTTGTTGGCAGGCCGCTCCGTGTTGTCAGGCGCCAGTGGCATCCCAAAGCAGGCCAATACTCTCTCCATAGTCTGCAGCAAAACAGGACACACCGAAGACCCCCTAGGACCAATGAACAGGAAGTCATCGAGGTAATGCAGCACGGAGTCCACCTGAAACTCCGACTGCACCACCCCCCTGCCCAGCAACACCCCAACAAAACAAAACTATCCAGGTGCACCGCCAGGAGCCGGAAAGCCGCCTTGATAACGTTTTTTGCTAAAAGACTCCCTGAGGACGAACATTGGAACACGGGATATGAAAATCAAATTTGAAACCCTCCCGCAACAACACCGCACCATGCCTATTTGGATATCGGTCGAGGAACGGCACCATCTTTTCCACTTTCCCCGACATTTCCCTCCTTGTGGTCAACCTCCAATCCACGCCCCTTTCCTAAAACAGCGGGACAAACTGTGGGTGCCTCCGCAACCAGAGCACTCATGCTTGAAATGGCACCCATTCGCAAGCCAGGACTGGTCTTCATTAAATTGCCAACAGATCCAGATGGACTGGCTCCATCCTGAAAGGACTGCCCACTCCCCCGTGGCGCAACCATCAACCTCATCCAAAGACTGATGTCTTTTTGATCCCAGCGCAACAAAGGCCAAACAGCCTTCCGCTGCCTAAACTGTTCATCATACCGTAACCATGCGGTACCCTGTAAGCCTTGCCTATGGAATCCAAGTAAAAGAAAAGGCCCAAGCCATTTTCCGGCGCCTTTTCACCAATGACACTGGCAAAATGGCAAAGGCCTGCAGCCAATTGGAAAACGTGTGGGGTATCAGCCGATGCCGCCGACACTTCTCCTCCTCTTTCTTGGACTAGTCTGGCTTCACCCAATCCAGGTTGAATTTCTCAAGCAGCAACAAAGAAAAAATCTCTATATACTCATTCCTCCAGATCTTTTCCCTGACCTCCGCCTTCAGATGAGCTCCAAGGGCCCTTGAAGCACACATACACCTCCCCCGTGCCGAATCAGTTAAACGCACATCTTCCCCGGACCTAGCCACCACTGTGGGTGCCACAGGAGCCCCACCTCCACTACCTGCCGCAACCCCCGCCACCCCCACACTCGCAGTCGTCAGACTACGCGCCACACCTGTCTCCCACACCGCCGCCAGAGACCCCACAGCGCCCGCTGCCTTATCCTTCTAACATCTCGCAACAATATCTAACAATCCCTCCCATAGACTTGCATTTAGGGGGCATGGCCGTGACATCACTAGGGGGCGTGGCCGACCATCGCAGTGTGAAAACAGCGTTCGGAATGCTGGCTAGTGGAGTACCCCTTTAATATTGTTTTCCTTATCTATTTGGTTTTTTTCTTTATCCACAAAATCTTATAGCAGATCTATGTTCATTGAGCCACAATTTCACTATGCATTTTAGTGTTGTGTTCTTTGTCATACATATGAGTCATCCTTAACCCCTTAAGGACACAGGGCGTATCCATACGCCCCCATTTCCAAGTCCTTAAGGACACAGGGCGCATGGATACGCCCTGAGCATTCCCGGCCCCCGCAGCTAGCCGGAGGGGAGCCGGGGCCGGATGCCTGCTGAAATCATTCAGCAGGCATCTCGTCATATCGCCCAGGGGGGTCATTATGTCCCTCCATGTCGGCGATCGCAGCGCATCGCTCGTCAATTCAGATGAGCGATGTGCTGTGATTCCGTTCCCCGCCGCTCGCCAGGCGGGGATTGGAGCCGGATGTCTGCTGATTTCTATCAGCAGACATCCCGGCAGTGTGCGACCAGCGATCGCTGCAGGACGGCGGTAACTACTTACCGGCGTTCTGCAACTGTTCCGGGTCATCAGGGTCACGTGTGACCCGTATATAGATGGTGACTGGTGGTGTAGTATACACCACCAATCACCATCCATGCTGTACTGGGGGCTGGCATTGTGGCCACCCCCCTCAGTACAGTTGTGATTGGGTGGCCAAAGTGGCCACACCAATCACAATGTAATGGGAGGGGATGGTGGGGGCTAGGAGCATGTTGCTCCATTCTGCCCGCCATTCCACTCAGATCTGGTGTGCAGGACGGAGCCCCGTGCTGCCCACCATCCCCTCAGTTGAAAAAAGTGCCCCTTGCCCCCTTTCTGTGGCCCCTTGGCACAGAAATCACACAGGGTTAGCTTTAGATTAGGTAGGGACAGGTTAGGGTTAAAAAAAAAGCCTTTTTTTTTTTCAGCGTACCTCAGTGGGTGTCCATGGGTCCGTAGCACCTTTAGCTGCGTGACCCCGGCCCTGCTGGGTCGCTGCGCTCTGCCGCCAGCCTTTTTTTTGGCGCAGATCTTTTTTTTTTTTGTTTTTTTTCCCTAAGCGTGTGTGCTGACCCTCTTAGTTATAAAAGAGCGGTCCGCCACCGTTTGTTAAAGCCCACCCACCGCTGATGGTCCCTGCGCTTTTTTTCGTGTTTTCTAGCGTGTTTTTGCACCCATAGGCGGTCCGTGCCACCAGTAGCAGGCGTGTACTGTGTGGCCGGACCTTATCTGTGTGTGCGGCGTGCCTCACCGCTGTCAGTGATTTATCACTGATCAGCATTTTTTTTTGTGATAAAGGCACTTTTTCCGGTTAACGCGTGGTTTTTTTAGCACCCATAGGCGGTCCGTGCCACCAGTAGCAGGCGTGTACTGTGTGGACGGACCGTACCTGTGTGTGCAGCCTGTCCCACCGCTGTCAGTGATTTATCACTGATCAGTGTTTTTTTGGGGTTCAGGTGGGTGCTTTTTTTTTCGGGGTAAAGCGAAATTTTTTTATTTTTCGGGTTTTTTGTGTGGGGGTCTGTGTACAAGCCACCAGCCACTGTTCTGGGCTGAGTGGCCAGACCCCCCACTGACTTCTGCGCCCCCTGCCGCCACAAGCGCTAATTAGTGCGCACACCACTGATTAGATAAACACTTTTTTTTTGGCGCAGGGCTTTTTTGCGCTAGAAGTCCCCTTTTTTTAAAAAAAAAAGCCCCCTTTTTATTTTATATTTTTTTCTGTTAGGGTGGGTTAGTTTAGTGAGGTTAGGTTAGGGAGGGTTAGGGCGGGTTAGGGAGGTAGTCTCGCACCTCACCACACACAGCACATACACCAATAAAGTTTTCCCCCCCACACACACATACCCGTATCCCCATTAGAGTAGGGAAATGGCCCGCAGAGTGTTTTCGGCGGAGGAGGCATATGACATAATTGCCTCCAACACCGAGAGCGGCTCAGAGGACGATGAAGACCCCACCTTCCTTATTTCATCGTCCTCCTCATCATCTAGTTCTGATGATGAGCCACCAAGGCGGCGGAGATGCCGCCGTGCGGCGCCGCAAACCTCCTCTGTCCTTGACCCTGTGCCCCATGCTAGTATGAGTCCCCCTGGCGCTCATACTAGTGAAGCCCCCCAGCCAAGTTCACTGGTACATCGTGCCGGAGAACTTGTCTGGACTCAGCCAGCGGACCACAAGCCCGTGATTCCTGAGTTTGTTGGCGTCTCAGGAATCAAAATTAACATCGCCGGGTTCACTGAAAAGGACTTTTTCGGTCATTTTTTCAGTGACGACTTTGTTAATCTGATGGTTACACAGACGAATCTGTACGCCCAACAGTTCGTCGCCGCTAACCCGGGCTCACTTTTAGCTAGACCCGGCGGCTGGACTCCAGTCGATGCAGCCGAAATGAGGACCTTTTGGGGCCTCGTGCTGCATATGGGTCTAGTTAAAAAACCCAGTGTCAGGCAATATTGGAGTGGGGACGTCCTTTACCAGACACCCCTCTACAGTATGGCCATGACACGCTCCCGGTTCGAGGCCATTCGGAGATGTTTGCATTATGCTGATAATGCGGCATGTCCCCCCCGAACTGAACCCGCATATGACCCCCTGTATAAAATCAGGCCGGTCATCAATCACGTCGGGGCCAGATTTTGGGAGGCCTATGTCCCGGGGCGGGAGGTCGCTATTGATGAGTCGCTCATCAGCTTCAAGGGGAGACTCAGCTTCCGGCAATACATCACGACCAAGCGAGCGCGGTATGGCGTGAAGATGTATAAACTTTGCGAGAGTACCTCCGGGTACACTTGCAAGTTTATAGTGTATGAGGGACGAGATTCCCGTTTTGAACCTCCAGAATGTCCCCCCACTCTGGGTGTTAGCGGGAAAATCGTTTGGGGCCTTTTGCACCCATTGCTAGATAAAGGTTACCACCTTTACGTGGATAACTTTTATACTAGTAACCCTCTCTTCACATCCCTCGCCGCCAGATCCACGGTCGCTTGTGGGACAGTCCGGAAGAATCAAAGAGGCCTTCTGCCCCATCCCCTACATGCTCCTATCCCCCGGGTGAGTACCGTGCCTTCTCCCATGAGAACCTGTTGTTGGTCCGGTATAAGGACAAGAGGGATGTCCTTATGCTCACCACAATTCATGGGAATGGCAGCACCCCTGTCCCTGTGCGAGGTACCGCAGGACCGGTCCTCAAGCCCGATTGTATTCTGGACTACAATCGGTATATGGGGGGAGTTGATCTTTCTGATCAAGTCCTCAAGCCATATAATGCCAATGCGGAAAACACGTGTATGGTATAAAAAGGTTGCAGTCTACATGGTACAGGTTGCCATGTGCAACTCTTTTATACTGTACCAGAACGATGGCAACACAGGGACATACCTGGAGTTTCAAGAGGTAGTTCTAAGGGCCCTCATCTTTGGTGACCGCCAAAGAGCGGGTCAGAGCACCTCTGGAACTTCAGTGCCCCGGATCGTCCCCGGCCAACACTTTCCAGGTGAGGTCCCCCACACTGGAAAGAAGGGACGATCTCAGAAAAAATGCAGAGTGTGTCACAAGAGGGGGATTTGGAAGGACACCACCACTCAGTGTGACACTTGCCACGATCATCCGGGCCTCTGCATTAAAAACTGCTTCAGGGAGTATCACACTTCCATGGAGTACTAAATTTTTAATCCTTTTCCCTGATTTTAATTCCCCAGAATTCGGCTCCAATGTACCAGTCCAGGGTACATTGTCTTCCAAATTTTATACCAAAATACCCTACCCCCCAAAAATCAAACCCAAAACCTATTTCCCAATGCCCCTCATAATATCTTTGTCCCCCAAGAAATGGGTCATGGAACACAGAGTCAACAGCATTGGAGGTTTGCAGTTGCCTCAAATGCGCAACGCTCTCTCTCCCCACCTGAGCGGGTTGCGCATTTGAGGTAACAGAATAGGGACGGCCCCACACATCCCCTTCCCAGAATGATGATTCAGAGTATAGGGTTTGGGGCGGGCATCATTTTTACTTTTGGCTGTACTCTGGGTCATCATTCTGGGAAAATAATTGACATATCAGTTCTAAAATTGCAATTTTCTTCCCCCCATAGTACACTTCATCCATTCCTGGAAAATAAATTTAGGAAACACCTGTGCGTCAAAAATGTCCTCTTTACCCCTATACCCATTCCTCAGGGTGGGTACTTTCTGTAATGGTGTCACATGTGGGTGTTTCATTTTTGTATTTTCCTCGGAATGTATGTAACCGTCAGCTACTGATATGCCATAGGCCACAAATACAAACTGGCCTCTATGACTTCTGAGCCTTGTTGTGCGCCCGCCCAGCACGTTACCCCATATGTGGATGTATTTTTATAGTCAGGGGGAAAAGCCCTCAAAAATTTGCAACCCAATATCTCATATTACCCCTTGTGAAAATGTAAAAAATTGGGTAACCTCCAGCATTTTAGTGTAAAAAAATCAAATTTTCCAATTTATGGCCCACTTTTCAAAAAACCTGTGAGGTGTTATTTCCCACTGTACCCCTTGTTACGTTCATTGAGGGGTGTAGTTTATAAAATGGTGTCACATGTGGGTTTATTTTTGCTTTTGGGGGCTTTATAAATGCACATGACCCCCGACTTCAATTTCAACAAAACTTTCACTTCTTGTATTCTGAGCATTGTAGTGCGTCCACAGAGCAATTTACATCCACATATGGGGTATTTTTTTTTCTTAGACAAAGTTGTTCTACAAATTTTTGGGCCTTTTGCCCTATTACCCAATGTGAAAATGAAACATTTGGGGTAACACTATCAATATAGTGGAAAAAAAAAAATCAAATTTTTCACTTTTATGGCCCTGTGAGGTGTAAGTACTCACTGTAACACTGTTACGTTCCCGGAGGGGTCTAGATTCCAAAATGGTATGCCATGTGTTTTTTTTTTGCTGTCCTGGCACCATAGGGGCTTCCTAAATGCGGCCTGCCCCCAGAGAAAAATTTCCTTCCAAACAGCCAAAATTGGGCTTCAAATTTTGGGGGATATTTTCTGCTTTAACCCTTTGTAAAAATGTAAATTTTTTGGGAAACCAAGCATTTTAGGTAAAAAAAAATGTATTTTTTTTTACTTATGCAAAAGTCGTGAAACCCCTGTGGGGTATTAAGGTTCACTTTACCCCTTGTTACGTTCCCCAGGGGGTCTAGTTTCCAAAATGGTATGCCATGTGTTTTTTTTTTTTTTTTGCTGTCCTGGCACCATAGGGGCTTCCTAAATGCGGCATGCGCCCAGAGCAAAATTTCCTTCAAAAAAGCCAAATGTGACTCCTTCTCTTCTGAGACCTGTAGTGTGCCAGCAGAGCACTTTTCACCCCCATATGGGGTATTTTCTGAATCGGGAGAAATTGGGCTTCAAATTTTGGGGGGGATTTTCTGCTATTACCCTTTTTAAAAATGTAAAATTTTTGGGAAAACAAGCATTTTAGGTAAAAAATTTTTTTTTTTACATTTGCAAAAGTCATGAAACACCTGTGGGGTATTAAGGCTCACTTAATTCCTTGTTACGTTCCTCAAGGGGTCTAGTTTCCAAAATGGTATGCCATGTGTTTTTTTTTTTTGCTGTTTTGGCACCCTAGGGGCTTCCTAAAGGTGACATGCCCGCCAAAAACCATTTCAGAAAATGTTCTCTCCAAAATCCCCTTGTCGCTCCTTCCCTTCTGAGCCCTCGACTGCGCCTGCCGAACACTTTACATAGACATATGAGGTATGTGCTTACTCGAGAGAAATTGGGTTAGAAATACAAGTAAAAATTTTCTCCTTTTACCCCTTGCAAAAATTCAAAAATTGGGTCTACATGAACATGCGAGTGTAAAAAATGAAGATTTTGAATTTTCTCCTTCACTTTGCTGCTATTCCTGTGAAACACCTAAAGGGTTAAAGCACTGACTGAATGTCATTTTGAATACTTTGGGGGGTGAAGTTTTTATAATGGGGTCATTTATGGGGTATTTCTAATATGAAGACCCTTCAAATCCACTTCAAAACTGGACTGGTCCCTGAAAATATGGAAAATTGCTGCAGAACTTTGAAGCCCTCTGGTGTCTTCCAAAAGTAAAAACTCATCAATTTTATGATGCAAACATAAATTAGACATATTGTATATGTGACCCAAAAAGAAATTTATTTTGAATATCCATTTTCCTTACAAGCAGAAAGCTTCAAAATTAGAAAAATGCAAAATTTTCAATTTTTTCATCAAATTTTGGGATTTTTCACCAAGAAACGATGCAAGTTACCACAAAATGTTATCACTATGTTAAAGTAGAATATGTCACGAAAAAACTTTCTCGGAATCAGAATGATAACTAAAAGCATTCCAGAGTTATTAATATTTAAAGTGACAGTGGTCAGATGTTCAAAAAATGCTCTGGTCCTTAAGGTGAAAAAGGGCTTGGTCCTTAAGGGGTTAATGGGAACATCCATTCTTTTGGGATGTGTACAGCCACTCCATTCAGATAGTGCTTGGCTATCTTTGTCAGGTCCATAGAATTGGATGAAGCAGCAGCACACATGCCTGGCCACAGCTCTATTGAAACAAGACTAACAGGACCCCCCCTTCTCATCTTTTTGTGGACAGGTGATGGGTGTTGTTGGCCATTCACAGCATTTTGTTGCAGTGTTTGTGGTTTATGGGTTTTCTTAGTAAAATGGAGAGTTAGTCGGGTTTTTTTCAAATCTGGCGCACAACCCGTCGGTTTGCAATAGTAAATGAGGGCCTGTGTGTGAAGCCACCCTTATACAGGAAAAAATTGAGATAATGTTTTTTTTTTTTCCCATACAGTTACAGGGATCATTCTTGCAAAAAGTGACAACATTTATCTTGTCAGTAACTCATGGCAAGCTCTGTTACGCTGCACTCACATCATGTTGGGGGCATGTGGCAACCCGATCTGGCTGGAGAATTTGAAAAACGTTTACTGCCAAATCCCCACTGGACCCATGCCGTATCCCAATCCATTTCAATGAGCCCAACAGAGTCATCTAGTGACAGCTAGTAGTCAGGTAATTTTATATGTTTTTGTTGTAAAGCTCGGGTATATAGAATATTTAGTGTACTACACTGGCAAAAGGAGGAAATTTTGACTTTAAAACTACTATCAGATTTTTCAGTAGGAAAACCTTGGATATCAGACTATGTTCAACTGTCCAAGAAAGTCTACCTGTGTCCCGTTAGGTGCTGTCCTGTCACTCTTTTTTTTTCATTGAAGAGGCAAGGTACGTGCTCTCAAATCACCCAAGTGCAAGTAAAAGGTGCAAGTGTTCACACAAAAAAACATGCACGAGGATGGGGTCCTTTGCAAGCCCTTCTCCAACAGGAGAGAGGCCCCCCAACCAACCTAACCCTTTGCCTCTGGGCCAAAAGGCACCTGCAAGGTTCCAGGTATGATTTCCCCTTTTGCCGAAAGTTACTTTGGGACGGAAAAGTGTTCCTGGTGGACAAATAGGCATTAACAAAGTTGCCACCTAGGAACCAATAAAAACGGTTCAGCGTTCCTGCCGATGCAGGAATGCCACAGGGCATGGCAGGGAGCTGAGGAACCTGATGGCCACAAACACCTTCCCTAGACCGGCAGGAGGGAACCCCAGAATGACAACCACACCCTGACCAAATCCTAGTTTACGGAAAAAAAAAACTAACGTGAATACAGTGACAAAAACATATAAAATAAATAAGTGGATGTGCAGTGTGATACTGCCCGGACATCCGGACGGATCTATAAAAATTACTTTACAGATCAACAGCCAGAAGACCGGAACGCTAGGGGTGAGTGATAAAGTGCTTGCTGCGTGCCATCAGTCAAATGGGGTCGCTACTCTGCACCCTGGGGTCACCACTCCCAGGGCACTTTTGCACCTCGGCCTTCACTCTACCTAAACCTTAGGAAGAGATCCAGAAGATACAGGTCACATCAGGGCCCGATGCCTGGCCATACAGCTGACCCTGGTACACCTGCACCATTCTGTGTGGATCCCATATCTTGCCTTTGTGGTCTTCCATACCACCAATTAACAGGACTAACAGGAAGGTACTACACTTGATCTTAGCCAAAAGGCCGAGAAGCGATATATATATATATATATATATATATATATATATATATATATAATCTGACCTCATGTATTTTAAATTTGGGTAATTAACTGTTTAAATGAGTACTGCAGCCTAATACAATTTATCCCCTATCTGTAGGGGACCCCCCCCCCGTGATCTCCTGTATGGGGCCCCGGATCTCCCCATGCCGGAGGCGTGTCAGTTGCAGCATGATGCTGTGGCCGACACGCTCCCTCCATGTATCTCTATGTGAGAGGCGGAGATGCAGTGTTTGTGCATCCCCGCCTCTCCCATAGAGATGAATGGAGGGGGTGTGTCTTAGTGAGGTTGACGACATGAGCATTAGCTGGTTCCCAGATCACAACCCCCGTGATCAGATTCTTATCCCCTATTCTGCCAGATAGGGGAAAAGCTGTCTATAGCTGCAGTGCTCCTTTAAGCCATATACTATGAATGTAAAGAAAGGTAATATCACACATTTTTTTACACATTTGGGATCATCAAGCTTCATCCCAAAAATGGAGATGTAATAAATATACACATTTGTGGTACGCTATCGCTGGTATTTAAAAAACTGTTATAGCCTATGATTGATTAAACCATATACTGTATAATAATACATTAATATGGTGCTTTAAGGGGATTAGCAACAACATAAAGACACTGTATATAACACAAGGAGTTTACAAAATCACATCGAAGTCAACAGTCCTCATTTGTGCCGAGGCTGCTAGGCGCTGTGACAAGTTAAAAGCCATTTGATTTAATAGGAATAAGGGATAATAAAGAGAGGCACTCAATGGCGGCAAATCCCCTAGTGCCTTGCATGTGAAACCTGGTTGAATTATATATTTTTCCCTTGTATTGTAGACACAATAGTGAAACGCACACAAAGTGGCAAAGCACAGGAGGAAATCATTTGTGTGTTACCAGGGAAAAGCATTCATCTTACTGCGTTTTGCCTTGTTTTTCTCTCAAGGTAAATTGGCAGTTAATCCCCTCACTGCGAGAAAGATTTCTCTGCCTAAGGAGCATTTAGACAGTGTAACCTCCTATGTGCTAAAGGAAACCTTAAATAGGTGTGCCTCCAGATGAAGATTTCATTGTATGTAGATAAGCTGAAAAGATAGATAGATGGATAGATAGATACAAAAACAAAATGATGGGTATAGCTCCAGAAAAATATATATAAAAAGCTAGACTTTAATACAGCATATCAAAAACTACAAAGCAACTTGTCACTTCAAAACACGTGAAACTCCGACACGTTTCTGCCTGTGTACAAGCCCTTAGTCATGCTTTGTAGTTTTTAATATGCTCTAATAAAGTCTTGCGTTATATATATTTTTTCTGGAGCTGGATCCACCTTTTGGTTGTTCTACTGTTTTCTACATGGGAAGCGGCCCGGGCTGTCCATGTTCCGGATGCCAATTGTGTGCCACATAAAACATCTTCATTTAGACTGGTGAGCTGACCTGCATCTTTTTTTGTTTTAGTTTTTTTGTGTATTTTTAATTAAGGTACTTTCAAAATAATTTTAAAATCCTTCATGGTTTTGTTAGATAAATCCTCAAGAGGTTAAAAAAGGTGATTTTAGGCTCTCATGGCTGATTTGAGCCCCTTAAAGTCCCCTCCTCATAGCTATTCCTTTTTCTGTACATTTCAAGGATTGTGACTAGAGCTTATCTACACTTACATTCCCTTTCTTCTGTGGAAAATCGCATGGCATCATCTACTCCTATCTGGTATACCATGACTTACAGTCATTAAATTTTTTTTATGGTTTTACAGATCAAGACATAAATAAAAAAAAAAAAAAGGTTTTATCGGTCTGGCCACAGTGCTTAGACTCATACTGATCAAGAGAACAAGCCTGGAGAAGTGCACGACATAAAATCTATGTCTCGCTGCTCCATAGACTTATGATGGAGCAGAGAGAGCTACAGCCAGACAATGAACAGCAATGTTGTACATTTCTCTGGGCTCGTTCTCCTGATCAGTATGGGTCTCAGCGCTGATACCCAGAAGGATTTAAACTTGTGACATCTCAAAAGTTTTTCTAAGTGACAATGCCCATTTAAAAACACAACAGATTTCACCATGTTATTGTTTATTAAACAAACATAAAGTCAAAATGGAAAAGCCATGTATGAAAAAATCAACAGCTTGTAGATCCACATTTACCAGTAATAACTTGAAGTACAGGTTTTCTATAGGACTTTATCAGCGTCTTACATTGTTCTGAAGGAATTTTGGCCCACTCTTCTTTACAATATTTCTTGAGTTAACTGAGGTTTGTAAGCATTCATTTATGCACATCTCTCTTACGGTCCCACCATATAATTTCAATACCTTGATTCTTTTCTTTTTCAGCCATTGTGTTGTCGTTTTTTGTTTTTATTTTCTTCGTTTTTTTTGCCAAGAATGTAGCTGTACAACGTCTCCACTTTGGTCTTGTCTGTCAAAAATGAATTGTTCTCAAAGTCCACTGGTTTCTTCTGGTTTCAATTCATTTGTGAGGATACTAAGAATTATTTGGGCAAAAAAGTACAGGCCTTTCCCCTCAGTTGCTGCCCTGATGCAAAGGTTGGATCTCCTTGAACCATATCTTCTTAACAATTACTACAATCTACAGTAGATCCACAGTTCTTGTGTCTCCCATCCTGACAACAATTCCTTCCTTTTCATTAAAGCATTATACAGTTTTTCTTTCTTTTTTTTTAAATACTGCGGCCTGGTGCTGATGCATTATATCACTATCATTTAGTCAGGGGTCAAGTTTAGAAAAAAAAAGTGTAAGAACTTAGGCAAGATTTCCACTCTAGGGCTGGTCCTCCAGGACTTCTGCTAATAAGAAAAGTGTTTCTGCTGGGGAAAAGTGCAGGAACTCCATTCCCAATGCGTTCATGTAGGACATGTACCCTGAATCTACATCTTTACAATATATATGCATCAACTATTTTGTCATTTTATGAGAAAAATTGTGCTATACCAATGGCCAATAAGGTTCTCTATAATTTGTATAACACTGTTGACAGCTTGTCTGTCAGTGCTTTCCATCTGTGTCAATGTGTTTGCCTAGATGGGATACACAAAATGGGCTTAAAGGGGTATTCCGGTGGAAAACTTTTTTTTTTTTTTTTTTTTTTTTAATCAACTGGTGCCAGAAAGTTAAACAGATTTGTAAATTATTTCTATAAAAAAATCTTAATCCTTCCAGTACTTATTAGCTGCTGAACACAACAGAGGAAATTCTTTTCTTTTTGGAACACAGAGCTCTCTGCTGACATATCTGTCCATTTTAAAAACTGTCCAGAGTAGGACAAAATCCCCAAAGCAAACATATGCTGCTCTGGACAGTTCCTAAGATGGACAGAGATGTCAGCAGAGAGCACTGTGCTAGTGATGTCACCAGAGAGCACTGTGTTCCAAAAATAAAATAATTTCCTCTGTAGTATTCAGCAGCTAATAAGTACTGGAAGGATTCAGATTTTTTAATAAAAGTAATTTACAAATCTGTTTAACTTTCTGGCACCAGTTGATTTAAAAAAAAAATAAATAAATAAATAAAAAAAGGTTTTCCACCGGAGTACCTCTTTAACTGTTCACTGTACACCCTCCGGTCAGTCATCCTGCATCCTGCTGGGAAAACAAATCAAGAGCAACACAGTGTCTGTACAGCTCTACAGAAGTTCTTGCATGTAAGGTGATGAAAAGCATCAGAGTTAACTGCCCACTTCATTACAGTCAATAGCAAGTGAGAGTGCAGGGGAAGGGAGCTGCACAGAACCCACAAAAAGATGAAATAACATAAGAAAACTTTTATGGATAATCCCTACAACATTTACTATATGTATTTTATTTTATATGATGACAAGTGCTCTTTAAAGTTAAAGATTGCCTGGATTACATGGAATCTAGGGGTTCCTAATTTTTTATGTGAACAAGAAGAAAATACAGAAGCCAGCACTCACCATTCAGGGGTCATTTTATTTCTTGCTACGGTGCAGGTACATCAGCGGGCAGGGTGAAGAGGGACGGGGTGTCGGGACAGCACTGTATCGTGCGTCCTGCACTTCCACTAGCCCATTTTCGGCTAGTGGAAGCGCAGGACGCGCGACACAATGCTGTCCCGACACCCCGTCCCTCTTCACCCTGCCCGCTAATCTACCTGCACCGTAGCAAGAAATAAAATGACCCGTGAATGGTGAGTGCTGGCTTCTGTATATTCTTCTTGTTCACATTACATGAATGCCTTATAGCGCTGTGCACCGCCGCTATCAGGGTAGGGGATTTGAAGCCAAGCTACCTATCCAGGTGTTATTGAAGCCTGACTACTAGTGGTGGAAGTGCCGATGTCAGATTTTTCTCATTTTGCATATCATAATTTTTTATGGTGTACTGAAATAATTTTTTTCCTACGATCCTGTAAGCTAGCAGAGAACTTGAAAGCTCCAGTTGTTATCTGCCTATTTATCTTTCTCATGAAAAGAAAGGGCTTAAAGGGGACAGGGGTAATTGATAATTCACCACCATGGCCATGGCTCCTCTTATTCCCACTACCACTGCTCTCCTCTGTATAGATTTGCTGTCCCTGGCCTATCAGCATGGCATCCTGCCCACCGCCTCTCTCCTCAAAGCTATTAGGTGCAAACATGTCTCAGTCAATATCCAGTCAGTCCTATTTAAAGGGGTACTCCACTGGAAAAAAAAATGTTTAAATCAACTGGTGCCAGTAAGTTAAAGAGATTTGTAAATTACTTCTATTTAAAAATATTAATCCTTTCAGTACTTATCAGCTGCTGTATACTACAAAGGAAGTTCTTTTCTTTTTGAATTTCCTTTCTGTCTGACCACAAGTGATCTCTGCTGACACCTCTGTCCATGTCAGGAACTGTCCAGAGCAGGAGAGGTTTGTTATTGGGATTTGATCCTGCTCTGGACAGTTCCTAAAATGGACAGAGGTGTCAGCAGAGAGCACTGTGGTCAGACAAAAGGAAATTCAAAAAGAAAAGAACTTCCTCTGTAGTATACAGCAGCTGATGAGTACTGGAAGGATTAAGATTTTTAAATAGAAGTAATTTACAAATCTGTTTAACTTTCTGGCACCAGTTGATTAAAAAAAAAAAAAATGTTTTCCTGCGGAGTTCCCCTTCAAGGATATATGTACCATCTTGCCATGCTTGCGCAAAAACATTTATGGGATCCTGTGTTGAGTGAAAATTGTCCTATTTTTACCCAGTTTCTAACCTGCTTGCCACCTGCCCTGATCTCCTAACTTTTTACTAATCCAAGAGAACAGCTCCTGCCATGACCCCGGACAGTCTTACTACATTATTTAGGCCCAGATTTATCAAACTGTGTGAGAGAAAAAATTAAGTGATTTTCAAACAGCGACCAATCACAGATCAGCTTTCACTTTACCAGAGCTCATTAGCTGAACTGTGATTGGTTGCTGGGGGAAAATCCCTCTATTTTTGCTCTCACACAGATTGATAAATCTGGGCCTATGGCCCAGATTTATCAAACTGTGTGAGAGCAAAAATAGAGGGATTTTCCCCCAGCAACCAATCACAGTTCAGCAAATGAGCTCTGGTAAAGTGAAAGCTGATCTGTGATTGGTCCCTATGTGTCTTGTCTTCTGCTTTGGAATCACCAGCTGTTGCAGATGGAGATTACTCTGAGGCTAGCTTCCTGGGCATCCCCTGTAGCCAATTCCAAGTCCTTGTATAGGAGTAAATGGTGGAAACCTCCAAGGCCATGTTCACACGTTGAAATTTCCGTGCTGGATTCCACATTGGAATTTGGGACGGAGATTCCGCTGTTGAATTCAATAGGATTCTACTGCACTGTGCACACAGTGGAATTTTCGTGTCAGATGTTTCCAGCACAGACATTCCAATTCTTTCTGCAGACTTCGCATAGAATTCATAGCCGTCTATGAGACAGCGCATTCCTGTGCAGTTGTAGCACCAGCATGTTTATGTTTCAACATGCGAACAATCCGTAGTGTGAACATGGCCTTAGACTCTGCTCCTCAGTTTAGGCTGAGGCCAAATCCATTGCAGTCTAAGGGTCTATTCACATGGCAGAATTTCCACTTGCGGAATTCTGCCTCAAATTAAAGCCCATAGACTTCTATGGGATTCTGCACTCCCATTCACACTTCTGAAATTCTGCTTGCGGAATTCCGCAAGCGGAATTTTAGAAGTGTGATTGGGAATGCGGAACCCCATAGAAGTCTATGGGTTTTAATTTGAGATGGAATTCCGCAAGCGGAAATTCCGCTGTGTGAATAGATCCTAAGGTTTCCACATGTGAACAGTTTTCTCTTGACCAGATCTTTATTTTCAACCATATCTTTATTTTCAACAGAACTTTTCTGGAATGTAGAATTTTCCTGTTTCTACAGTCCGTTAAAAGTCAGACTTGTTTGTTACTGTCATTTGGAATAAACTTGATGTTGACCTCAGAAAAGTAAAACCTTGTGATCCTAATAGTAATAAGCACTTCATTACATAACTCACTAAAGCTACTGCATTAAGTAGCTCTAGTAAAGTTTTTTTCTATTTAAAAAAAACTGGTCTAGAAAGTTGAATTGGAATGATGTTAAAAGTGAAGTGCTTTTATAGCTTATGTATCAACAAAATGAGAAATATGATCTGAGTTCTGCTTGCTTCTTATTGACCGAACATTATATCATTTTGTCCAAGATTTTCAAAATATAATCATTGTAAAGCAGATTGCTTAGCATCAGATTCTCATGAATTTTAATAGTCCTGTATAGAGACCTTTTTCCGATTCTCCCGTGTATGGTTAAACCCATTCAGCATAGCCAAAAAGTACTTCAGTACTAACAACCAATGAAACATAAATGAAACGACCCAGTTTGAAAACGTAATTAATTAACCAATTAATTAACTCAACAGGGCTTGATTTACAAAGGAGTTAATGTGTTCATTTCTACAGTCAATCTATAACATGTAATTAATAGGGAATTAAGATATATTAAAGGTCATTTACTGGATGAAAAATAAAGCATTTCGTAAAGTGCAGATGATGACCCTCTGTGGGCTTGCTTCCCCACTGTTTAATGCCTATATTAACGGACGCATTAAAGGTCAAAGTCTTCTTACTAGAGCATTCGGGCCACCCCTTTACTATGATTTCATGAAAGGAAAAGAAAGTTGTTTTGTGCATCTACGTGAACGGTACTATGACACCTACATGTATATTCCTGGGAAAATTAGACCACTTTTGTATATTGTTGCTCAGTTGGTAAGGGTGAAGGTTAATGGAGGAGCGAAGAACTAACATCCTCTAAGGGTAGGTTCACAATACGGAATTTCTACGAAGTTTCTGCATGCGGAACTGCGCTCTGGAATTCAGCGGTATGAACTCTGCATTGGTGTGAATGGGTCTTATGCGGACCTGTCCCCTCGGCGGAATTTCAGCGGTGGAGAATTTTGCTGCTGAAATAGATCCACTGAAAGGATGAACATGGAATTGCGCATATGCTGCATAACCATCAATGGTGACAGCCCAGGGCCGCCGAAGGATTAGTGAACACACTATAAACCAGGAAATAAGTCATGTTCACACGGTTCATTGTGGAAGTAGTTGTTCCAAAATGCCTTTATTTATTGGCCATTCCTTCTGTTTAGAAAGATCCTTATATTATCACTAGAAATTGAGGTGTAACTAAACTGGACTCCAGTACTTCACTACTTGTTGTACATTGTGGACTTTTTTAAAGAGGGTTTCCTATGAGGACAGCCCCTGCTTAGAGACAACCATGTTCTTACAATTTCCAGACAACCTAATTCTTAGGCTGGGTTCTTCGGGCAGAAAATTCCGAAGTGTGAATTTGTGAACGGAAACCCATTCACCATACAGTGCATTTTAGTAAGCGGAATTTCTGCCCACAATTTCAAAGCGGAATTGCAGGCGGAAATTCCGTAGTGTGAACCTAGCCTCACAGTTAGAGAGAGGTTTGTCTAGAGCAGAGGTCTCAAACTGTGGTCCTCTAGATGTTGCAAAACTTCAATTCCCAGCATGCTCAGACAGCCGTTGACTGTCCGGGCATGCTGGGAGGTGAAGTCTTGCAACATCTGGAGGGCCGCAGTTTGAGACCACTGGTCTAGAGGAATCAATCAAACAACTTTGGACATGGACAAAATTGGCAGCTGAAGAACAAAAACCTGGGTCTTGAGGTTCGGCACTGCTATAGAAACATATGGATAATAAACCACCAACAAAGATGTGCAGAACTTCCAGATTTATTGGGATTGACATGAAAACATATTTTAGCACTTACTCACGCCTTCCTCAGGTCCACAAATTTAAAGTACATTCTGCCGCATGTGTGCTGCCTGGCAGCGTGAATGTAACATCTGGCTCTGGTCCTACACGCAGAGTTAAATGCTATCTCCTGGTGCCAACCTCGGCTAGACTAACATTGATTTGACTGTGTGTGTGTCTTATTGTATCTCTGTTAGTCTGTGTGCCTCCAGCTGATCTCCGACTGCTACTGTTTTTGTATGTTATTATTTTGACAACGCTGCCCCAGCATTTAGCAGGCAGGGTTTGTCATCGTGGTTGTCGATCCGCCACGTAGAGCGGATAGGCAATAGGTAGGGACAGTGGCTGTGGGTGAGTTAAGGCTTCACTGTTCCCTGCCCATACAAGACAGTAAAGCTGTTAACTTGACAGCACCTGTCTTTCACAGGGAACTCACCAAGCAACCTGATGTCTAAGCATTTTAGACTCAGGTAAATTTGAGAATCGGAATATTGGCAGGGGCCAAGTCCTGGGAAAAAAAGGGTGGGAAGTCTTCCCCATTAGGGTTGGTCCTGCAGTACTCCTGCTAATGGGAACGGTGTTCCTGCTGTGGAAAAAGTGCAGGAACTTAGTTCCCATGCCTTCCTGCAGGCCTTGAGCCCTGGATATTGGGGTTAATGAAATTTAAATCTGAATTTCTATATTCTACGTTTAGTTACAAGCAATATTGTCATTGCGTACAGCAATATGCACTAAACCTTTATATGGCATTAATATGGGTATAAATCTGTAAGAATTCTATTTTGTTGGAAGTATGGGCTCATAGAAGTTGATGAACTTCATATTAGAAATCCTTACAATAGAAATTAGAATTTTTGTTGACATGGTGGCATGCTTAAAGGGGTACTCCCATGGAAAACTTTTATTTTTAAATCAACTGGTGCCAGAAAGTTAAACAGATTTTTAAATTACTTCTCTTAAAAAATCTTAATCTTTCCAATACTTTTTAGGGTCTGTATACTACAGAGGAAATGGTTTTCTTTTTGGAACACAGAGCTCTCTGCTGACATCATGACCACAGTGCTCTCTGCTGACATCTCTGTCCATTTTAGGAACTGTCCAGAGCAGCATATGTTTGCTATGGGGATTTTCTCCTACTCTGGACAGTTCTTAACCCATTAAGGATGCAGCCCTTTTTCACCTTAAGGACTGAGCTCTCTTTCGCAATTCTGACCACTGTCGCTTTATGAACTAATAACGCGAAAACACTTTTACCAAATATTCTGATTCTGAGATATTTTTTTGTGACATATTCTACTTTATTTTGGTGTTAAATTTTTGGAGCTACTTGCATCCTTTTTTGGTGAAAAATCCCAACATTTCATGAAAATTTTGAAAATTTAGCATTTTTCTAACTTTGAAGTTCTCTACTTGTAAGGAAAATGGATATTCACAATAAAAAAAAATATTTCTTCACGAATACAATATGTCCACTTTATGTTGGCATCATAAAATGGACATATTTTTGCTTTTTGAAAAAAATTAGAGGGCTTCAAAATAGAGCAGCAATTTTCAAAAAATTCATGAAAATTGCTAAATATGAAGGGACAGATGTTACAGAACTACAACTCCCAGCATGCCTGGGCAGTCCAGGCATGCTGAGAGTTGTAGTTTGGCAACATGTGGAGGGCTACCGTTTGGGCACCACTGTAACAGTTGTCTCCAAACTGTGACCCTCCAGATGTTGCAAAACTACAACTCCCAGCATGCCCAGACAGCCTTTGGCTCTCAGGGCATGCTGGGAGTTGCAGTTTGGCCTTCCTAGTGGTTGCCACAATAAAGATCTTTTTACTTTCACTTACAATCTCTCCCCCCCCCCCCCCCCCCCCCACTGACGATTCCCTACCTGAGCCAGGATCCAGCAGTCTCCAGTGAAGATCCCGGGTCCCCAGGCATCTTTCCCTGCATGTACGGCATCCATCTTCTTCCCATGATCCCCTCGACATCCAGGGGCGGGCAACCCCCTGTCCTTGCGCTGACATTGGTTAGAACTCCGTTCTGCTAATGGCAAGGGATAGGAGGAGATCACAGCTCTGCGACCTCACTCCTATCCCTTAGGCTGATCGGGGCTGTCGCTGACAACTCCGATCTGCCCTATTTTCCGGGTGATCGGGTCACCAGAGACCCGATCAGCTCGGAATTGGAGAAAATCGCATGTCTGAATTGACATGCGATTTTCTTCGATCGCCGACATGGGGGGGTCTCAGGACCCCCCTTGGCAATGTGCTGGGATGCCTGTTGAATGATTTCAGCAGGCATCCCGATCCGTTCCCCAACCGGCTAGCGGCGGGGACCGGAATTCCCACGGGCGAATCCGTACACCCTCAGTCCTTAAGGACTCGCGATGCAGGGCGTATGCATAAGCCCTGAACAGGTTAAAGGGGTACTCCGGTGAAAACCTTTTTTTCTTTTAAATCAACTGGTGGCAGAAAGTTAAACATATTTGTAAATTACTTCTATTAAAAAATCTTAATCCTTCCAGTGCTTATTAGCTGCTGAATGCTACAGAGGAAATTCCTTTCTTTTTGGAACACTGATGACATCACAAACACAGTGCTCTCTGCTGACATCTCTGTCCATTTTAGCAACCATGCATAGCAGATGCATAGCAGATGCATAGCAGATGTATGCTAAGGGCAGCATGGTGGCTCAGTGGTTAAAATCTCACTAAGGACAACAATTTAGAAACATATGGATAATAAACCACCAACAAAGATGTGCAGAACTTCCAGATTTATTGGGATTGACATGAAAACATATTTTAGCACTTACTCACGCCTTCCTCAGTTCCACAAATTTAAAGTACATTCTGCCGCACGTGTGCTGCCTGGCAGCGTGAATGTAACATCTGGCTCTGGTCCTACACGCAGAGTTAAATGCTATCTCCTGGTGCCAACCTCGGCTAGACTGACATTGATTTGACTGTGTGTGTGTCTTATTGTATCTCTGTTAGTCTGTGTGCCTCCAGCTGATCTCCGACTGCTACTGTTTTTGTATGTTATTATTTTGACAACGCTGCCCCAGCATTTAGCAGGCAGGGTTTGTCATCGTGGTTGTCGATCCGCCACTTAGAGCGGATAGGCAATAGGTAGGGACAGTGGCTGTGGGTGAGTTAAGGCTTCACTGTTCCCTAAGGGCAGCATGGTGGCTCAGTGGTTAAAATCTCACTAAGGACAACAATAAATAAAGTGTTATTATCATTATAATAACTTCAGCAGAGAGAACTGTGGTCGTGATGTCATCAGAGAGCATTTCAAAAAGAAAAGATTTTCCTCTGTAGTATTCAGCAGCTAATAAGTACAGGAAGGATTAAGATTTTTTTAATAGAAGTAATTTACAAATATGTTTAACTTTCTGCCACCAGTTGATTTAAAAGAAAAAAGGTTTTCCCCGGAGTACCCCTTTAAAATGGACAGAGATGTCAGCAGAGAGCACTATGGTCATAATGTCAGCAAAGAGCTCTGTGTTCCAAAAAGAAAACCATTTCCTCTGTAGTATTCAGTAGCTAATAAGTACTGGAAGAATTAAGATTTTTTTTTTAATAGAAGTAATTTACAAATCTGTTTAACTTTCTGGCACCAGTTGATTTTAAATAAAAAGTTTTCCACGGGAGTACCCCTTTAAAGTATTTTGTTATATTTTTGCCCTCCTAACATGGGAAAAAATTGTCTTTCCACTAACATGCAGAACATGGCAGACATGCAATAAACAGAAGAAGGAATTCAGGCACTGGGGAGTCACAAGTTCATGCAAAACTATCCTTTTTTTAAAATCCATTCATATCTGGACAGCATGCTTCTGGGATATGCATTTCAGAACTACACAGTGTTTAGTCTTTGAGTGGCTGTATGTCTAAGATTTTATAGTGCAAGCTAAAATCTTCAAGACCTTCACCCCGAAAAGGAATCTGATTTTGGTGCAATAGCTCTCTGTCATATGAACACATTCCTTTTGGAAAAATAGAACTTAATCATTTAGAAAGCAATTCGTAATATGATTTCTAAGTATTAAATGAAAGGGGTTATAATAGGATTCTAACATAACCTGTGAAATGGATAAATGATAAGAATAACAGAGCAGTGGTTGTTTGACATTGGGACATGCTTGGGAACAGGGCCGACCTTAGGTGTTCAGGCACCCTGTGCGAGCTAACCTTGTGGCGCCCCCCCCCCCCCACCACCACCACCACCACCACCGAGCTAACCTTGTGGTTAGCTTGACATATGAGCACGGCCTAAGAGTGTTAAACAAGGTTAGGACTGTATGATACATTTAATAATATTGTAAGTTCCGTGAGCAACATCTTATTTTCTGTCTGCCAACACAAAATACTCTAATAGTGCCCCTCCCGAGACTCGACTCTGGATCCGCCCCTGCCTGTGACATGCTTCACCCTCTGCCCCCCCTACCCATTTCCATTCCTTCTGAACTACCTGCCGCTGATGTAGCTACCCAGGACTTTTTGTTCCGGAAGGAGACTATGTTCTCCTTTCATTT
The DNA here is from genome assembly GCF_029499605.1 of Hyla sarda. Lineage (NCBI taxonomy): Eukaryota > Metazoa > Chordata > Amphibia > Anura > Hylidae > Hyla > Hyla sarda. Next base: position 421,282,025 of record NC_079190.1, read on the forward strand.
GAAGGGACAAGGAGACAAAAAGAGGGGGAGACCTAAGGGGGGGGTACTGTTACGCTGAGCGCTCCGGGTCCCTGCTCCTCCCCGGAACGCTCGCGGCGTTCCCCTCTCTGCAGCGCCCTGGTCAGACCCGCTGACCGGGAGCGCTGCACTGACATTCGCTATGGGGATGCGATTCGCATAGCAGGACGTGCCCGCTCGCGAATCGCATCCCAAGCCACTCACCTGTCTCGGTCCCCGGCTGTCATGTTCTGGCGCACGCGGCTCCGCCCTCTAGGGCGCGCGCGCGCCAGCTCTCTAAGATTTAAAGGGCCAGTACACCAGTGATTGGTACCTGGTCCAATCAGTCTAATTAGCTTTCACCTGCTCCCTGTGTATATTACCTCACTTCCCCTGCACTTCCTTGCCGGATCTTGTTGCCATTGTGCCTTGAGAAAGCTATCACTGTGTTTGCCATTTCTAGTGTTCCTGACCTCTTGCCGTTGCTATTGACTACGAACCTTGCCGCCTGCCCCGACCTTCTGCTACGTCTGACCTTGCCTCTGCCTAGTCCTTCTGTCCCATGCCTTTTCAGCAGTCAGCGAGGTTGAGCCATTGCTGGTGGATACGACCTGGTTGCTACCGCCGCAGCAAGACCATCCCGCTTTGCGGCGGGCTCTGGTGAAAACAGTAGCAACCCTAGAACCGGTCCACCGACACGGTCCACGCCAATCCCTCGCTGACACAGAGGATCCACATCCAGCTAGCCGAATCATAACAATAGGGAGTCGGTGCCTCTTCCCATCCCAGATGAAACGGAAAATAGCCGACTGAAAAGAACGAAGGGCAGACAGAGGCACACGAGTCGGTAACGTTTCGAAAAAATAGAGGAGTTTCGGGAGAATCGTCATCTTAACCGCCGCAATACGCCCAAAAAAGGATATGTACTGCGAGCGCCATTTCTCCAAGAGGGCTCGAAGTTCCGAAAAAGCGAATGATAGTTGGTAGAGTAGAGGGAGGAGTAGCGAGAAGTAATGTGAACCCCCAAATATTTAAGAGCAGAAGAAGACCACCTGAAGGAATAGTTAGAATGCAAGAGAGTGGAAAGGGACACAAGAAGGTTGAGAGGGAGTGCTTCCGAATTAGAGAGATTCACCTTATAGCCCGAAACCACCCCATAATCATGAAGAGTCTTGTATAGATTGGGAAGAGACAGCAAGGGACGGGAGAGCGTGAGGAGATCATCATCAGCAAACAAGCATATTTTAAACTCCCTGTCATGTAAGGAGATGCCAGTGATGTCCGGGTCCCTCCTAATCATGGCGGCCAAGGGCTCAATGCAGAGGGCAAAGACCAAGGGGGACAGCGGACAACCCTGACGAGTACCGTTCAGCAGAGGGAAGGTTGGGGAGGGTGTATGGGGAAGCTTAAGAGAAGCAGTGGGGAAAGAGTAAAGACCCCGCAGTGCAGTTAAAAATTGCCCGTAATACCAAATTTCTGAAGAGTGGCAAAGAGAAAAGGCCATCCCAATCTATCAAAGGCCTTGTCGGCATCCAGGCTAAGAAAAAGAGCCTGCTCAGATCTACGATTGACCAAGTCAACGAGAGCTACCCTCCTGGTGTTGTCACCGCCCTGACGGCAGGGAATAAACCCAACCTGATCCTTATGGATGAGAGACGGGAGAAAAGCACAGAGTCTAACTGCCAACACCTTAGAGAACAATTTCAAATCCGAATTAAGAAGGGCAATAGGCCGATAACTGGAGCAATCATGCGGATCCTTACCGGGTTTTGGTATCAAGGTAATCAGGGAATGTAAAAAGGACTGCGGGATCCCCTCCCCCCCCCATGAAAGAATTGAAAAGAGGGACAAGCTTAGGAACAAGAATAGAGGAGAAAGTCTTATAGTACAAATATGTAAACCCGTCAGGGCCCGGGGAGCGACCAGCAGGCAGGGATTTGAGAACCTCTAAAATTTCCTCCCCAGTGATGGGTGTATTAAGAGACTCCCGATCGGCCGCAGACAAAGTAGGCAGGCCACATCTGGAGAGATAAGAGTCGAGAAACGCTGTACGCTCCACCGGGTCAGACGAAAGCTGAGAAGGAAGAGAATAAAGACCCTTATATTAATTAACAAAGAGGCGGGAAATATCAGCAGGAGGACCCCAGATGAGTCCTTCAGAGCAGACGGGGACTGAGCTACCACTCGGTCACGTAGGCGCCTGGCCAACATTGTGTGTGCTTTATTACCCTTCTCGTAAAAACGTTGTTTGGCAAACAACAATTGCCGCTCAACCCTATGAAGAGCCAGGTCACCCACTTACGCCCAAGCAGCTACCAAGCGCCGTAAAGTAGGTAAAGAAGGAACAGACAGCAAGAGTGCTTCCAGACGAGCAATTTCCGTGCAAAGTTCCCGGGAGCGACCCAAGACATCACGCTTGAGTCGTGAACCCAAAGCAATGCAGTGCCCCCGCACCACAGACTTGTGAGCTTCCCAAAGAACAGCTTGAGAGGAGACTGAGCCCTCATTAATGGCAAAATACTCAGCAAGACAACCCTGAATCGACTCCCGGGAAGGAAACGATTTGAGAAGAGAATCATTCAGCCGCCAGTGGCAGGAGCGAAGAGAGGAAGAGAAAGAGAGGAGGATAGGGCAGTGGTCGGACGAGGAAATAGGTTCAAGAGAAGAGGTAGAGAGCATGCGCACCATAGGGAGGTTGCCAAAAAAATAGTCAATGCGCGTATGCAATTTTTGGGGGTGGGAATAAAAGCTAAACGAGCGGTCCGTCGGGTGGTTTATCCGCCACAAATCATACAAGGACGAGGCCCGCACAACCCGCCGGAAAATGGAAGCCAAGCGCAATTGGGCAGGGGTATGGGGAGCGGCTGAAAGGGAATGGCGATCCAAAGAAGGTGAAAAGATAAGATTAAAGTCCGCCCCCAACAACCAGGCAGAAGAGGGGTATTTGTGGAGCTTGGCAAGTACCCTACGTAGAAATGGAATCTGAGAGAAGTTAGGGGCATAAATGTTACAGAGTAAAAGTGGGACCCCGCCCAAGACCCCCTCCACCACCACATACCGCCCTCGGGGATCTAGAAAGGAAGAAGAGACCAGTAAAGGGCAGGACATAGACACCAAGATAGCAGCCCCAGCAGTTTTCCTATCCGATACAGCAGAAAAAGTACATGGAAAAAGATGATGGAGGAATTGAAAGGATCCAGAATGGTCAAAGTGCGTCTCCTGTAGAAAAACAATATCAGCTCGTAAAGCAACCAGCTCCCTCTGGAGCAAACGCCTCTTAGAGGGGGAATTCAACCCCTTAACATTCAAGGAGACACACTTGACCATCGCGGATAGTGAAGGAAGGGTACATGCACATAAAGAAACTTACTCACAAAAACGGCCAGAGAGCTCGAATACCAGAGGAGAAAATACAGGAGAAGCAACCTAAAGAGAAAAAAGGACAAGAAAGAAAAGGGAGAAAAGGGGAACACAAGGGGACACAGACAAACAATCTGACAAAACGACAAAAAACAAACAGGAGACAACACCGCACAAATGAGAGAACCACTGGCCAAAAAGCCAATGCAGAGGTCAAGACCACCAAGGTGGACCAAGTACCAAGGCATTGACGGTCCATTGCTACGACCTCGAGGGGGATGGGGAAGTTCACCACCAGGAACAGCCACCAAAAGGGGGGGATGGACACCCCACTCCGAGGCCCCAGCAATAGAGTACAAGCTACAAATTAAACCAGTAGTGATCAAAAAAAATCAACATTACAAAGCAATAAAAAATGTGCAAAAAAGAGAAAAAGCAAAATGTAATCAGCAGGGGGGGGTAGTCTCTACTCCATCAGGGGACAGTCAGTCCAGGAGCAGCAGAGCACGGACAACGGACCTCAGCAACATCTCAGGGGGGGGGCCCGGAAGGGAGCCCCCAACCCGCGGGTGGGGGGCTTCTCCTGGAGACCAGCCCGGCGGGGACGGACCGGTTGCCACACAGGAGGTAGAGAAGGAGGTGGAGGTGCCAAATCCCAGTCCATCAACTGCGGCACCGGTAACTCCAAGGTTGAGCAGAAGGCCTAAAGATCAGAGCAGGAACGTAAAACAGCAGAGCGTCCATCTTTACGGGAGTGTAGAGCAAACGGGAAGTTCCATCGGTAGGGCACATCATGGGAGCGGAGGACCCCCAGGAGAGGTTGAAGCATCCGTCGCTTCCGGAGGGTCAGCCAAGACAAGTCCTGATATAGTTGAACAGGTGCCCCATTGAAGTCAGTAATCTAGCCTTGGCCATGATAGCCTCCTTGACTTGAAAATCGTGGACACAGCAGATGACATCTCGTGGAGCTCCTGCAGTGGACTTAGGCCAGAGTGCTCGATGAGCCCGATCCAGCTTAATCTAGTGAGAGGAAGGTTGTCCAAGGATACGGTTGAAGATGGCCTCCAGGGTTAGAAAGAGATTCTCCTCACAGGCAGCCTCCGGCAGGCCACGCACCCTGATGTTATTACGCCACCCCTATTGTCCAAGTCCTCCACATGGGCATGTAGATCACTGAGAAAGTCAGTTTGAGAGGCAATAGTAGATTGCAGCTGTGCGACATACGCCCTGGTGGTGTCATGAGCATCCTCCAAACCCTCCACCCAATCCGAGACATGCTGTAGGTCCTGGCGTATGGACGCAATTTCCACCCGGCAGGCATCCTTGACCTCTGCAATGAGAAGCCGAAAGTCCTCTTTAGTAGGAATTTGGGAGAGTAGCTGACTGAGATCTGGCGGAGCTGGAGAGGGCACGGGGTGGCCCGAGTATGGGACGCCAGCATCAGAGAGGGCATCCCAGTATGCAGGGGGGGGGGCCCACATTGGGCAGTCATCTCCAGCCCAGGAGAGAGAGGAGGTGGTCCCAGGGGGGACAGTTGGGGGGCACCAGAGGACATCGCCGTGCCCTGTCTGAGCCTTTGCAGCTTGGGTGAGCAGGAGGCAGAAGGATGGGCAGCCAGGGGGAGAGATGAGGCAGAGAGAGGGGGGGTTGAAGGAGGAGAGGGACACCTGCCCTGACTGAGAGGCCCAGAGAAGGTCAGCTTGGCTCCCAGCACAGGAGAGCTCGGTGAGGGGGAGGCTGAACAGTAGGGAGCAGCTGCAGGGAACTGTGGACTATGGTGGGAAGCCGACTGGCCCTTCACCAAGGACGCCCAAGATGGAGTCTCCGGTCTCTTAGGAGGAGAGGAAGCCACGGATGGAGGCAAGAGGGGAGGCAAACAATCCCCTTCAGCTACAGGTGGAGGGTCTGAGGGCACAGGAGTTCCACTCACCGCCGGGTCTCGATGCTGGAGAGCAGAAGGGCCGACAGCAGGCACCGAAGAGTCCGTGAGCTGCAGGGACGGCCGGGTCCGGGGTGCTGCCGGAGTAGCGGAGGCAGACTGCAGCAGGGGAGACAAGGTCCCGGGTGGTTCCGGCGGCAGCAGGGAGCCAGGTGGAGGAACACCTCGATGAACGGAGGTACGTCCCTCAGAGCGAGAGCACAGGCCCTGCGCAGGGCCCGTAATGGCGGACCGTGAAGAAGGAGCCGAGGCCGGGGTCGGCTGTAGAAAGCGCCTAATGCCACCGGGGGTCTCAGAGAGCAGCCGGGCAGCAGCAGGAGTGGTCCGGGAGCGGCGGGAGTTCCTCCCCATAGGAATGCAGGATCACCAGCAGAGGTTTAAGCAGATTTAGGGGCCAGCGGAGCAGGAGCCATCTCAATGTGCGGCCATACTAGTCGGCGCCAAGCCACGCCCCATCGCCCCCCCTTCTCACATAGAAATCATCCCCAGTCAGATTTATTCCCCAGCCCCTGCAGTGTATTAATCCCCAGCCTGTGTACTTTGTCATCCTGTTCAGTAAACACAGACAGAGCTCAGGCGGGGGAGATGAGGAGCACTGCTCTGGCTTCTTTCTCCCCGTGCAGACCTGCGTCCTCCGAGGGGAGGGGAGATGCGGGAGCCCTCCTCCTCCGTCCTCCCGAGCTCGAGGAGATGAAGGAGGGGGCATGTACCTTCTCTCTCCCCTTGCTCTTCCCTGCCCCAGCTCTAGCTTCGAAAATCTTTGGAGGGCTGGGGGAGGAGCGGACCAGGTTTTCACGAGCGCACAAAATTCCACCTCACACCGGCCCGTTACACTGCGAGCTGTGTCGGACACCCCAAAGGCCGGCCCTGCTTGGGAATAGAAACCAACGGCCCTGTAGGTACTTTTAGGTTTCTACCTTTTATGGAAGGGTGTGAAGGCAGGGCTAAGCAGCTAGAGGGTACCGGGACACTTCACAAGTGTGGTACTGGTGTGTGGTGTGGTACTAGTAGCGACATAGAAATATAGACACATAGAATGTGTCGGTAGATAAGATAGTATTGCGAATACTATCAATAGTCCTTGTTTATTATCTTATATGAAGGATAGCATTATACCTATCCCATTCATGCTTAAACACCTTAACTGTATTTGCAGCTACCACTTCTGCAGGAAGGCTATTTCATGCATCCACTACTCTCTCAGTAAAGTAATACTTACTGTAGAAACCTTTGCCCCTCTAATTTAAAACTATGTTGTCTTGTGGTAGTTTTTCTTCTTTTAAATATGCTCTCTACCTTTACTGGTGTTGATTCCCTTTATGTATTTAAAAGTTTCTATCATATCTATCATATTTCCTCTGTCTCATCATTCTTCTATACATGTTAAGGTCCTTTAACCTTTCCTGTTAAGTTTTAACCTGCAACCCATGGACTAGTTTAGTATCTTGTCTATAAACTGTCTAAAAGTATCTATATCCTTCCAAGTGAGGACTCACCAGTACTCTATACAGCAGCATGAGCACTTCCCTCTTTCTACTGCTTATACCTCTCCCTATACACCCAAGCATTCTGCTAGCATTTCCTGCTGCTCTATTACATTCTCTGCCTACCTTTAAATGGGCACTGTCAGATACAAAAACTTGTGATATGTTGTAAAGCATGTATAACCAATAGGTTTTACAATTGCTTTCATTAGAAAATGTTCTCTATTTCACACTGAAAAAGCCAGTCAAACAACTACCACCCTGCCTGCTTGGACACATACTAGTCCTGCTGTGTCCATGCGTCATCTCCTATGTCATGGACACACTTCCTTGATTGACAGCTGTGAGCGCTGTCAGCTTGTGTTCCCACTACTGTCAGTGAGGACAAGCTGGGAGTTGTAGTTTTGCTAACGCTAGGGGAGATGTGAGCAGACAGCAAAATGAGAGAGGGGACGGAGACCTGCACAGTGAGGCCACGCCCCCTCCCTTTGATTGGAATTCAGACTAGTGAGCTAAATTAAAAGTGTAATAAAAAATAAAGGTGCTAGACACATAAAAATTTTATGAACATGGTCAGGAATAGGTACTGAGTGATATTTAAAAAAAAATGTTGTTGGATCTGACGGGTACGCTTTAAGTCTTCTGAAATGATCAACTCTCACTTTTCTTAAACCCCACTGACTGGTGACCACTAGATCCCAAGCTTTCACCTACTGTAATATCATATAACACTTTCCCATTTGTGAATACTAAAAGTTTAATGACCTCTTTCGTGGTTGACTCCTCAACTACTTGTTGTAGAGGTAATCCCAGTAGGTAATTTAGAATATCTGTACTCCGGGCAAAACTAGAACTAAACTCAGTCCAGGAATTCTCAGTGTATGTACCTCTCTTTTTGATGAGATGCTTTTGAAAATTGTGGATAAAACAGAAATAAAAAAGAAATATGGGTTAGTGTAAATGTACAGTAGATATTACATTGTATAAAAACACAGTTGTCTATGTTTTATTTTATTTATTTATTTTTTTATATGTATTAAAACCACAAACTAACTGATAATTTCTCCACAAACTAACTGATAATTTCATCACAAACTAACTGATAATTTCCTTTCTGACTCAGCGCTGGTGCCCCATTCAGCCTACAGTCTGCACTCCAGTCTTACTTTAGGAAAGAACATCATGTGGATGCCGTAGCAGTTCATACTTCTTGCATCATGGAGTGATGATGCCAGGATTACAGAGATCCCCACGGCAGCTGATTGGTCATGTGACATCCACTCCTAAAGTAAGACCAGAGTGCCAACTGAATGGGGGGGCTAGCAAAGGATCATAAAAAAATTTCAAAACATGTATAGTGTCTTTGAATGGATGGACAAGTAATTGTTGAAGACACTTGTTTTTATTGGCAATTTGATATAATGATTTTTGTAATTCCAAGCAACACAATATTAATAACATAACAAAGTAACCATGGTGATCTTGAATGTGTTAACCCAACATAGCAATTTTTTTGTGTTGTTATATCCGAATGTAACAGATTATTATTATTTTATTATTATTTATTTTTACAGCTCCCTTGGTTCCAGTTATTGAGGAGTAATGTTAAAATGAGGTTTGTGCAAAGCTTTAGGATCATTTATCTCAGTTGAAAACGCAACTGTAACCAATTTTCTACCCCCCCAGACTACTACCATAATAGTACTGTTGATTATCCAGAAAATAGTTTTCGTTGCTAGTCAGCAACAGTCGGATAGGCATGGCTGGGGTTCGCAATGCCCCGCCGCCCCCACGATAATCCTCGCTACATTAGCATTGGGACTGCTTTGTAATATACACAGAGATCCTGAGCGCATGCGCCCTGTTGTCCTGGAATTCACAAAGAGAGCACTTGCTCCCTCTGCCAGACACATTCTAGTGCCTGTACAGCACTAGAGGCATGGAGCGAATGAGCTATCAGCCTCTAGAGATAGCACAGGCTGCTAGCGGGCGAGGCACTGGTGTCGCATGCGCCCATCCAGGACATCAGGGTGCCTGAACGAGGACCACTGGGTATATTACAGAGCGGTCCCAGTGCTGACATTACAATACACTGACTATAATCCTATGACAATAAATGACACTTATAATAACAGCAGGGGAGACACTGCAGGAGAGCCCCATGGTCACTGTGGGACTTAACCTGACAGGGCCTAAGTGTAGTGCAGGACCATGTCCTGTGCTGGGACATTAAGATACACATCTCACAGGTATATCTTATCTCTATAGTCACATGTACTAATCCTACCATGGAGACCAACCAATGCTTTGCACTTAGAAAATAGTTAACAGTTACTAAAAGGATTTGCTTTTCAGCAAAGACAACGTTTGCACTTAAAATGCCTTGTTGATCGGCATTCCACTTTAACTCGATCCAGTCATTTAACATTATTCTGTTACCGTCTGCAAAGTATAAGCGGTACGCACTTTAGTGAATGTGATACTTTACAAAAGAAGAAATGAATCAGAACACACTTTGTTATCAGACTCGGAGTCTGGCTCTGTTCATATTTTACTGGTGGATTTGTTACTAATGTTCCTTTTTGTTTTGTGGTGATGTATCTTTTCTGTTTGTGACTAGTGTTGCTCGCGAATATACGCAATGCGAATTTTATTTGTGAATATCGCATATTCGTGAATTTGCGAATATTTGCGAATATAGCACTATATATTCGTAATTACAAATATTCGGGTTTTTTTCACAGTACACATCACAGTGATCGCCCCTCTCTTCTTCCAGCTTGTGTGGTGTACAGAAGGCTCTAATACTACTGTGTGAGACTGGCGTGCAAATTTTTGCATATGCTAATTTTTGTATATGCTGATTTTCACATATGCTAATTTTCGCATGCGCGAAGTTTCGCATATGCGAAAATAAACCGTGAATATTACAAATTTGCGAATTTAGCGAATATATGACGAATATTCATCCATATATTCGTGAAATATCGCGAATTTGAATATGGCCTATGCCGCTCAACACTATTTGTGACTAGACAGAAGAAAATCTGAGGCTGCACAAAGGAGTTCTCTTTTTCTGGCAGGAGAGCATAAAATGTCACCTTTCTGATAAAGAAGTCAGCCCAAACTGAACCTGTCTAATAACAGAGTACTGTGTACAGAGTTTTCTGTTTATAGACTCAATTTACAAAAACAAAATCAGGCACTCCCGTAGAAAGATAAAATATCGATACTTTATTAAGTCATACTTAAAATATTGTCCCTGTGGACTACAAAAAACTATGAAAAGATGTTACGAAATGCATTGGTTTTTATCCATTTTTGTAGTCCACTGGGATGACTTAATAAAGTATCGATATTCTATCTTTCTATGGGAGTGCTGGATTCCTTTCCTGGATTTTGTTCTTGCATTGCTGCCACATATGGCTGGGTGTTTCCCGTGCACCCTTTAGAAAGTGGATCATACACGCCTGTCATCAACTAAAGGGTGAGCTGAAAATAGGACTTTACAAAAAGCAAGATAGGTAGGGGGGAATTTAAAAAAATCACACTTACCTTCCTGCTCTTGCACTGCTGCTGGCATCACAAAACTCCAGTCTCTGCTGTGCAATGCTTCTGGCTTTAACCCCTTAAGGACTCAGCCTATTTTGGCCTTAAGGACTCAATTTAATTTTTACGTTTTCGTTTTTTCCTCCTCGCCTTCTAAAAATCATAACTCTTTTATATTTTCATCGCCAGACTAGTTTGAGGGCTTGTTTATTGCATGACCAGCTGTCCTTTGTAATGACATAACTCATTATATCATAAAATGTATGGCGCAACCAAAAAACACTATTTTTGTGGGGAAATTAAAAAGAAAAACGTAGTTTTGCTAATTTTGGAAGGTTTCGTTTTCACGCCGTACAATTTACGGTAAAAATGACATGTGTTCTTTATTCTGAGGGTCAATATGATTAAAATGATACCCATTATTAAGTACTTTTATATTATTGTTGAGCTTTAAAAAAAATCACAAACTTTTTGACCAAATTAGTACGTTTATAATCCCTTTATTTTGATGACCTATAACTTTTTCATTTTTCCGTATAAGCGGCGGTATGAGGGCTAATTTTTTGCGCCATGATCTGTAATTTTTTTTATACCACATTTGCATATAAAAAACTTTTAATACATTTGTTATAATTTTTTTTAATAAAATGGATTAAAAAAGTAGCAATTTTGGAATTTTTTTTTACGTTCACGCCGTTCACCATATGGGATCATTAACATTTTATTTTAATAGTTCAGACATTTACGCACGCGTCGATACCAAATATGTCTATTAAATTCATTTTTTACGCTTTTTGGGGGTAAAATAGGAAAAAACGGACGTTTTACTTTTTTATTGGGGGAGGGGATTTTTCACTTATTTTTTGCTTTTAATTTTAAATTTTTTTAAATTTTTTTTTACACTTGAATAGTCCCCATAGGGGACTATTCATAGCAATACCATGATTGCTAATACTGATCTGTTCTATGTATAAGACATAGAACAGATCAGTGTCATCGGCGATCTTCTGCTCTGGTCTGCTCGATCTCAGACCAGAGCAGAAGACGCCAGGAGCTGGACAGAGGAAGGTGAGGGGACCTCCATGCAGCGTTCTGAATGATCGGATCCCCGCAGCAGCGCTGCTGGCGATCAGATCATTCAGTGAAATCGCGTGCTGCCACAGATACCGAGATCTGTATTGATCCCGGCATCTGAGGGGTTAATGGCGGACGCCCGCGAGATTGCGGGCGTCATCCATTGCCGGCGGGTCCCTGGCTGCGATCAGCAGCCGGGATCAGCCGCGCATGACACGGGCATCGCTCCGATGCCCGTGGTTATGTACAGGACGTAAATGTACAATGACTGATGTGGGGCATCGCAGTGGCTGCTGATTGGCTGTGAGGGCCTATGAAGTCATGTCTCCAAGAAGGGACTGCAACTCCATAATACTGGGGGCAGCATGGAATCGATGATGGTAATGGTGTGAGTTTTTTTTAATCATCCTCTCACTGAGCATGTGTATGCTGCTGCCCAGATAAGCCCTTTAACAAATGTATTAGTAAAAGCTGCTGCATAAGTGTGAAGGCTAACGCAGTTAGCCTGTATTTGTGAGAGGGGGCGGGGTTAATCACTATAAGAACCCGCGGTGCCCCTAGCACAGTACGCCGCGGGTTCTTCACGTGATGAGAGGTCAGCTGACACACCAGTCAGCTGACCGGAAGCTGTTTCCGGCGGTGCGGTACGGGTAAGTGGCCGGGGCTGGCCTTGGTGGCGGCGTTTCTCCGCAACCACCTCTCCGGAGGTAAGCCGGAGTCCGGGGGTGTACCCTCGGCCAGGCCCCGGCCCCGGTTTCATTAACAGTGGGACACGTGGCCCGTTCTCTTCCTCCGGCGGGTTTGGCACGGCACCTCCGGCAGTGGGACCCGTGACGGGGGCATGCTGCGGCTATTGTGTTGGGATGGCTGCGCGAGTCCTCGCTCCCCCACGAACCCGCGTGGCAGTACGGTACCGGCATTTCTACAGCCGGGTCGGTGCTGTCATCTTAGGGTTTTCTGCCAGGGTACTGGCCCCTGTTGTGGTATCGGGGAGCTTATAGGCTATCATCATACCCCCGCCACCTGTCATGGTTATGTAGTGTATATTGTGTGTGTTGGTTACCGGGTTCGTTCTCTTCGTTCTCAACGGGGGAAGGGGGGGGGGGGTTTAGTCACATGCCGGCACGTTCTCTGGCTGCTCAGCTCTGCATTTTACTACAAGGGGTTAATTATATGACGGCATGATTCTCTGGCTGCTCAGCTCTGCATTTTACTACAAGGGGTTAATTATATGACGGCACGATTCTCTGGCTGCTCAGCTCTGCATTTTACTATAAGGGGTTAATTATATGACAGCACGATTCTCTGGCTGCTCAGCTCTGCATTTTACTACAAGGGGTTAATTACATGCCGACACGTTCTCGGGCTGCTCAGCTCTGCATTTTACTATAAGGGGTTATTGTATGCCAGCACACTCTCGACTGCTCTGCTCGGTCATTCCTTCCACGCATACGATCAGATAGTTATGCCGAGCACACGATTCATTTTCTACGCATACGGTCATGTAGTTGTTGGTGTTCACACTCTTATAATTTATTCCTCATACACGGTCATATAGTTGATCTGTGCAGGCTCAAAAAAAAAAAAAAAAGGGAAATCCCCCCCCCCCCTATAATTATTCTACGCATACGACCATATAATTGGTTCCTTGCACACGCCCCCCTTAATTTGCTCCATGTATATGATTATATATGTATATATATGTACACATTTTAGTTTATTCAAGGTTTACGACACGGCCCTCCTGATCACAAGGAGGGTATTTCATGTGTTTGTCAAGGCACATGCACTGGTAGCATTGGTGCAGTTCAGGCGCATGTAGTATGGGCGCTGGTAATTCTGTACATGCACTCATGGTATTTGTTCAGTACATGCCCTTGTAGGATATATACTGTACGCTCGATACATACTGTGCACTCACTTGTAGGATTTATACACGCTCGTAGGATCCATGCTGTACGTAGGATCTATACAGTACATGCGCTCGTAGGATTTATACAGTACACGCGCTCGTAGGATTTGTGCTGTACACGGGCTCGTAGGATCTGTGCTGCACACTCGCTCGTAGGAATTATACTGTGCAGGCTCGTACGGTTGTATTGTACATGTGCTCATGAGAACCATGCTGTTCATGTGCTCGTGGCATACGTCATGTGCATGCGGTGCTTGTGCGGCTCTTGCGCTTGTAGCGTTTGTTCCGCGCGTGTGCTCGTACAGCGCATGTAGTGTTGTTCTGTGCATGGGTACGTGGTCATAGAATTACTGCATGCGTGTATTGGTTATCGGTTGTCATTGGCCATACGCACATGCAGTTTGGTTGTGCATTTGCGCATATAGTTGGCCTGAGTATAGGTTCATCACGTTTGTTGGTTGAGTCACTCATAGCTGTTAGACGGCACAGTTCTATACATATGCACATAGTTGTTCCGTACATATCTGTGTATAGTGGGGCCGGGCTTACGTATATAGTTTGTTCTGGGTGTTCGTGTACACACATTTAGTTCATTCGGTTTATACGCTCAGGGTTTCTGTGCATACACTCATATAGTCTGTCCTGTGCATATGTTCATCCAGTTGGTTTGGACAGTTGCCCAGTTTATTAGAGGCCATATAGTTTTGTGCATACGCTCATATAACTTGTTCTGGGTGTTCACTTAAGCAGTTCGTTCTGTGCATGTAGTTCGCTTATGCATACAGGTCATTTGGTGGACACGTGCAGTGGTTCGGCCATGCGTCCGTATGGTTCGTTCTCTGCACACGCGCATACAATTTGATCGGTGCATAGGCTCACATAATTGTTAGGTGCTCACATAGTGTGTTCCATACATACCAACATATAGTTTGTTCCCTGCATGTTCACATAGTTCGTTTGTGCATATGCCCGTATAGCTTGTTCTTTGCGGTCATAGACTCATGCTGTACATACGCGCACACAGTTCGTTCTCGGCATGCTCACTTAGTTCTATGCATGTGCGCATAGTGGTTTCGGCATACGCTTACTTAGTTAGCCCATGCAGACACACTCATAGTTTGTTCTGGCATAAGTTCACTCAGTTAGTCCTGTGCATACCCGCAAATAGTTTGTTCTGTGCTTACGCTTATGTAGTTGCCAAGCGCACTCGCTCATAAAGTCTTGTGCATTCACTTACTTAGTCTGTTCCGTGGACTTGCTCTGCTAATCGGTTAAGTTGTTAAATGTTTCTGCTAGTAGTTATTGTTATGTACATATTTGATTGGTGCATACACTCGCTCGTGTAGTTCATTCCAGCTCGCGTTCTTATAGTTTGTGCGGCACAGGCTCTCATATAGTTTGGTCGGTGTATACGGTCTAGGGTCTGGTTTGTACATGTGGTCTGGGTATTATTGATCAACACATGGTCTGGTTGGTTTGCCGGGCCCACGTTCAGTGTCATGTGCAGCATATGTGCCAAGGAGTTATGCTTGGTATACGCTTACGGTGTTCATACTCGGTACATGTTCATATACATTCAGCACATACGTTACTTTGGTTGAGGTTTTCAATTGCGGATTGACCAGTCACGTCTACAGGTCGGTCCGGTTACAACCTGTCACGGCTTCAGGTTGGCGACAGTGTCATCACATACGTTGTGTTTAGGTAGCAGTTGGTTCAGGCTACAGGTATAGCTTGGCGGTGATACTTTTAGTTTCATAGTTAATTGCCTTTTCAGACCTGTCACGTCTACAGGTCGGTTCAGTTACTACTCGACGCGGCTTCGGGTTGACGACAATGTTATGTGTTTTCACAAGTTCATTTAGCATCGGGGGCCACGTATATATGTCAATCATGGTTACGATCTGTCGCGGCTTGGTGGTGATACTTTGTTTCATAGTTAATTGAGTTTTCAGACCTGTCACGTCTACAGGTCGGTTCAGTTACTACTCGACACGGCTTCGGGTTGACGACAATCTTATGTGTTCTCACAAGGTCATTTAGCATCGGGGTCATGCAAATAGCTTGATTTCAGTTGGAGTTTGGGCTGTCTTAGCTTCAGGTTGATCATTATTTTGGTTATACATTGGTTGAGTGTCATGATCAGGCTTGCCGCATGAGTGGTGTCATCACCTGTCACGTCCACAGGTCGGTTACAGTCACAACCTAACACGGTTTTAGGTTGACGACTAGGTAGTTATGTTTTCTGTACATATGCACTTGGGATTAAGCATACGGTCAGGGTTTGGTTTGTAACATGTACTCGGAGGAGCTTACACACACACTTTACTTTCCTACTTGGTTTTATTGGGTTTTTGCCACTCTTCTCTTCATCAAGCACGATTAAGTCATACCTAGCGGTGGTTCAGCTCCACATCTCATTGGCACGTTCCGACTTGGCCTCCTTGTTTCATTCGATACAATTAAAGCGGTGCTGAAAGGTGCGCTAAGGATCCAAGCCTTCTTCCCGTCAGCCTTTGTCGGCCGACTCGTTCAGACAGTTAGTAGATGTCACGATTCGGCTTCCAGGTAGTGGATCCTCTGTGTCAGCGAGGGATTGGCGTGGACCGTGCTAGTGGACCGGTTCTAAGAGGCTACTGGTTTTCACCAGAGCCCGCCGCAAAGCGGGATGGTCTTGCTGCGGCAGTAGCAACCAGGTCGTATCCACTAGCAACGGCTCTACCTCGCTGACTGCTGAGAAGGCGTGGGACAGAAGGACTAGGCAGAGGCAAGGTCAGACGTAGCAGAAGGTCGGGGGCAGGCGGCAAGGTTCGTAGTCAGGATGGGTAGCAGAAGTTCAGGTACACAGGTTTTGGACACACTAAACGCTTTCACTGGCACAAGGCAACAAGATCCGGCCAGGGAGTGCATGGGAGGAGGTCAGATATAGTCAGGGAGCAGATGGAAGCCAATTAAGCTAATTGGACCAGGCACCAATCATTGGTGCACTGGCCCTTTAAGTCTCAGAGAGCTGGCGCGCGCGCGCCCTAGAGAGCGGAGCCGCGCGCGCCAGCACATGACAGCAGGGGACCGGGACGGGTAAGTGACCTGGGATGCGATTCGCGAGCGGGCGCGTCCCGCTGTGCGAATCGCATCCCCGACGGCCATGACAGTGCAGCGCTCCCGGTCAGCGGGACTGACCGGGGAGCTGCAGGGAGAAAGACGCCGTGAGCGCTCCGGGGAGGAGCGGGGACCCGGAGCGCTAGGCGTAACAGTACCCCCCCCCCTTAGGTCTCCCCTTTTTTTTGTCCGGTGACTGCCTCCCCTGGGATGAGGACACCGGGACAGAATGGATGGTTCCCTCAACGGCAGGCAGTACAGCAGGAGTAGGAATGGGGAGGGGGGGCAGAGGGTGAAGCTTGGCACGGGGCAGGGAGACACCAGGACGGGGGCCATGGGGAGGCACAGAGGCTTGCCTGACGGGACTGGGAGGGGGGGAGAGGCACTTCCTGTGGCAGGCAGAGTCCCAGTTCCTGATCTCCCCGGTGGTCCAATCAATGGTGGGGGAATGAAGCCGGAGCCAAGGCAGACCGAGGAGGACCTCAGAGGTACAGTTGGGGAGAATGAAGAACTCAATCCTCTCAAGGTGGGGTCCAATAGACATGAGGAGGGGCTCTGTGCGGTAACGCACGGTGCAGTCCAATCTGGCTCCGTTGACCGCGGAAATGTAGAGCGGCTTGACGAGACGGGTCACCGGGATGCTGAATTTATTAACAAACGACTCCAAAATAAAATTTCCAGAGGCACCGGAGTCCAAGCAGGCCACGGCTGAGAGGGAGGAGTTGGCTGAAGAAGAAATCCGCACGGGTACCGTGAGACGTGGAGGAGCAGACTTGGAACCAAGAGACGCCACACCCACGTGAGCTGGGTGCGTGCGTGCGTTTCCCAGGCGTGGAGGACGGATAGGGCAATCCACCAAGAAATGCTCGGTACTGGCACAGTAAAGACAGAGATTTCCTTCTCTACGGCGATTCCTCTCTTCCTGGGTCAGGCGAGACCGATCCACTTGCATGGCCTCCTCGGCGGGAGGCCCAGGCGAAGACTGCAAAGGATGCTGTGGGAGAGGTGCCCAGAGATCTAAGTCTTTTTCCTGGCGGAGCTCTTGGTGTCGCTCAGAAAAACGCATGTCAATGCGGGTAGCCAAATGGATGAGTTCTTGGAGGTTGGCAGGAATCTCTCGTGCGGCCAGCACATCCTTGATGCGACTGGATAGGCCTTTTTTAAAGGTCGCGCAGAGAGCCTCATTATTCCAGGATAGTTCAGAAGCAAAAGTACGGAATTGTATGGCGTACTCGCCAACGGAAGAATTACCCTGGACCAGGTTCAACAGGGCAGTCTCGGCAGAAGAAGCTCGGGCTGGCTCCTCGAAGACACTCCGGAGTTCAGCGAAGAAGGCCTGGACTGTGGCTGTGGCAGGATCATTGCGGTCCCAGAGCGGTGTGGCCCAAGACAAGGCCTTTCCTGAAAGAAGGCTTACTACGAACGCCACCTTAGACCGTTCTGAAGGAAACAAGTCCGACAACATCTCCATATGCAGGGAACACTGAGACAAAAATCCACGGCAGAGTTTAGAGTCCCCATCAAATTTGTCCGGCAGGGACAAGCGGAGGTTAGGAGCGGCCACTCGCTGCGGAGGAGGTGCAGGAGCTGGCGGAGGAGATGGTTGCTGCTGTAGCAGAGGCAGAAGTTGCTGTAACATGGCGGTCAACTGCGACAGCTGCTGTCCTTGTTGGGCAATCTGCTGCGATTGCTGAGCGACCACCGTGGGAAGATCAGCGAGACTTGGCAGCGGCGCCTCAGCGGGATCCATGGCCGGATCTACTGTCACGATTCGGCTTCCAGGTAGTGGATCCTCTGTGTCAGCGAGGGATTGGCGTGGACCGTGCTAGTGGACCGGTTCTAAGAGGCTACTGGTTTTCACCAGAGCCCGCCGCAAAGCGGGATGGTCTTGCTGCGGCAGTAGCAACCAGGTCGTATCCACTAGCAACGGCTCTACCTCGCTGACTGCTGAGAAGGCGTGGGACAGAAGGACTAGGCAGAGGCAAGGTCAGACGTAGCAGAAGGTCGGGGGCAGGCGGCAAGGTTCGTAGTCAGGATGGGTAGCAGAAGTTCAGGTACACAGGTTTTGGACACACTAAACGCTTTCACTGGCACAAGGCAACAAGATCCGGCCAGGGAGTGCATGGGAGGAGGTCAGATATAGTCAGGGAGCAGATGGAAGCCAATTAAGCTAATTGGGCCAGGCACCAATCATTGGTGCACTGGCCCTTTAAGTCTCAGAGAGCTGGCGCGCGCGCGCCCTAGAGAGCGGAGCCGCGCGCGCCAGCACATGACAGCAGGGGATCGGGACGGGTAAGTGACCTGGGATGCGATTCGCGAGCGGGCGCGTCCCGCTGTGCGAATCGCATCCCCGACGGCCATGACAGTGCAGCGCTCCCGGTCAGCGGGACTGACCGGGGAGCTGCAGGGAGAAAGACGCCGTGAGCGCTCCGGGGAGGAGCGGGGACCCGGAGCGCTAGGCGTAACAGTAGATGTACTAGACAGGACCCCCGTTCAGCTACAAAGATAGTCTGTGTTCGAAAGCAGCTTTATCTCTGGGTTACTATGGCTTCCTCAGACCTGGTGAGTTCTCTAGTAAAACGTAAAATGATATTTGTTGGAGACTGAGCCAACTGATATGGAATTCCAATCACTATTAGCTTGAGTTGAGCGCTACTAAAACATCGTTACCCGGGCAAGGCGTTACCATCTGCTGCTTTTCCACATTTCATTTCATAGGTAGTGCCTGGTTCGTCTGCTACGTGACCTGTTGTTCACACGCCAGGGAGCCAGTAGGTCGCAGCCGTTATTATTATTATTCTGAGGTTTTGCTCTCACCACTCCGCAATTCGTTAAAGTACGTATTTTAGTGATAGGCTTTGGGGGGTGACTCAACTGTGATATCTGGACACCCCCTTCGCATCGGTGCCACCTCATCAGCGTCACGTCAGGGGATGCCAGCCCGTGTGATTCGTAATTTGAGTCGCTGAATTCTAGCTCATACATGCGCCCATCCCCTATCCAAAGTCTGGAAGGTCCCATGCTTTCCAGTTTCTGGTTTTGTAATGTTGTCTTATTTCATAAAGCGTTTTTGTTTCAAATATTGAAGTTTTGCCCTCTATTTTATTCAGGTGTACCTACACGCGGCAGTATATGGCACAACTCAGACTGCCTGTTAGTTTGTATATCAGTGGTTAGGCTGTTAGGTAGGTACGCTACGCATTTGAGCCACCGATCACAAGTGTGAAGGCTAACGCAGTTAGCCTGTATTTGTGAGAGGGGGCGGGGTTAATCACTATAAGAACCCGCGGTGCCCCTAGCACAGTACGCCGCGGGTTCTTCACGTCCCACCCAACCCCCCCTCTTTTAAAAAATTCATTTAATCTCTTAGGAGTCTTTTCTATCAAGGTATGCCCTCTATTTTATTCAGGTGTACCTACACGCGGCAGTATATGGCACAACTCAGACTGCCTGTTAGTTTGTATATCAGTGGTTAGGCTGTTAGGTAGGTACGCTACGCATTTGAGCCACCGATCACAAATGCAAAATATATCTATAGGCTCCCTTTCACCTAAAAGAGACCATAAAAGCATCCATTTGACCCTGGGCAGGCCAGTATACATCAGTGTGCCTTCTTTTTAATCTGCAGATGTGCTTTTTTATACAAAGGGCCATGACATAAAAACAAATGACATGCATTATACATTATTTACTGTGCAATGAAACCTTAAGGGGGATAGACACCAATGTATGCATCAGTTACAGATCTCTGTCAAACCTATAGATTGTGTGTACAGCATACACTTCTGTGGCAAAGCTTGAGCAATGTAAATACATCCTAAGTTTTACAATTATATATTGTTTGCAACTTGATGAAATTATATCATATAGATTTTTTACTTTTGATAAATAGCAGAAAAGAGCTAAAGATAAATAAAACAATTAAAGTTATCCAGGTATATTGTATATAATTGTTAATATTTTGTTGGGACCACTATAAAACAAAAAAAGAATACTTACCTACATAGGTGCCCTGCAGCTCCCGTTATGACATCAACCAGTCCTTGCTGGTCGCTCTGCTTCCTACTACCAAGACAGAGTATTCTCAACAGTGATCGCAAACTCAGCCACCCACTGTCTGGTAGTAACCAGTTGTATGTAGGAGCTTTTTAGACCAGGGGTTCTCAACCGGTGGTACCCGTACCCCTAGGGGTACCCCACCGGTTGTGCAGGGGTACAATGATGCGCTGGCAAATACCAGCCATGCATTGGCCAGTATTTGTCAACGCAGCTTCAGACGCGGCTACTTTACAGGAGCTGCGTGGTTGCCAGGCAGACGTGTGACATCCTCTGACATTGCGCGGAAGTGACGTACAGTGCAGAGGACAGTGCAGCCCGCCAAACGGGACTCCAGGAACAGGACTCGCTGTTTACCCGAAGAGGCCAGGTAATGTTAAAAAAAGGAAAAACTAAGTGTATGGGAGGGATCAGGGCTGCCATCAGGAATTTTAGGGCCCCTTACACAGCTAAAGGCCTGCCCGCTGTGGCCTGCCCCGACTCAGCCTGTAGGCCCCTGACTCCGCCCCTGGCCCTCCCCAACAACCCACCCCCAATTTTTTTTATTCCTTTTTAGTACTACAAAGACAGTAAAAAGTGAGACAGACCTATAACTTTCTAATTTTTCTGTATACAGGGCTGTATGAGTGCAAATTTTTTGTGCCGTGATCTGTAGTTTCTTTCAGTACCATTCTTATTTTAAAGGGACTTCTCTATAGCTATTTATACATTTTTTTTTTTTTTTGGTATATGAAGTGACTAAAAATGCGCAGTTTGGGAATTTAGTGTTTTTTTTTATGTGTACGCCATCGACCATGCAATTTAAGTAACCTAATATTTTAGTAATCCAGACATTTACACACGCTGTGATACCACATATATTTTGTTTACATAATTTTATTTGGAAAAGGGGAAAAGGGGGGATGGTCAAATTTTATTTGGAAGGGGCTTATTCACAATTATAATTTTTTTAACTTTTTTTTTTTTTACAATAATTTCATTCCTATAGGAAACTATTACATGTATCCTATAGAAATCAGTGTTATTGGTGCTCCATAGGTGCAGCCTGCCATGGCTTTCTGCACTAAAGGAGCCCTGATCGGACAGCAAGAAGGCAGTTAAAGGAGTAGTCCAGTGGTGATTCAGTGGTGAGCAACTTATCCCCTATCCTAAGGATAGGGGATAAGTTGCAGATCGCGGGGGGTCCGACCGCTGGGGCCCCCTGCGATCTCCTGTACGGAGCCCCGACAGCCCGCTGGAAGGGGGCGTGTCGACCTCCGCACGAGGCGCGGCCGACACGCCCCCTCAATACAACTCTATGGCAGAGCCGAAGCGCTGCCTTCGGCAATCTCCGGCTCTGCCATAGAGATGTATTGAGGGGGCGTGTCGGCCGCCGCCTCGTGCGGGGGTCGACACCCGCTATCTCGGCGGAGAGCCGGGGCCCCGTACAGAGAGATCGCAGGGGGCCCCAGCGGTCGGACCCCCCGCGATCTCAAACTTATCCCCTATCCTTAGGATAGGGGATAAGTTTTTCACCACTGGACTACCCCTTTAAGGGCTCTTCCACCATCTGATCAGCCAGCTGGAGCTTAATCTCATCCCATTTAGGCTTCCAAAAGGTTAATGCCAAACATTAGCCCGATCGGCGATGTCAGCCATCAGCCATGGGTCCCGGCTACTAATAGCAGCCTGTACCCACCTGGTATGAAGCGCCCTCAGCTCCTGAGTGCACTTCAAACTGCAGAAGCAGTTGCAGGGTGTATGTTTACGTCATGTTCCTTAAGGGGTTATGCAATAAAAGCTATATAGAGGGTTTAAGGGTATGTATTTCATATAGTTTGGGTAGGCCCCTTTGTTATTAGTTTCTCCCCCATATAGTTGTAGGCCTCACTGAGAGGGGCCCGGGCCTACAACAACTATATGGGAGCAACTATTAACAGAGGGTCCTACCCAAACTATATGGAAGCAACTATTAACAGAGGGGCCTACCCAAACTATATGGAAGCAACTATTAACAGAGGGGCCTACCCAAATTATATAGGGTTCTCCATATAGTATGAGAAGGCCCATCTGTTAATAGTTGCCCCCATAGTTGTGGCAGGCCCTGGCCCCTCTTAGAGAGGACTACAACTATATGGGGGAAAACAATTAGCAAAGGGGGGCCTACAACAACTGTATTGGACACAACTTGCCACTATATAGTTGTTGTACGTCCCTTTCTGCTGCTAAATGATGCCCCCATATAGTTGTAGGCCTCAAATCTTGCCCCCGTGCACCAGGCCCCTGCTCAGCAGCCTGCCACTGCAATATAGTTCAGTTCTGCCCTGGGCCCCCCCCCCCAGCCCCAAGTCACATTATATCTTTTTTTTCTCTCAAATTTATGACAGGCTCCTCTCCAGTCCTCTCAGGCTCATTTGCAGCCGCCACCACTCACCTCTTTGGTAGCCAGGCCCTGGGGCACTGCAGAGCGACTCTCCTCTGTTCCGCCACATCACTACTGGGCATGTGGAGGAGCAGGGCTAGCGTGCTGTATCAATGCTCAGCGAGGAAGTAGTATCTCCCACCAGCCACTGCAGATTTAAAGAGGCAGTGGCCGCCGGCCCCGGAGGTATGTGTGGCAGCGGCGCTGACAGTGACAGGCAGCATGTGTGTGTGACTGATTGACTGACTGTACGTAGTCAGCCAATCAGTCAGCCAGCAAGTAGTGGCGGGCCCCCAGCGATCAGTGAGTGACAGTCACAGTCACTCACTGACAAGCAAAAAAAAAAGGTCCGGGGGCCGCTCGGGCCCCCCTGAAGATCTGGGTCTCTTACATTAGTATGGGTTGTACCCCCCTGATAGCGGCCCTGCTTTCAATTCTATAGCCCATCCTCACCCTCTATAGCAAAAAAAGCTCCCTCTGATCCTTTAACACTGGCATCATACTGCTACCACCAGAATCATTACTACTGTTGTCCAAGGTGCTCCATTTAAAGGGGTTATCCAGGAAAAAACTTTTTCTTTATATATATCAACTGGCTCCAGAAAGTTAAACAGATTTGTATATTACTTCTATTAAAACATCTTAATCCTTTCAGTACTTATGAGCTTCTGAAGTTAAGGTTCTTTTCTGTCTAAGTGCTCTCTGATGACACGTGTCTCGGGAACCGCCCAGTTTAGAAGAGGTTTGCTATGGGGATTTGCTTCTAAACTGGGCAGTTTCCGAGACACGTGTCATCAGAGAGCACTTAGACAGAAAATAACAACCTTAACTTCAGAAGCTCATAAGTACTGAAAGGATTAAGATTTTTTAATAGAAATAATTTTCAAATCTGTTTAACTTTCTGGAGCCAGTTGATATACAAAAAAAAGTTTTTTCCTGGATAACCCCTTTAACCTCTTCAGGACATAGGGCGTATGGATACGCCCTGAATCCCGAGTCCTTAAGGACCGAGGGCGTATCCATACGCCCGTGGGAATTCCGGCCCCCACCGCTAGCCGGTTGGGGACCGGAGCCGGATGCCTGCTGAAATCGTTCAGCAGGCATCCCGGCATATCGCCCAGGGGGGTCATTATGCCCCCCCATGTCGGCGATCGCCGCAGATCGCTGGACAATTCAGTCCAGCGATCTGCGGCGATTCCGGGTCAATCGGGTCTCCGGTGACCCGGTGACCCGGAATTACTGGCTGTTCGGGGCCGTCTCTGACGGCCCCGAACAGCCAGAGCCTGCAGGGGTGAGGTGGCACTGGTGCCACCTCACGATCGCCCTGATTCGTCGGCCGGATTACCGGCCGACCAATCAGGGCGCCTGCTGCGGGTGTCACTCCCGCACCCGCTCCGCCCCTCTTCTGGAGGACGTGAGCGGGTGCGGGAAGAAGACCCCGGGTTCTGGGGACCCCGATCCCCGGCGCCCCTGTTGGGATCGGGGCCCCAGGAGCAGCGGCGGCGGCGGGACTGACCTGCAGCGTC
Organism: Hyla sarda; assembly: GCF_029499605.1. Taxonomy (NCBI): domain Eukaryota; kingdom Metazoa; phylum Chordata; class Amphibia; order Anura; family Hylidae; genus Hyla; species Hyla sarda. Next base: position 421,306,422 of record NC_079190.1, read on the forward strand.
TGGATCGTTGGAGGTGAGTGACAGCCTCCTGCTGTTGCTTAGCAACAGCTCCCAGCATGCAAAAAGGGCATGCTGGGTGCTGTAGTTATGCAACAGCAGGAGGCAGACCACCACAACTCCCAGCATTCCCTTATGGGCATGCTGGGACTTATGGTTTTGCAACAGCTGGAGGCACATTCTTTCTATGGAAAAGTGTACCTTCAGCTGTTGTATAACTACAACTCCCAGCTTGCACAAACAGCTAAAGTGCATGCTGGGAGTTGTAGTGGTGCATCTGCTGGTTGCATAACTACAACTCCCAGCATGCCCGTTGGCTGTCGGTGACTGCTGAGAGTTGTAGTTTTGCAACAGCTGAAGGCACACTGGTTGTGAAACTCAGAGTTTTTTTTTACCTAACTCAGTGTTTCACGACCGGTGTGCCTCCAGCTGTTGCAAACTACAACTCTCAGCAGTCACCGTACACCATGCACCGTACATGCTGGGAGTTGTAGTTTTGCAACAGCTGGAGGCACACTGGTTGTGAAACACTGAGTTAGGTCACAAACTCAGTGATACATAACCAGTGTGCCTACAGTTGTTACAAAACTACAACTCTCAGCAGTCACCGACAGCCAACGGGCATGCTGGGAGTTGTAGTTATGCAACAGCTGGATGTCCCCCCCAATGTGAACGTACAGGGTACACTCACATGGGCGGAGGCTTACAGTAAGTATCGGGCTGCAAATTTGAGCTGCCGCAAACTTTCTGCTGCAGCTCAAATTGCCAGCGAGAAACTACTGTGAACCCCCGCCCGTGCGACTGTACCCTAAAAACACTACACTACACTAACACAAAAAATAAAATAAAAAGTAAAAAACACTACATATACACATACCCCTACACAGCCCCCCTCCCCTCCCCAATAAAAATGAAAAACGTCTGGTACACCACTGTTTCCAGAACGGAGCCTCCAGCTGTTGCAAAACAACTCCCAGTATTGTCGGACAGCCGTTGACTGTCCAGGCATGCTGGGAGTTTTGCAACAGCTGGAGGCACCCTGTTTGGGAATCACTGGCGTAGAATACCCCTATGTCCACCCCTATGCAAGTCCCTAATTTAGGCCTCAAATGCGCATGGCGCTCTCACTTTGGAGCCCTGTCGTATTTCAAGGCAACAGTTTAGGGTCACATATGGGGTATCGCCGTACTCGGGAGAAATTGTGTTACAAATTTTGGGGGGTATTTTCTGCTTTTACCCTTTTTAAAAATGTAAAATTTTTGGGAAAACAACCATTTTAGGTAAAAAAAAAAAAAATTTTTTTACATATGCAAAAGTCGTGAAACACCTGTGGGGTATAAAGGTTCACTTAACCCCTTGTTACGTTCCCCGAGGGGTCTAGTTTCCAAAATGGTATGCCATGTGGGTTTTTTTTGCTATCCTGGCACCATAGGGGCTTCCTAAATGCGGCATGCCCCCAGAGCAAAATTTGCGTTCAAAAAGCCAAATGTGACTCCTTCTCTTCTGAGACCTGTAGTGCGCCAGCAGAGCACTTTTCACCCCCATATGGGGTGTTTTCTGAATCGGGAGAAATTGGGCTTCAAATTTTTAGGGGTATTTTCTGCTATTACCCTTTTTAAAAATAAAATTTTGGGGGGAAAACAAGCATTTTAGGTAAAATATTTTATTTATTTTTTACATTTGCAAAAGTCGTGAAACACCTGTGGGGTATTAAGGTTCACTTTATCCCATGTTACATTCCCCGAGGGGTCTAGTTTCCAAAATGGTATGCCATGTGGTTTTTTTTTGCTGTTCTGGCACCATAAGGGCTTCCTAAAGGTAACATGCCCCCCAAAAACCATTTCAGAAAAACGTACTCTCCAAAATCCCCTTGTCGCTCCTTCCCTTCTGAGCCCTCTACTGCGCCCGCCGAACACTTTACATAGACATATGAGGTATGTGCTTACTCGAGAGAAATTGGGCTACAAATACAAGTAAAAATTTTGTCCTTTTACCCCTTGTAAAAATTCAGAAATTGGGTCTACAAGAACATGTGAGTGTAAAAAATGAAGATTGTGAATTTTCTCCTTCACTTTGCTGCTATTCGTGTGAAACACCTAAAGGGTTAAAACGCTGACTGAATGTCATTTTGAATACTTTGGGGGGTGTAGTTTTTATAATGGGGTCATTTATGGGGTATTTCTAATATGAAGACCCTTCAAATCCACTTCAAACCTGAACTGGTCCCTGAAAAATACTGAGTTTGAAAATTTTGTGAAAAATCGGAAAATTGCTGCTGACCGTTGAAGCCCTCTGGTGTCTTCCAAAAGTAAAAACTCATCAATTTTATGATGCAAATATAAAGTAGACATATTGTATATGTGAACCAAAAAAAAATGTATTCGTAATATCCATTTTCCTTACAAGCAGAAAGCTTCAAAGTTAGAAAAATGCTAAATTTTCAAATTTTTCATCAAATTTACGGATTTTTCACCAAAAAAGGATGCAAGTATCGACAAAAATTTACCACTATGTTAAAGTAGAATATGTCACGAAAAAACAATCTCGGAATCAGAATGATAACTAAAAGCATTCCAGAGTTATTAATGTTTAAAGTGACAGTGGTCAGATGTGCAAAAAACGCTCCGGTCCTTAAGGCCAAAATGGGCTCCGTCCTGAAGGGGTTAAAGGGCTTGCCCAGGAAAAGACATGGAAATTATTCAGAACTTAGATTAGACCCTAAATTTGAGACTTTGGACCAAACACAAAAGTGAATCAGACCTCAGTTTAGACCCCAAAGTTAATCAGAGTGCCATGTAGTCTCCTGTTAGCAGGAAAAACGATGACATGACTTTACCCTTGTATCATGACACTCCTGGTTAATAGAAAGGAATAGATTGCAGACTATGTTACACAACACAATATTACAGAAAAAGACATATGTCATACTGTTTTACAATTTTTGGCATTATGGTCAATTATTCCACAAACTATATTAACATAATTTTGTATAATATTGGTAACACAGACCAACACAAAAATGTGCCTACCCTAGTTCATATTGATCTTAATTTGCCAAAATTATAAGTCCCATATAAGAACTGACCATAGATGGAGAAATTGCAACATGAAACATTGTGACAGAATGCAGCGGCAGAAGCATTTATTGCCAATTAGCAAGAAAAGTGTATACTTAGATATGAGGAGGGGTGGGCAAAGCCATGGAAATGAGATGTTGTGCATGCAAAGACCTGTTTACCACTGATACAGCCCGAACAGATGAATAATGGGAGAAAGAAGAAAACAACACGGATGTCTTCGCAAATATGCAAGTTTGTGAAGACTGAATAATGTTTTGAACGCAATGTAGCATATAGTATACTAACAAAATTATAACTTTATCTTTTAAATCCCTAATGATATATAGTATCAGTAATATTTTTTTTCAGGGAATGTAAGTTATGAAACTATGCTAGGTAAAGGGATTCTCATGGAGACACATACCAAAGGAGCCGACTCTGCAGTGTCCCGGCGCCCATGTCCTAGCTTCAATATATGTGAAGTTTTTATGTGGCTGAGAAAATCCTTTTCAAGTTGCCTAAATCTTAGTATGGAGTAGTGCACAAAGCTGACACTCTTAAGAATCTTCTTCTTGTATTGCAGCAAGGTAAAAGCATACAGACGTGTAAAACACGTGTATAAAGCCATATGCATTGGTGAAAATACAAGATGGTTTATGTGTTACGGATCAACTGATCCTTTATCATAAACCTTTGTAAGGGCTACTGTGAGTTGACCTGCATAACTTTTTGGGATTACATTGTAATAACCGCATACAGTGGTCCCTTAACATACGATGGTAATCTGTTCCAAACGGACCATCGTTTGTTGAAACCATCGCATGTTGAGGGATCCGTGCAATGTAAAGTATAGGACAGTGGTCTACAACCTGCGGACTCCAGATGTTGCGAATATTCGGGGTTTTTTTTCACAGTACACACCACAGTGATCACCCCTCTCTGCTTCCAGCTTGTGTGGTGTAAAGAAGGCTCTAATACTACTGTGTGAGACTGGCATGCGAATTTTTGCATATGCAAAAATTTGCATATGCTAATTTTTGCATATGCAAATTTTTGTTTATGCAAATTTTTGTATATGCTAATTTGTGCATATGTTAATTTTCGTATACGCAAATTTTCTCATATGCGAAAATAAAACGAGAATATTATGAATATGCGAATTTAGCGAATATATGACGAATATTCGTCCATATATTCGTGAATATTCGCAAATTCGAATATGGCCTATGCCGCTCAACACTAGTGAACATGCCCGAACTATTCTATTCTACAAAACAGTCAAATGAGGCTGAGAAAAGTTCAACCTTCTACCACTGCTCTTGTTCACCAAGGCTATGCTAACATGGGCAAAAACACTGTTAGTTTTTTGCTTCTGATTTTGAGGTGATTTTTCTGCTGACATTTTGGACTTTTTTTTCAAGCTTTCATTTATTTCAATGTGAGCTTTCAAACAGAACCACTTTGGAGAGAAACATGTCACTTATTATGTTTAAAAAAAGATGTACAGAAGAACTGGAGCTAAAGCATTAGTGCCATTTAAAAAAAATGTATGATATGTCGTCGAGACAAGTTTATATCACATTGGGTCTGAGTTCACGATCAAAAGTAACAGCAGAAATGTGCGGCGGCGTATACTTCACTCCCCGGCTGTCAATCCAATCTGTCTCATATCTGATTTATCACAAGTTGTGGTTAAAGCACATAATAGCTGTAACTCATACGAAAAGCTGCCAATGACCTTCCATGGCTGGAAACCTCATGATTTGTACCAGTGTTCACAATGTTCCTCCAATTACAGCTCACTTTTATTACAATCATTTAGGCAAAGAGACCCATTCAAAATAAAACAGGTAGAGATATAGGCTACCATGAACTGCTTACTGGAGATGACTTATTCAATTTAAAGGCTATGAATATCTTCGACAAGGAAAATGATATCTCTCCATATGTTAGTGGTTATCTATAGTTATGTTCTCAACATATGAGCTAAGGTATGTTATACTGTATATACAGTATGTAATGCAGGTCACTTGAATGATCAGGTCCTTTTGACTCTCAGGGGTTACAGATAGTAACGTATGCAGAAACCCGCCAAGGATGTAATGAGTTTCCCTATGTAGTAGACCCTGTCTCCAGCTTACGTGTACTCTTTCAATATCGCAAAAGCAGAAATTATTAGATCCCCCCCCCCCTCCCCCCATGGGCATTAAAGAAATGCTGTGCAACATTAGAAGGGTTGACAGAAGTTTCATGAACAGAATCTAAATACCGGTATGCTCCTGCTCCTATATTCTTTTTTCAACTTACGCTGAGAACAGCCAACATAATTTAAGTTGCATACTAAACAAGATACTATGCAAAGAATATGGATACTATTGCAATTAAACAGTTTTTAATTGTTTTTGTTTAACAGTATGTTTCCTTTTATCCACAGTGTCAGTTGTTGCTTTAGTTTTAATGGCATATCTACAACATACACACCATGTTACAATTTTACCCCCAAAAAAGGAGGGGAAAAAAATCTTTGGTATCACTGCGTGCGGGAACGTCTGAACTATTAAAATATGATGTAAATGATCCGGTATGGTGAACAGTGTAAAGTAAATAAATACTAAAGTTTCAGATTTTTGGTCCTATCAGATGCCAGAAAAAACAAAATGAAAAGTGATCAAATAGCCCCACATACACTAATTGAAAACAATAGAAAATACAGCACAAAAAATGAGCCCTAATACAGCCCGAAATAAGGAAAAATAAGAACGATATAGAGTCAAAATAAGAACATTTTAAGCATACTTTATTTTGTTGAAATTATTTTTTTTAACTATTACAGTAATAGTAAAGTGTTGTTGTCAATACAATTGTTTTAATTGTATTGACGACAGAGTAAAGATAACATGTCAATTTTACCGTAATGTGTACTGCGTAAAAACCAAATCCTCCTCCAAAATTGGAAAAATTGTGGTTTTCTTATCAATTTCCTTCCACAAATAAAAATGTTTTGGTGGCGCCGTACATTTTATGGTAAAACAAAAGGTGTCATTAAAGAGTACAATTTGTCACCAAAAAACAAGCCCTAACATGACTCTGTGGATTTAAAAATAAAAGTAAGATTTTATCTGAATGGCAAGTGCCGCAATCTATTTCCTCTCTGAATTGATGTAATAGCTTAACATGTCATTTCACTCACTGAAGAAAGGGTTGCTCTAGACCAAGCATTGCCTCCCTTCTAGAAGGTTCTGTAGTTTTATTGTATGGGAAACCTTTCAACCATTGCTATTCCTGCACAAAATATTAAAAGACACAGTATATAACATAACCACACTTAATATATGTAATATCATGACATGGTAAGGCACATAAAAGATCCTAACCATTTCCAACTTGTAGTGGCCTTAAATAGGTACTCCACCCCTAGACATCTTATCCCCTATCCAAAGAATAGGGGATAAGATGTCTGATCGTGGGAGTCCCGCCGCTTGGGATCCCCGCAATCTCAGCTACGGTACCCCAGACATCTGGTGCACAGAGCGAACTTCACTCCATGCCGGATGACTGTCGATGCAGGGCGGAGGCTCGTAACTTCAAGCTCAAAACGAACACCGGGAGCAGCAGGGAGATTGCGAGGGTCCCCAGCGGCGGGACCCCCATGATCAGACATCGAATCTCCTATGCTTTGGATAGGGGATAAGATGTCTAAGAGTGGAGTACCCCATTAAGTTCACAGGCTGGGGGGGCTTCATGATTGAGTTTCGCCTAAGACCGCACAATAGTCTAGAGCTGCCTCTGATATTACCAATGGGACCAGTATACAAGGAGGAATATTTTCAACCCATTGCCATACATTTTACAACCATGCTGTTACTGACCAAATCCTGTATACTGAGACCAATATTACCAATGAAATTAGTATGCAAGGAAGAAATATTATCAACATACATATTACCCTCATACTGTAATTGATCAAAACAAGTATACTGAGACGAATTTTACCAATAATAGTATACAAGGGACCATAATACCGCCACACCATTACCACTTATTAACATCAAGTAATAACAATTATCACCGTACTGCTACTAAATACGATATACTATACAAAGATCAACATTCCCCCCTAACAGTGACCATATAGTGAAAGATATCATGTCTAACAGGTTCCTCAGACTATATTAGTGATTACAGTGCATTTAGTTATATACAGTGACTCACAGGCCTCACCTTCTCTAAGGGACTCACAGGTGACGTCTTCTTTCCAAGGAGTGGTTAACTTCTCTACTTCTCCATCCAGCCCAGGGCATCTTTGGACTCTTTTCCAAATAATCTACCAGACAAATATTTAGGCTCTTTGTTTTAGTAGTTAGGCCCCACTGTGTCCCCATCTAGCAGTTAGGTCCACTCCGTGCCCCAATATAGCAGTTAGGCCCACCTCTATGCACAATATACTAGTTAGGCCACTCTGTGCTCCCATATAGTATTAGCCAATTACTGTATTGCCCCCCATGTAGTATTAGGCCCACCTCTATGTCCCCATATATAAGCTAGGCCTACCTCTGCATCTTCATATAGTAGTTAGGCTGCTCCGTATCCCCATATAGCTATTAACCCGTACAGGACCTAGGGCGTATGGATACACCTTCTGTACCTGGGTCTTAAGGACCCAGGGCGTACCTGTACGCCCGTGGGAATTTCGGTCCCCGCCACGTGCCAGCCGGGGACCGAACTGGGGTGACTGCTGAGATCGATCAGCAGGCACCCCGTGCAAATGCCCAGGGGGGTCATTAGACCCCCCCCCCCATGTCGGCGATTGGCGCAAATCGCAAGAGAATTCACACTTGCGATTTGCGCCGATTCCGGGTCATACGGGTCTATGGTGACCCGGTGACCTGGAATATAAGGGGGATCGCGGTTGTCTAAGACACCCACGATCCCCCTGTAGCGATAGGAGTGAGGCGGCAGAGGTGCCAACCCTCCTATCTCTAATATTGGTGGTCGGCGGCGGTGATCGGCGCGGGCGGCGAAGTCGTGCGGCAGAAGAGGACGGCTCCCTGGATCCGACGGAAGCCGGTAAGTTGCCTAGCAACATCTAGAGGGCTACAGTCTGAGACTGTAGCCCTCCAGATGTTGCAAAACAACAACTCCCAGCATGCCCAGACAGCTGCTGGGCATGCTGGGATTTGCAGTTTTGCAACAGCTGGAGGTCTACAGTTTAGAGACCACTGCACAGTGATCTCTATACTGTAGCACTCTAGATCTTGCAAAAATACAACTCCTAGCATGCCCACACAGCAGTTTGCTGTCTGTGCATGCTGGGATTTGTAGTTTTGCAACATCTGGAGGTCCACAGTTTGGAGATAACAGTGCAGTGGTCTCTATCTGTAGCCCTCCAGATGTTGCAAAACTGCAAATCCCAGCATGCCGAAACAGCTGTCTTGGCAAGCTGGGAAAAGTAGTTGCATACCTCTAGCTGTTGCATAACTAGATCTCCCAGCACGCCCTTCGGCGATCAGTACATGCTGGGAGTTGTAGTTTTGCAACAGCTATAGGCACACTGGATGGAAAATACTGAGTTAGGTAACAGAACCTAACTGAAGGTTTTCCAACCAGTGTGCCTCCAGCTGTTGCAAAACTACAACTCCCAGCATGCACAGTCTGTCAGTACATGCTGGGAGTTGTAGTTTTGAAACAGCTGGAGGAACGTACAGGGTACATTCACACGGACAGGTTTACAGTAAGTTTCCTGCTTCAAGTATGAGGCAAACTTTTCGCCGCAGCGCAAATTTCTAAGCTCACTGTAAACCTGCGCCCGTGTGAATGTACCCTAAAAACACTACACTAACACATAATAAAGGGTAAAACACTACATAAACAAATCCTTACACTGTCCCCCCCAATAAAAATGAAAAACGTATTGTACAGCAGTGTTTCCAAAACGGAGCCTCCAGCTGTTGCAAAACCACAACTCCCAGCATTTCCGGACAGCCACTGACTGTCCAGGCATGCTGGGAGTTTAGCAACAGCTGGAGACACCCTGTTTGGGAATCACTGGCATAGAATACCCCTATGTCCACCCCTATTCAATCCCTAATTTAGTCCTCAAATGCGCCCTGTCATATTTCAAGGAAACAGTTTAGGGCCACATATGGGGTATCTCTGTACTCGGGAGAAATTGCGTTACAAATTTTGAGGGGCTTTTTCTCCTTTTACCTGTTATGAAAAGGAAAAGTTGGGGGCTACACCAGCCTGTCAGTGTAAAAAAAATTTAAATGTTACACTAACATGCTGGTGTTGTCCTTTACTTTGTGTTAAAAGGAAAAAAAGACCCCCAGTATGAGTATGGAAGTACACCATATATAGGCGTAAAATGCTCTTTGAGCGTACAACAAGGCTCAGGAGTGAGAGTGCACTATGTACATTTGAAGCCTAAATTGGTGATTTGCACAGGGGTGGCTGATTTTACAGCGGTTCTGCCATAAACGCAAAAAAGAAATACCCACACATGACCCCATTTTGGAAACTACACCCCTCACGGAAAGTAACAAGGGGTATAGTGAGCCTTAACACCCCACAGGTGGTTGACGAATTTCCATTACAGTTGGATGGAAAAATGAAAACTAAAAAAATTTCACTAAAATGCTGGTGCTACCCAAAATTTTTCATTTTCACAAGGAAAAATTGGAAAAAAAAAAACCAAAATTTGTAACCCCATTTTTTCTGAGTAAGAACATACCCCATATGTGGATGTAAAGTGCTCTGCTGGCGCACTACAATGCTCAGAAGAGAAGGAGCGCTATTGGGATTTTGAAGATAAAATTTGTCCAGAATTGAAGGCTACGTGTGTTTACTAAGCCCCCATAGAGCCAGAACAATGGACCCCCCACATATGACCCCATTTTGGAAACTACACCCCTCACGTAATGTAATAAGGGGTACAGTGAGCATTTATGCCCCACAGGTGTCTGACAGATTTTTGGAACAGTGGTCCGTGAAAATGAAAAATGTAATTTTTCATTTGCACAGCCCACTGTTCCAAAGATCTGTCAAACGCCAGTGGGGTGTAAATACTCACTGCGCCCCTTATTAAATTCTGTGAGGGCTGTAGTTTCCAAAATGGGGTCATGTGGGGGGGTCCACTGTTCTGGCACCACGGGGGGGCTTTGTAAACGCACATGACCCCCGACTTCTATTCCAACCAAATTCTGTCTTCAAAAGCTCAATGGTGCTCCTTCTCTTCTGAGTATTGTAGTGCGCCAGCAGAGCACTTGACATCCACACATTGGGTATTTCCATACTCAGTAGAAATGGGGTTACAAATTTTGGGGGTCATTTTCTCCTATTACCCCTTGTAAAAATATAAAATGTGGGGGAAAACCAGCATTTTAGTGAAAAAATGTTTTTTTCTTATTTACACATCCGACTTTAGCAAAAAGTCTTCAAACACCCGTGAGGTTTTAAGGCTCACTGTACCCCTTGTTGTGTTCCTTGAGGGGTGTAGTTTCTAAAATAGTATGCCATGTGGGGGGTTTTTGCTGTTCTGGCACCATAGGGGCTTCCTAAATGCGACATGCCCTCCGAAAACCATTTCAGCAAAATTAGCTTTTCAAAGCCAAATGTGACTGATTCTCTTCTGAGCATTGTAGTGCGCCAGCAGAGCACTTGACGTCCACACTTGGGGTACTTCCATACTCAGAAGAGATGGGGTTACAAATTTTGGGGGGCATTTTGTCCTATTATCCCTTGTAAAAATAAAAAATTTGGGGGAAAACTAGCATGTTAGTGGAAAAAAATAAATAAATAATTTACACATCCAACTTTAACAAAAAGTTGTGAAACACCTGTGGGGGATTAAGGCTCACTGGACCGGTTGTTACGTGCCTTGAGGGGTCTAGTTTCCAAAATACTATGCCATGTGTTTTTTTTTTGCTGTTCTGGCACCATAGGGGCTTCCTAAATGCGACATGCCCCACAAAAACCATTTCAGAAAAACTCACTCTCCAAAATCCCATTGTTGCTCCTTCCCTTTTGAGCCCTCTACTTCACCCGCCGTACACTTGACATACACATATGTGGTATTTTCTTACTCGAGAGAAATTCGGTTACACATTTTAGGAAGATTTCTCTCCTTTTACCCCTTGTAAAAATTCAAAAACTGGGTCTACAAGAACATGCCAGTGTAAAAAATGAAGATTTTGAATTTTCTCCTTCAATTTGCTGCTATTCCTGTGAAACACTTAAAGGAATAACAAACCTTTTGAATGTAATTTTGAATATTTTAGGGGATGCAGTTGTATGATGGGGTCATTTGTGGGGCATTTCTAATATGAAAGCCCTTCAAATCCACTTCAAAACAGAACTGGTCTCTGAAAAATTTAGATTTTGTAAATTTTGTGAAAAATTGGAAAATTGCTGCTGAACTTTGAAGCCCTCTGATCTCTTCCAAAAGTAAAAACACGTCAACGTTAGGATCCAATCATGAAGTAGACATGTTGTATATGTGAATCAATATACAATTTATTTGGAATATTCATTTTCCTTATAAGCAGAGAGCTTCAAAGTAAAAAAAAAAATGCTACATTTTCAATTTTTTCATCAAATTTTGGTATTTTTTACCACTAACATAAAGTAGAATATGTCACGAAAAAACAATATCGGAATCAGAATGAAAGGTAAAAGCATCCCACAGTTATTAATGCTTAAAGTGACAGTGGTCAGATGTGCAAAAAATGGCCGGGTCCTACAGTGAAAATTGGCTGGGTCCTTAAGGGGTTAAAGGGGTACTCTGCACCCCTAGACATCTTATCCCCTATCCAAAGGATAGGGGATAAGATGTAAGATTGCCAGGGTCCTGCTGCTGGGGACCCCCGTGATCTCAGCTGCAGCACCCATCTGTACGGCTTCCACCTCACACCGGCATTGCTTGTGGCTTCGGATCACAACCACAATGGCCTGTGTGATGTCACGCCCCGCCCCCTCAATGCAAGTCTATGGGAGGGGACATGACGGACTTCCCATAGACTTGCATTGAGAGGGCGGGGCGTGATGTAACACGGGGCAGAGTCATGATGTCACCCTCTTCCGCCATTGTGGTCAGGATCCAAAGCCACAAGCAATGCCGATGTGAGGTGGAAGCCGTACAGGTGGGCGCTGCAGCCGAGATCCTCGGGGTCTGACATCTTATCCCCTATCCTTTGGATAGGAGATAAGATGTCTAGGGGTGCGGAGTACCCCTTTAAGTCCACTCTGTGCCCTTATTTAGCACTGATACTTTTAGTGATGATTGGACAAAAGCGTTTAAATGAGAATTGGTAATAGCTTAATAACACATTTCCAGGAGGAATAACAAAGGAATGTGACAATGTAGAGATAAGAAAAGATAATTTAATTGTAGAATTGTTATTTCATAAAGAATACAAATCCTTACTAACACAGACATGTCAGAGTAGCTGTTCCTCTATAATTGTTGTGTATTCTGCCTAGGAATATGATCAGTGCAGTATTCTTATGTATAGTCTGCAGGGTGAGAATACTGCCTGCTGCTTGGTATCTTACCACTGACTGTAAGTTGATTTTTTCACTTGCATAGAAATAGCATACACTTGTCCTGATAAAAAAAAAAAAAAGAGAAAAAGTTAGTGTACCTGTTCTCAATTTCATTAGATTTTTCTATTTTCCACTTTTACTGTCCATCTTGTTTTGATGGTAAGATTTACATATTTAAAGGAACGGGTGCTATTGTATGCAGGCTGGGAGTTTTTGTGTGCCTAGGCTACTTTATAGTCCTATTCTGGCCCTGACAATGTTTTGGACCTATGCAGGTCCAATGGCGTATTCCAAGATCATTTTGATATAATCCCTTTCTAAATGCTCAGAGAGTATAGGGCCATAGCTAAAAGGCATTACAGTGCATATCTTCACATTTTATAGGAGGCAAAATGTGAAAAACAACAAACATGATTTTATTACTAGGGTATGTTTACATGCGTGGGTTACAAAAGTGTTTCCGCTGTGGGTTTGAGCCGCTGTAGGTGTTCTGTGGCTGTTTTTCTTTCCAGTTGTTACAATAAAGGGTACTCCAACAGTTCGCACATTCTGCTATTGGACCAATGGATATCAGCTGGTCGCCTAACATCCTTCAGTTGTCAATATTGCTCTGGGCAGGAGAATCTTAAATATCACGTCTGTAGAAGGGCAGGTAAAGCCTCCATAGGTTATGGCATCTTGGCAGCAGCATGTATGGATCTCGGAGGTACTGTCTTCCTCATAGGATCTTTATGGAAAAAGAAGTTGGGGGTAGTTTTGAGTCTGAAGAAAAGAGGGCAAGTCTTCTGGGGAGTGAAAGGGGACAGTTGCTTCCCTGTGTCCCACCAGTAATACAAATGGATAGTCCGATATATAATGCGCCTAATCTGCAGAATTGCTAAGGCTAAGTTTCCGCACAGGTTTTTTCTGGTATTTCTTTTTTTTAAAACTGCCACTGCAGTTTTTGAGCCAACCCCACTGACACTTGTCCCCCCTATCCTATAGATAAGGAATAAGTGTTGTAAGTGCTGGAGTCCCACTTTAGGACTAGGGTATGAAATTCCAATCTTAATAAAAACTCTCTCCAATTGTTGGAGAAGGGGTGCACTCTTACCCTCTAAAATCTTACTGCTGGAGTGACAACATGGAGAACTCCAGGGTACCTGCTTGTCATGATACTGTGATTCCCCCATTGTCTGTGTACAATAAGTGCTATGATGCATCCCGTCCTCATGATGAAGTATTCCATCTGTTGAATTCTTTGACTTCATAAAGAAGGAGAATCTTGACACAAATCTGTTCAGGTAAAACAACAACTTTATTGGTTTATATAAGCCACGTTTCTTTTTTCTTTGAATTAATTCATTTTTACATTTCTGTTTTTCTCTTACAAATCTATCTGTTACTTTTATTCTCTTATCTCCAAAACTCCATACCTTTTTCACTGGCTTAACTCTATTAGATATATTTCTTTTTCAACACTGAAGGGAAATCCTGCTTTCAAGATTGCCAGTACTGCTACAAAATCCAAATAAATCATCCACAATGACTTAGAATACCTATGGGGCGTTACACAAGTGCAACAGCATTGCCAGCAATTCATCAAGAAAAATTCTTCCTACGCTCTCCCAGAAGTAATATGAAAAAAACAAAATAATACAGCTCTCACTGCATGTGACCCAGAATTAAAATGTTTACAGTATTTTATGAATCTACACATTTCTGCATAATAAACAAAATACGTAGAAAGTTTTTCCGGAATCACATTTTTTTATTTGATTTTGTGTTTGAATAAATGTCTCTTTCTATAGCTATGTTGTTTAGACATGTTCTTCTATAGAAAAACAGACAATTCGTGGATTCGATAAGTGTACTGAACAATGCTGCATGGTGTGCGTTATGAGCGGTGCACTCTGGAAATGAAAGAGTTAAAAATTCCTAACAGAGCAGTCAGGTACAGTACATTTTGGGCTTTTTTTCTATATCACAGAAAGGGTACTTTATCCTGGAAAAGCAGGCAACAGATTTCCTCTGCATGATCAGTACCGTATTTTTCATCATATAAGATGCTCCGGCATATAAGACGCACCTAATTTTATAGGATAAAAATCTAGAAAATAAAGATTCTGAACCAAATACAATGTAAAGTATAGGACAGTGATCTTCAACCTGCGGACCTTCAGATGTTGCAAATCTACAACTCCCAGCATGCCCGGACAGCCGTTGGCTGTCCGGGCATGCTGGGAGTTGTAGTTTTGCAACATCTGGAGGTCCGCAGGTTGAAGACCACTGCTATTGGAAGTTGTACTCACGTGTCCCCGCCGCTCCGGACTCGTCACCGCTCATCACTGCTGCCCTGGATGTCGCCCTCCATCGCTGTTGCCGTGTCCCCGGGGTGTTCCCATCGCTCCAGAACATCTCTGCTGCCCGGTATCCTCGCTCTCCATCGCCGCCGTCACGTCACTACGCACGCCGCTCCTATTGGATGATGCGACGGCGTGCGCGATGACGTGATGGCGACGAAGGAGAGCGCCGGCCATGCAGGGGATCCTGGCACAAAGCAGACACAGAGGAGGCTCGTAAGGTCCCTCCCGATGTCCTGTAAGCTGTTCGGGATGCCGCAATTTCACCGCGGCAGTCCCGAACAACCCGACTGAACAGCCGGGTTAGTGTTATTTGATCACCGCGTCTGAAGGGTTAATATAGGGCATCACCACGATTGGTGATGTCGTGTATTAGACACGGGTCCCGGCCGTTGATGGCCGCAGGGACCACCGCGATAGGACAGGTATTTGCCGTATAAGACGCAGCAACTTTTCCACCCAGTTTTGGGGAAGAAAAAGTGGGTCTTATACGGCGAAAAATACGGTATTTCATATCAATCAGTCCACTTAGACTCTTTCCATACCATGTCAGTGATGTATGCATGCTGTATGCATTAACAAATCTTCATACAGCAAATGTACCTATAGACCCCAACCACCCCATAAAATCCAGAAAAGTGTCATTTTGGTCTCAGTTCATGTGAATTCGGCAGGGTATCGGTGGAATTGCGCACACCTCTGTGTTAATCCATATAGCAGGATCCAGTAAAAGGAAATGTATACCATGCCATGTAGTTTTTTTTTTTTTTTTGTAATAAAACATGGTGTGAAAAGAGCCTAAGGCCGGGTTCTCACTACAGAATTTTGGACAGGAATTCCGTTCATGAAGCTGAACACGCAGGTCAATGGTTTCCATAAAACTCAACGACACTGCAGAATTTTCTGGTCGGAATATCTGACAGAAAATTCAGATAAAAAAATTCCACTAGAACATTGAACCTGCTCAATGTTCTGGGGGAAGCCACTACGCATACATTGCCATCTATGGGGCGGCAATGACTGTGCGGTCCCAGCGACGACTGATACAGTCTGCGCTGGCAGCGCTCAGAAGCTCAGGATGGAAGTTTTCCATCTGTGGCTTTTTTAAAGTTCCACAACCTTATAGGACACCCCACCCAACCTATGCCATTAGAATAATAAAAAGTTAATATGACCCCCCCCCCCCTCTAGCACATTCTAAAAGATAAAACAGACCACACAAAAAGCCTCCTAAACAAAAGCAAGCCACACACCAGACCCTCTAAATAAACCCATAGATCTCAGATCAGACCCCTTCCCCCAACCATACAGACTCCAGACCAACCCATTCCTTTATAAAGACTCAAACCTTTTACATAAGACCTTAAATAAAACTTTCTGTATATAGACTCCAGACCAAACAACTCTACATTCAGAAACCCCATCCATACAAATCTCACAACAGCCCTAATATAGAAAACAGACCTCCCATTTCAATAGAACCATACACCAGACCCCTCATCTATACAGACTCCAGAACAAACACTCAATTTATAGACACCAGACCAGTGGTCGCAACAGAAAAGAAATCCCAAAAGAAAAGAATGTCCTATGTACTATATAGCCGTTAATAAGTACTGGAAGGATTAAGAATTTTTTATAGAGATAATTTACAAATCCGTTTAACTTTATGGCACCAGTTGATTTAAAAAAAAAAAAAAAAAGTTTGCCACCGGAGTACCCCTTTAAAATACACATTAAGCTAATATCATATAATATAATTTACATGAACTAAATGGCATGGCAATGTAATGTACAAATGGACAACCTGTATCCCAACATCTGTTGTTGTGGGAAAGTAAGAATGAGCACTTTGGATTTCAATGTGCATGCTTTGTTCCCCTGGGAAATAAGTACTGCCAGAGGTGTCTGGCAGTGGTTTATCTGTCTGTAGTAAAATATATGTTCAGCCATCCTCTGAAGTATGAAATCCAACGGTACAAGGCACAAAGAGAAACACTTCCACATGTATGAGAAAGTATACAGAGGTACAATAGGGTCATCCGGAAGCATTGCTGGATTGTGCAGAGCCCTAACATGGCAGTGTGTATGAGCTCTGAGAACAGCGTATAATAGAACTACGGAATTTCCGCCTGCAATTCCGCTTTGAAATTGCAGGCAGAAATTCCGCTTGCTAAAATATACTGTATAGTGAATGGGTTTCCGTTAACAAATTCACACTTCGGAATTTGTGAAGCAGAATTTGTGAACGGAAAATCCGCTTGGAAATTTCCACCTGAATAACGGCGTTACTCATTCTACAGGCGGAAATACTCGCAGAACATATTGCAGTCTATTGGAGACTGCAGTTTCCGCACAGTCCTAGCACCGACTGATTCAGTTGGCGCTGGCCGCACTCGGAATCTCCGGGCGGAAACTTTCTGCCCGGAGATTCTGCAGTGTGAACCTAGCCTTAAAGGGGTACTCCGCCCCTAGCATCTTATAAGATGTCAGATTGTGGGGGTCCCGCTGCTGGGGACCCCCAGGATGTCTGCTGCAGCACCCCGCTATCATTACTGCACAGAGCAAACTCGCTCTGTGCGTAATGACCGGTGATACAGGGGCCGGAGCATTGTGACGTCACGGCTCCGCACCCTTGTGACGTCATGGCCCGCCCCCTCAATACAAGTCTATGGGAGGGGGCGTGATGGCTGCCACGCCCCCTCCCATAGACTTGTATTGCAGGGGCGGGCCGTAACATCACGAGGGGGCGAAGCCGTGACATCACGATGCTCCGGCCCCTGTATCGCCGGTTATTAAACACAGAGCGAGTTTGCTCTGTGCAGTAATGATAGCGGGGCGCTGCAGCAGAGATCCCAGGGGTCCCCAGCGGTGGGACCCCCACGATCTGACATCTTATCCCCTATCCATTGGATAGGGGATAAGATGCTAGGGGCAGAGTACCCCTTTAAAGAACACAATGAATAGGAGTTATTACGGAATTCTGCCTCAAATTAAAGCCCATTAGTCTTCTATGGAATTCCACACTCCCATTCACACTTCTGAATTTACGCTTGTGGAATTCTGCAAGTGGAAATTCAGAAGTGTGAATGGAAGTGTGGAATCCCATAGAAGTCTATGGGCTTTAATTTGTGGCGGAAATTCTGCCGTGTGAATAGACCATTAAACTTATAATAACAAATGCATATTGTAATTTAACAACTCAGACTGAAATATTGAAGTATGAACCAAAATTTTTGAACAAAAGATTAACCCCTTAAGGACCAAGGGCGTACAGGTATGCCTTTGCTCCCTGGTACTTAAGGACCAAGGGCGTACCTGTACGCCCGTGGGAACTTCGGTCCCTGCCGCGCGCCGGGCGGGGATCGGACGGGGGTGACTGCTGATATCTATCAGCAGGCACCCCGCGCAAATGCCCAGGGGGGTCATCACACTTGCGATTTGCGGCTATTCCGGGTCATACGGGTCTATGGTGACCTGGTGACGCGGAATATAACGGGGATCGCGGTTGTCCAAGACACCCACGATCCCCCTGAACTGATAGGAGTGAGGTGGCAGGGGTGCAAGGTAGTTTTGCAAAAGCTGGAGGCACACTGGCTGGTAAATACTGAGTTAGGTAAAGAACCTAACTGAAGGTTTTCCAACAAGTGTGCCTCCAGCTGTCTGTTAGTGCATGCTGGGAGTTGTAGTTTTGAAACAGCTGGAGGTTTGCCCCCCCCCCCCCCCACCATGTGAATGTACAGGATACATTTACAGTACGTTTTACAGTACAGGTTTACAGTAAGTTTCCTGCTTCAAGTATGAGCTGCGGCAAATTTTTCACCGCAGCGCATACTCCTAGCGGTAAGCTCACTGTAAACCGCCGCCAGTGTGAATGTACCCTAAAAACACTACACTACACTAACACAAAATAAAGGGTAAAACACTACATATACACCCCTTACACTGTCCCCCCCATTAAAAATTAAAAACGTATTGTACGGCAGTGTTTCCAAAACGGAGCCTCCAGCTGTCGCAAAACAACAACTCCTAGCATTTCCGGACAGCCACTGACTGTCCAGGCATGCTTGGAGTTTAGCAACAGCTGGAGGCACCCTGTTTGGAAATCACTGGCGTAGAATACCCCTATGTCCACCCCTATGCGATACCTAATTTAGTCCTCAAATGCGCATAACGCTCTCTCATTTCGGAGCCCTGTCGTATTTCAAGGAAACAGTTTAGGGCCACATATGGGGTATTTCCGTACTGGGGAGAAATTGCACTACAAAATTTGGGGGGCTTTTTCTCCTTTTACCCCTTATGAATAAGAAAAGTTGGGGTCTACACCAGCCTGCTAGTGTAAAAAAATATATTTTTTACACTAGCATGCTGGTGTTGTCCTCTACTTTTTATTTTCACAAGAGGTAAAAGGAAAAAAAGACCCCCAAAATTTGTAACACAATTTCTCCTGAGAACAGAAATACCCCATATGTGGGCGTAAAATGCTCGGCGGGGCACAACAAGGCTCAGGAGTGAGAGTGCACTATGTACATTTGAGGACTAAATTAGTGATTTGCACAGGGGTGGCTGATTTTACAGCGGTTCTGACATAAACGCAAAAAAATACCCACATGTGACCCCATTTTGGAAACTACACCCCTCGTGTAATGTAATAAGGGGTACAGTGAGCATTTACGCCCCACAGGGGTCTGACAGATTTTTGGAACAGTGGTCCGTGAAAATGAAAATTGTAATTTTTCATTTGCACAGCCAACTGTCCCAAAGATTTGTCAAACGCCAGTGGGGTGTAAATGCTCACTGCACCCCTTATTATATTCTGTGGAGTGTAGTTTCCAAAATAGGGTCACATGTGGGGGGAGGGGTCCACTGTTCTGGCACCACGGGGGGCTTTGTAAACGCACATGGCCCCTGACTTCCATTCCAAACAAATTCCCTTTTCAAAAGCTTAATGGCGCTACTTCTCTTCTGAGCATTGTAGTGCGCAAGCAGAGCACTTTACGTCCACACGTGGGGTATTTCCATACTCAGAAGAAATGGGGTTACAAATTTTGGGGGTAATTTTTTCCTATTACCCCTTGTAAAAATGTAAAATTTGGGGAAAAAACTGTATTTTAGTGATTTTTTTTTTTTTCATTTACACATCTGACTTTAACAAAAAGTCGTGAAATACCTGTGAGGTGTTAAGGCTCCCTGTACCCCTTGTTACATTCCTTGAGGGGTGTAGTTTCCAAAATATTATGCCATGTGTTTTTTTTTCAGTTTTTCTTTTTTTTTTTGCTGTTCTGAAACCATTTCAGAAAAACTCACTCTCCAAAATCCCATTGTCGCTCCCTCCCTTCTGAGCCCTCTACAGCGCCCGCCGAACACTTGACATACACATATGAGGTATTTTCTTACTCGAGAGAAATTGGGTTACAGATTTTGAGAGGATTTTTTTCCTTTTACCTCTTGTAAAAATTCAAAAACTGGGTCTACAAGAACACGCAAGTGAAAAAAATTAAGATTTAGAATTTTCTCCTTCACATTGCTACTATTCCTGTGAAACACCTAAAGGGTTAACACACTTACTGAATGTCATTTTGAATACTTTGAGGGGTTCAGTTTTTATAATGGGTCATTTGTGGGGTATTTCTAATATGAAGGCCCTTCAAATCCACTTCAAATCTGAACTGGTCCATGAAAAATTCTGATTTAGAAAATTTAGTGAAAAATTGAAAATTGCTGCTGAACTTTTAAGCCCTCTAATGTCGTCCAAAAGTAAAAACATGTCAATTTTATGATGCAAACATAAAGAAGACATATTGTATATGTGAATCAATGTATAATTTATTTGGAATGTCTATTTTCCTTACAAGCAGAGAGCTTCAAAGTTAGAAAAATGCAACATTTTCTATTTTTTCATCACATTTTGGATTTTTCACTAAGAAATGGTGCAAGTATCGACAAAATGTTACCAATAACATAAAGTAGAATATGTCACGAAAAAATAATCTTGGAATCATAATGATAGGTAAAAGCATCCCAGAGTTATTAATGCTTAAAGTGAAAGTGGTCAGATGTGCAAAAAACTCTCTGGTCCTACAGTGAAAATTGGCCTGGTCCTTAACCCCTTAAGGACTCAGCCCATTTTGGCCTTAAGGACTCAGACAATTTAATTTTTACGTTTTCATTTTTTCCTCCTCGCCTTCTAAAAATCATAACTCTTTTATATTTTCATCCACAGACTAGTATGAGGGCTTGTTTTTTGCGCGACCAGTTGTACTTTGTAATGACATCACTCATTAGATCATAAAATGTATGTCGCAACCAAAAAACACTATTTTTGTGGGGAAATTAAAACGAAAAACACAATTTTGCTAATTTTGAAAGGTTTCGTTTTCACGCCGTACAATTTATGGTAAAAATGACATGTGTTCTTTAATCTGAGGGTCAATACGATTAAAATGATACCCATTATTACATACTTTTATATTATTGTTGCGCTTTAAAAATATCACAAACTTTTTAACCAAATTAGTACGTTTATAATCCCTTTATTTTGATGACCTCTAACTTTTTATTTTTCCGTACTAGCGGCGGTATGGGGGCTCATTTTTTGCGCCATGATCTGTACTTTTTTTTTATACCACATTTGCATATAAAAAACTTTTAATAAATTTTATATTATTTTTTTTAATAAAATGTATTAAAAAAGTAGGAATTTTGGACTTTTTTTTTTTCGTTCACGCCGTTCACCGTACGGGATCATTAACATTTTATTTTAATAGTTCGGACATTTACGCACGCGGTGATACCAAAATAGGAAAAAACGGACGTTTTACTTTTTTATTGGGGGAGGGGATTTTTACTTTTACATTTTTTTACATTTTTTTTTACACTTGAATAGTACCCATAGGGGACTATTCATAGCAATACCATGATTGCTAATACTGATCTGTTCTATGTATAGGACATAGAACAGATCAGTGTTTTCGGTGATCTTCTGCTCTGGTCTGCTCGATCACAGACCAGAGCAGGAGACGCCGGGAGCCGGACGGAGGAAGGAGAGGGGACCTCCGTGCGGCGTTATGAATGATCGGATCCCCGCAGCAGCGCTGCGGGCGATCCGATCATTCATTCAAATCGCGCACTGCCGCAGATACCGGGATCTGTATTGATCCCGGCACCTGAGGGGTTAATGGCGGACGCCCGCGAGATCGCGGGCGTCGGCAATTGCCGGCCGGTCCCTGGCTGCAATCAGCAGCCTGGATCAGCCGCGCATGACACGGGCATCACTCCGATCCCCGCGGTTATGCACAGGACGTAAATGTACGTCCTGGTGCGTTAAGTACCACCTCACCAGGACGTACATTTACGTCCTGTGTCCTTAAGGAGTTAAGGGGTTAAAGGGGTACTCCCCTGGAAAACTTTTTTTTTTTTTAAATCAACTGGTGCCAGAAAGTTAAACAAATTTGTAAATTACTTCTATTAAAAAATCTGAATCCTTCCAGTACTTTTTAGGGGCTGTATACTACAGAGGAAATGCTTTTCTTTTTTTTATTTCTCTTCTGTCATGACCACAGTGCTCTCTGCTGTTCATTTTAGGAACTGTCTAGAGCAGGAGAAAATCCACATAGCAAACATATGCTGCTCTGGACAGTACCTAAAATGGACAACAGAGGTCAGCAGAGAGCACTGTGGTTGTGATTTACAAATAAGTAATTTACAAATCTGTTTAACTTTCTGGCACCAGTTGATTTAAAAAAATGGGAGTACTCCTTTAAGGGAAGGTCTATATTGTGTGCTCAACTGCCCTTAAATAAATAGAATGTTCTTTATTTTTGGGCAGTTTTGGGTAAAAAAACAATAAATAAAAGCCAAGGCTGGCCATGTCTCCTGATCTTTTTAAGTGGCCACCAAGCATACACAGTGAATGACAAACCAGACTCACATGGGTTTTGTTTTTGGTTTAATTTATTAGACATTTATCATCAGACACAGTTTTTTTTTTCATATCAATTGGCTCTAGAAAGTTAAACAGATCAGTAAATTACTTCTAAATTACTTCTATTAAAAAATCTCAATCCTTCCAGTACTTATCAGTTGCTGTATGCTGCAGAGGAAGTTGTATGGTTATTTTCTGTCTGACCACAGTGCTCTCTGCTGACACCTCTGTCTGTGTCAGGAACTGTCCAGAGTAGGAGCAAATCCCCATAGCAAATCTTTACAGCTCTGGACAGTTCCTGACAAGGACAGAGGTGTCAGCAGAGAGCACTGTGGTCAGACAGAAAAGAACAACTTAACTTCCTCTGGAGCATACAAAAGCTGATAAGTACTGGAAGGAATAAGATTTTTTTTATAGAATGATTTACAAATCTTTTAAACTTTCTGCCACCAGTTGATTTAATAAAAGTAATATTTTCCACCGGACTACCCCTTTAACCTGTTCAGGACGTGGGGCGTATGCATACGCCCTGCATCCCGAGTCCTTAAGGACTTAGGGTGTATGCATACACCTGTGGGAATTCCAGTCCCCGCCGCTAGCCGGTTGGGGACCAGACCGGGATGCCTGCTGGAATCATTCAGCAGGCAACCCGTCATATCGCCATGTCGGCAATCGCAGAAAATCGCATGTCAATTCAGACATTTTTCTGCTATTCTGGGCTGATCGGGTCTCTGGTGACCAGATCAGCCCGGAAAATAGGGATGATTGGAGTTGTCCGTGACACCCACGATCATCCTGAGGGATAGGAGCGAGGTTGCAGTGCTGCGATCTCCTCCTATCCCCTGCCATTAGTCAGAACTGAGTTCTGACCAATGGCAGCGCAGGACAGGGGGTTGCCATGGAAACCCCCCGTTCTGCCCACCCCTGGATGTCGGGCAGAACAGGGGGGAGAAGATGGAGACCGGTACCTTACTTGAAGATGGCGTGGGGACCGAAGATCATCGTGGAGACTACAGAGATCCCGGCTCAGGTAGGGAAACGACGGTGGGGGAGGGGGGCGGGGGTGAATGAAAGTGAAAGTAAAGCGATCTTTACTGTGGCAACCACTAGGAAGGCGGAACTGCAACTCCCAGCATGCCCAGACAGGCAAAGGCTGTCTGGGCATGCTGGGAGTTGTAATTTTGCAACATCTGGAGGGTCACAGTTTGGAGACTACTGTTAGAGTGGTGCCCAAACAGTAGCCCTCCAGATGTTGCCAAACTACAACTCTCAGCATGCCTAGACTGCCCAGACATGCTGGGAGTTGTAGTTCTGTAACATCTGTCCCTTCAGATTTTGCAATTTTCATGAAATTTTTGAAAATTGCTGCTCTACTTTGAAGCCCTCTAATTTTTTCAAAAAGTAAAAATATGTTCATTTTATGATGCCAAAATAAAGTGGACATTTTGTATTTGTGAAGAAAAACATTTATTTGAAATATCCATTTTCCTTACAATTAGAGAGCTTCAAAGTTAGAAAAATGCAAAATTTTAAACATTTTCATGAAATTTTGGGATTTTTCACTAAAAAAGGATGCAATTAACGCCAAAAATTTACCACCGAAATAAAGTAGAATATGTCACGAAAAAGCTATCTCAGAATCAGAATATTCGGTAAAAGCGTTTTAGAGTTATTAATTCGTAAAGTGACGGTGGTCAGAAAAAAGCCATATTCTGGGTTATAGTGTGGGTAAACAGCATTAGAATGATAGGTCACATACATAATTCTGTCCAGGGACTAAAAGTTATGCTTCCCAATGTCCTCATTGCAATAGTGCTGCTGTGTGCAATTTAGCGCTGTCTTCTATAAATATTTTGATTTCTTCATTCTCATGTCTTTGTGATGTGAGAGCCTGTGGACACGAGAGCACATGCTCTTGTATCATAATGCAGGTGCTGTCCCCAAGTAGTCTTTCACATCACTAGGACATGAGGACATGAGAGTAAAGAAATTATAATACAAATTAGATGGGCAGGCAGGGGAGCTTGGCAAGCTGGCTCCCCGCTGTAAGACTCACCACAGACGGCAGGTACCCAGAGAGTAGTAGGTCCGTAGTTCCACGGTAGTCTGGAGCGGGTGATGTAGTGGATCCGCTGGACCTGTGTGGCCGATGACGTGGGCCGTGCCAGGGAGCGGAGTCTAAGGTGCCGCTGGTTTTCACCAGAGCCCGCCGCAAAGTGGGTCGGACTTGCTGCGGCAGGCGACACCCAGGTCGATACCCCTGGCAAGACTCGACCACACAGGCGGCTGAGGTGATGCGTGGTACCGAAGGAATAGGCAGGACATAGTCAGGCTGGCTAGAGGTCAGGGCAGGCGGCACAGGAGCGAAGTCAGTAGGAAGGTCAATAGGCTGGCGGCTAGAAACACGGTCGGGTCACTGAATGCAAACGTCTGGTACACAGTAGAGGAACACTGGGATTGCTTTCTCTAAGGCACAAGGCAAACAATGATCTGGATGGGTACTGGGGAGGTGCTACAACTTATAATAATGGTTCAGGTTTAAAACTAATTACGGGCGCACAGGCCCTTTAAATCTCAAAGCTCCGGCACGCGCGCACTAGGAGGCGGGGGCACGCACATCAGAAATGAGAGACAGAGGCCGGGGACCAAGGCGAGTGACAGGCTGGGACCCGCAATGCGAATCCCAGCCCCGTCGGATGCCGAAATTTGGGGAGAGATGCGCTCACAGCCGGTAGGTCCGGCTGGAGCGCTGTTTATAACACCCGCCTCCATTGCGTATAGCAGCGCTACAGAAATGAGGACATCGGGAGGGATAACGTTTAATCCACCGGACAGAATTATGCAATTGACCCATTGTTGTATTGCTGTTTACCCGCACTGTAACCCTGTGTATTTAGGGGTCTAGTGCAGGTGAACAGGCTATTAGTTTCAATTCAATTTATTAATTCATTATTAGAGCAAGTTCACAGAGGAATGCTGCAGAATTATTGTGGATCTGTTGCAGATTTTGACTTCCCTATTGATAATTGGGGAAATCTGCAACATTTCAGTTCTGTTGGAACGTACCCTGACCACAAGCAAAGCCTGAAGTTTCTTGGACGAGCCAAATGTGCATTGTGTCCTCCGAGTAATTATCCAAGGCGTACGGCTGCCGCTGGTGATACAAATCTTTACGAATTCATCGGATTTTTCAAGCTATCACAAACAATAATGCAATCGATTGACTAAGGCAGCAAGATACACACTGACACTGTTCGCTACGTAGTAGATAGAGAGTAGACAATAGAATCGGGTAATTACAGCAACAGGATAATGACGATGATAATAATAATAATAATAATAATAATAATAATAACAACAGCAACAACAACAACAACAACAACATATATATCCTATATAAAGAGGGTCGTGTGATGTAGATCCAGGTGGTCCACCCTATGGAGAGATGAATCAGAGAGGCAGCTAAGCGTGCACAGCCTGGGCATGTTCTTCAATCCGTTCATTCAGTGGAGCGAGTGAAAAGCTGCTGATCGCTGCCATTGTGACTCAGAGACGATGTGGGAACCGGAGCCTGCGCTGGCTGCCAAGAGATAAATAGCCCCTGACAGCTCTTCCTGTGCGTGTAGATCTGATCACATCTCACATGAGGCAGACTTTCACAGGTCTGTGCTGGCTCTCTTTCATGTGCAAGATCCTTATAAATGAGCCTTGTCTCTCCCAAACACCGCCCCTCCGCCTCCCCATCTCCTTAATCCCATGGCTGTGCTGATCATGCAAAATTACAAATTGCCAGAAGGATTTTTTTTTTTCCCCAGTGTAATTTTTTGCTTTAACAGTTTCAGTGCTGGACAAGGAATTCACATCCGACATAAGGGTACGTTCCCACCTGGCGTATTTTGCTGCCTATTTGCTGCTGTGTATTTTATTTCCCATTGAAGTCAATGGGTAGGAAAACATTCAGCAGCAAATACGCAGCACAATACGCCAGGTGGGAACATACCCTAAAGAACACTGCTCGGTGGAAGGAATTCACAATAATTGATTGGCATTATCCGGAATGAACGTATATAATAAATTCATCGTTTACATGACATGAATGAATGCATAGTTAAAGAAATCTTAGGAAAAGTGGGCCATTTTGTTACATCTATTGCAGGGCCTGAGGGGGGCAGTGCATGACACAGAAATCAAAAGAAAAAGCCAATTGTAGTGTTGAGTGCCTCCCCCTCAGGATCTGCTCTATACCCTAACACAATATCAGTTTTGCTTAGAGCAGTGGTGTCCAAACTGTGGCCCTCCAGATGTTGCAAAACTACAACTCCCAGCATGCCCGGACAGCCATCGGCTGTCTGGGCATGCTGGGGGTTGTAGTTTTGCAACATCTGGAGGGCCACAGTTTGGACATCTCTGTCTTAGAGTTGTGGTGTCCCGGTACCGTATTGCATACCGTACCTAGTGTAGAGGTCCCCAAAGTCAGAGTAACTATGTTCAGGTAGGGTTCCTCAGGTGGGACAGCCCCTAGTCGCCTCTCCTCAAGTCTATCTCTAATTCTAATATATGTATATATTTAATAATTATATATATTTTATATTAATGTATAGTGCTTACCTTGTTCATTGTTGCAGGACCTTCAGTCATGTGACCATTCTAATAATCTCTATGGTATGTTGGAGGACCTTTGGAGGTCCTTGGGTCATGTGTTACCCACAAATCTCTGTAAAGGTGATTGATATCAGTATGGACCAATTAGCATTAGTCCAGCCCCTTCCCATATAAGGGAGCTGCGTCCAATTATCGCTCTCTTGGGTTGCTGCGGAGTTGGAAAGGGTGCTGAGACGCGCGACTAAACTAATATGGGGCATGGAACATCTTAGCTATGAGGAGCGATTAAAGGAGTTACAATTGTTTAGTCTTGAGAAGAGACGTTTAAGGGGGGATATGTTAAACGTATATAAGTATATAAATGGCCCATACAAAAAATATGGAGAAAAACTGTTCCAGGTTAAACCCCCCCAAAGGACGAGGTGGCACTCCATCTGTCTGGAGAAGAAAAGGTTTAGTCTAAAGGGGCGACACGCCTTCTTTACCGTGAGGACTGTGAATTTATGGAACGGTCTACCTCAGGAACTGGTCACAGCAGGAACAATTAACAGCTTTAAAACAGGGTTAGATACATTCCTGGAACAAAATAACATTAGTGCTTATGCAGAATTATAAAACTAAATCCCTTTCCTTTATCCCCTTACACCCTTCCCTTCAATTTCCTGGTTGGACTTGATGGACGTATGTCTTTTTTCAACCATACTAACTATGTAACTATGTAACTATGTAACTATCTACCTCCCTATCGCTCTTGGGAAGGGTGGTGGTAGGACAAGCAATACTGAGGAGCCCTCACCCTGGCATCACGAATAGCAAGGGTTAACAAGCACCCTTTAATAACCGCACAGCTACACTCCTCATACCCTACATCCCCAGGCTATCACATGCCCCTTTAAAGGGGTATTTATATTTTTAATCACTGGTTCCCTAATGGTGTTCCAGATGCCTGCAGTGTAGTGGGCCACCAGAAATGATTCTTTCTCTAATAATCTGATGTAACAATAACCAAGTCAGATTATTATAGACTTTTTACCATGTCAAACTACAGCTGACAATATGACCTGAGCAGCAGAATGCTGGGACATGTTGTTTTACCCATCATTCCCACACATCTTACAAGTGACTACAATATTCTAAATGATATCAGTGACTTACAGGTGATGTCTTCTAGGTAGTCCTTCCTTTTCTTTTCCATTTGGTCTATCTTCTGCAGGGTTTGCCACTACTTTTTCAGCATATTTTTATCCTTATTGTCACACACACTGGGCCTCATTTACTAAAAGTGTAGGGTTTTTACTAGTGGGGAATCTTGTTTCAGTCACCTTATTTACTATGGGGATCACAGATTTACAAGTCGGGAAACTTTTCTTACCAACTTTTTCTAGGTGGAAATTTCCAGCCGTTTATCCACAGGATTTTCTGTGAATTCAATAGTAAATAGGTGGGGTTGTGAAACCAAGCCCTTTTTGGGCCAACCACATCCCCTTTGTGACAGACCACGCCCCTTTTTGGCTTTTCACTGTGCAATGTCAGGTTTGTCGCAGACACTCTGCTCCAAAATAACCCGACTAAAACTGCCATGGCCTCCCATAGACTTGCATTGAGGGGGCATGGACGCGACGTCACGAGTGGGGCGTAACCATGATGTCACAAGCCTCCGCCCTGCATCACCAGTCATCCGGCACAGAGCGAAGTTCTATGGATGTCTGGGGTGCTGCAGCTGAGATCGCGGGGGTCCCCAGCGGCGGGATCCCTGCGATCAGACAACTTATCCCCTATCCTTTGCATAGGGGATAATATGTCTAGGGACTTTAAGGATGCATTTATAAGTTCTCCTAACTTAAAAGAACTCCCTGCCAAATCCCACATCTCAGAATTCCTATGAACATTTATGGCATATCTACAGTACTGTTTCACTCTTACTCCCATAGAAGTAAATGGACATTAAAGACTGCATGCTTCGCAACTCCCCCACTGTGACAAGGACAGATGAGGCAAGGGTGACCCTGATTCTAGTGATCTTTGCAGGTCCGAAAGGTAGGATCCGTGTTCTATAAGACATTTATTGCATGTTCTGTGGAGATAACATTACATAAACTCCATAATAGACAAGATATTAAAACAGTGATTGTTCTATTTCCTGGCAAACTGATTTTTCAGGGATATTTGTAGTACTATACACAACTATATACAGTAGTTGTATACACAGATAGCTCTTGTCCGGTCCACAGATAAGTGCTCCAATGGGTGCCACAGATAAGTGCTCCATTCTGGTTTTTAATATGACGTATGGACAGGAGCTGCTGTCATGAACTTATTTTATAAAAAATAAAATTAATTTTATCCTGCTTTTTTCAAAAATAGTGTCATCTACTTTGGTTCTTTGTACTTTTGGCAGCAGACACCCTTCAATGCAGAAATGTGTGTTTATTATGTCAGGTGTACCTCAGTCCCTCCGATTATTTGGACATTGCTCCAGTCTTAACATATTGAAAGCCATTAAAATGTCCTTGCAAGCTCAGCATTAATAATGGCAAAAGAAGTTGACGGTGTTGGTACAGTCCCGCTGCTCCAGAAAAAATCTTCTGCTAATGACAAATTTAGAATTGCTCTGAATTCTGCTCTCTGCATTTCTTTCCATTGGAGATATATAGTGATTAACATTATAATTCCATGACATTCTGACTGTGGGGGGGTGTTCACATGGTGGAATTTCCACAATGCTGCAAACTTTCCATTCAGCAAAGCTGAATACAGAACACAGAATTCAGGCCACATTGATTTCAACAGGATTCCACTGTGGAATTCCGCAAAACATAAGACTGATTTTGTATCTCTATGGAATGCAGAAAGTGGAATTTCCAAGGCACAATGCCTGCCGTATAAATTAGAGTTTAAAAAAAATAATTTTTATTGTTTATATAATCAATAAACATACAAATAAAGAATCAAATTAAGACACCGTCAAATGAGAGAGGTAATAACTGCGGAATCCCATTTAAATTAATGTACAGTAAATTGCAGTGGAATTTACAGCACAATTCTTCTGCGGAATTCCGTGCGGAAATTCTGCCACGTGAACATGCCCTGAGGAGGAATTAAACAAAAATTTGGGGGTCATTTCTGAATTACATGAGCATAGTATTTGGTTCTCATGCTTTGTTAGCATCATTTTGGGGGTCAGGTATTAAAAGGATCAGTGCAAACATTACTGCAAACTAAAGCATCTATAAAATATGTATGAAGTTATACGTATGATTGGACACTAAGATCTCCCACAATACATTGAGTGTCAGCTGCTTTCAGCCAATCAGAATCAGTGGAGAGATCTCAGTAATGCTGATTGGTTGAAACCACAAAACTGATGTTTCTTCCATATGTTCTTTCCAGCTTGATGCTGCCTTAACATTTTTAGTTCTGTGATCTACTGTATACATTGGACACTCTGTATGGAGTAGTACGGAGGCCTGAATAGAAGCAAATTTGATAATTTCCCATGATAATGTAATATTTCTGATAAAGAATATTTATATACTTTATATGAGCAATTAGCATTACATTGGTATTTATTTGCACACACACAAATATATATATATCAGTTTTTTCCACAATCACTAGTCAATTACGGGGCAGTCTAATTTGGGATTGGAATGTTGGAAAACAACCAGTGACCCATCAAGAAAACCGATAATAGAATTGCTTGGTCATATAGCAATCTGTCATAAGGATTCTTGAGCCAAGAAATAGGACGATTTGTTTAACCCGTCCCTTAAAATTTCCAGTTATTAGGTATTTGACAAGCAGCCAACAGGCATGAAGATTCCTGTCCACAAACTATAAATGTCACGTCTCCGGGTAATTTGTGACAAAACGGACTCCTCGTGTCCGCAGGATATACAAACATTGATCATCTCTTACAGCAGATAGATTTTCTATTCAGCTTTTTCAGTGACACCATCAGAATAATGCATAGCTAGAGAAAGGTACATCTTATGGATAGCAGCTTGCTTCTACAGACCGCAGGAGTGCGGAGGATATGAATTATGATGTTTTACACAAGAGAAAAGTAGATTGGCATGGGTATACGTACATGAAAAAAACAAACAAACAAAAAAAAAACACCATTGCACATAAAAAACAAGCACTGAAAGGGTTACAACTCCATATTACACCACGGCTATAACCGCATTACTATGTCTGAGAGGATTTTGCTTCTAGTTGCCAGGGTTGTCTTTTGTCTTTATCAGTGTCCATGAGGGAAGTGCTGAATTCCAGTGTTAACCCTTTTTTAGGTAACATATTGTAGTGAATGCTATTTACAACATATGCAATTAACAATTGAATATATACATGGAGATTTTATCCCACTTGATATTGGTTAGCCATTTATATATTGGTATATCTAGTTAAAAGGTCTCGTTCACACTAGAGAATCTCACTGGAGCGGAATTCCTCTTGGAAAATACGTAGTGTGAATGGGCCCTACCAATTTCTACAAAATATGTTTTAAAGGAGATATCTCATGGATAAAAACGTATTCCCTATCTGCCGAATAGGGGACAACTTTTTGATGGCAGGGGGTCCAAACTTTTGATGGCAGGGGGTCCTGTATGGAGATTGCCCTTAACTCTCCCCTGGAGCGGAGCGTCACGACCCCCGCCCGAAGCGGAGGCCGCCATGCCCTTTTCCATATATCTCTATGGGAGAGCAATTCAGCTATCTTCAGCACTCCCACAGAAAATTATATAAAATATATAAAAATATAAAGATATAAGGAGGGGGCATAGCGGCCCCTGCTTCGAGCGGGAGTCGTGACGCCCTGCTCCAGGGGAGAGCTGGGGCTCCACACAGGAGAACATAGGGACACAAGAGCTCAGACGCCAGCAATCTAGTTTTTGTCCATGAGACTACTAGAGCGATTTGTCGATTGTCATGAAAATGAATATGCATATATTCACCATGTGCCATAAGGGCCCTTCATTCTCAAAAGTCAGGAAGATTTCCAAAAGTCATATAAGATTTCAGCTTCCCTTTTTTTCAAGCTAAGGCTGCATTTACACCATGTTTGAGGCATACTGCAGCAAGAGCTGGCAGGGGTATTACAAAACCGCCTCCTGCTGTATCCCTGCCGGACCCATGCAGTACCCCATTCATTTCAAAGAGGTGAACAGAGCCAGCTACTGACTCCAGCCAGTTTATTTTCCTACCATATCCAGTTTTTAAACCAGATACTGTGGGAAAATGAGCCAACTGGAGTCTATAGCTGACTACAGTCGCCAATTGAAATGAATGGGGTATGGTGTGGTAGGGATACGGCAGAAGGCAGTTTTAAAACTTCCCTTCGGGTCCGGCTGCCGTATCCGAAACGAGGTGTAAATCCAGCTTGAAAGGTGTCATCTTTTTGCAATAGGCAAATGCTCCTCCATTTCTTTGCTAGTTTAGCACTGTGTCTCCTACGAAGAGATATCCAATACGCTTATTTGATCAGTTTGGCTCGCTAAAAAGTATAATCCTACCCCGATCCTTCGTGGTCGCACATTGAAGTTGATTATGTAGTACATGGACATCCACCCTCAATGCAAAGGCCACAATTCCATATTATCCTTAAATAAACAGTACAATTTTTCTTCCATTCCCCTGCCCCTAAAATTATCAGCAGAACATTGTGTATCTGTGGTTTACGAGCACGCACATCACCACTACTCTTGTTTATCTCTTGCCCTGTGGCAATTAGAAGCAGATTTATGTTCTATTCAGAGAAGATGTGACACATTTATTTTTCACAGGCTTTTTTTTTTTTCTCTTTTTTTTTTTTTTTCAAGCTCCACTGCCTGACATTGGACTGTGCATGCTAATGTAAGTTATGTATGGCCTGGAGACACAGGAGCTTCCAAATGGTGAAGCTGATACATGAATGAAGAGAGGAGAAGGCTGGTTTGTTATCAAGCTCTTGACAGTGCTGGCTCCAGCTGGTCAGCTGCGCTTCACATGAGGATGTGGAGGGAAGACTGCGAACCTTGTTAACGTAACAATAAGCCTTCAGGAATCAGAAGGGTTTGCATGAATTCTTTAGCCATTGCATTGTTGTAAAGATCAATTCAAAGCCACTAGGGCAGTTGGGTATCGGCAGGGCTAGCTCTGCAGCCCTGTTCTGTCCAACATAGTCATATATATTCTCCCTTTGTTTGTGAAGGCTTCTTCTAGTACATTGGATTACTACCATATTTCAAAACATGGTAAAATGACTGTCTCACCAAGGACATATGGACATCATGGAGGGGGTCCCCCGCTCAGTACTAGAGCCAGAATGAAGAGTCACTTCTTGCTGTGGCAGACAAAGGTCTTCCATTTATTACAGGGTCATCTACTCTATCAAATAGATGGCAGGTAATGTATTTCTCCTGTAGGGGAACTGTGTCAAGGAAAAAAACTTCTAACTCACTGCACGGTAGCAGTTGTCTGTATGAGACAACCATATTTTAGCTGCCCAAACATATCAGATGTTTCCTGAAAAGGTGATAGGTCATCTTTGTTTTATTCACACAGTCACCTTTCTATGGGATTGGCTCATGGTTTGCTACTTTGCACAAGTTCATTATGTTTCCTTAAATATTATTTTTATAGAATGTCCTTGATCTGCCAGTTCAGTCTAGTAAGTGTGTCAGGGGGCAGTAGGGGGGATGGTGGCAACGTTGGGCTTGTTCATTATTGCAAAAGAGGGAGAGGCCAGAGTGACTGATGAGGAGCCTCTGGAGACACTGTGAAGTGGATCACATAAACCAGGTTCACACTGTTAAAAGAGGTGCTAAAATTAGAGGTGGTTCTTGAAGCAATTTTTGCTGGTGGATTTTAAGTAGCATATTTTAAGGAAGAAAAAAAACTTCAGGTGTTTTTTGTTTTGTTTTGTTTTTCAAGCTCCCATTGATTTAAATGAGAGCTTTCACCAACCTGAGGAGGAATTTAGCTAATTTAGCTACACATGTCCTCAGGACTATGATTTGGCCATCACTCCTGCAACTTTGAGGGCTGAAGAGGAGTAAGGCTAGGTTTACACTACAGAATTTCCAACTGAAATTGTCCGAAATTCCGCTTGCTAAAAAGTACATGCAAGTCAATGGGATTTCCGTGCACCTGTTTACACTTCCGATTTTTTTTTATCGGAATTTGCATGCGTAATTTCCGCTTTAAAAATTCCACATGAAGAAAGGAGGTGCCCTTTTTTCAGACCTCAATGGGACTCTCATTTTCAGGCAGATTTTTTCAGAACGTGGATTGTAGGCAGATTGAAAGCGGATTCCAGGCTGAAATTTGGTACATTGTTTAGTTAGAAATTTAAATATGGTCAGCCCACTGGTTCTTGGATTAACCCACATTCTTCCATTAAATACGCCCCTTATCCAGTTTGGAATCTCCATTTTCCTTGTTTGTCAAGGAATAGTGCTTTTTCTTGTTGCTTGGTGCTTTGCTTCCTTGCAGCTTTAATCCCAAAAAAAAGTATATAATGTAAATATTCCTTCTCCTGCAATCCTTCCTGCCGAGGAACCACGAATTACACACTTGCAACCCCCTGAGATGTGTGCTTTGATGAGCATTTTGTTTAATGTATTGCGTCGTCGCAGGTAGCGTCAGGTAATAATGTTTTTTCGTACTTACCTGTAAATTTGAGAAAATTTAAAACAACTTTAGATGTGTTGGCCCAATGTGAACTATCTTTAATTTTGTATGTGGGTTTTAGTTGGAAGCCAGGAGTCTTTGCCGCTATTGGGTTCACTCGATAAATCTTATGCGTGACGACCGTGGTCATATTGGTCATCTTGATGCTGAGCTCTGACAGTATGTGTGGATATGTTTCATGTTATATTTTTATGTGTTTGTTCCATTGTTTTTGCAATGTTATTTTTTTTTTTTTTTACAAAATGTAGGTATCCTGAGAAATTTTACAACTTTGTCCGTATGCCTATGGAGGCATTTGATAATCTTTTGTCCATTGTGGGACCACCTCTTCAGCGTTCCAACACAAAATTGCGCAGAGCCATCTCACCAATGAAGCATCTGTTGATCACCTTGAGGTAAATGTTATATATTATTTAAGTCATATGTGTAGTTAAATATTCTAACAATTTTTTATTTTTTTGTTTTTTTCTCTTTCAGATTTCTTGCGACTGGGGAGAGTTATGCCTCATTACATTTGCAATTCCGTGTTGGCAAATCAACCCTCAGCGGGATTGTGAAGGAAACATGCCCCTTGATTTGGCAGTACACGCAGTCAATTTTGTTGCCTAGTCCAACACAGGAGAGATGGCTTCAGGCAGCATCAGGATTTCAGTCTGTTGCCCACTTCCCGAACTGCTTAGGTGCTGTTGAGGGCCTACAAACTGTGAAAGGACAGACAAAAGTAATCACCTGCTGCTGTTCTAGACAAATACAGTTTTGAGCGTAGTGAAGCGTATTGTATGTCCCACATATACGCACTTAGTATGTCAGGCAGAGAAGTGCCAGGACATTCACAGAGGAGTGGCAGAGGGCTAAATCCTTCAGGCAGAGGTTGCAGCAGACTAGGGTAGAGTGGTAGCAGGTGTCGCAGCGAGAGGCCTGAGCTCCCGTTATCAGCTAGTGGTCATGTCTCGACCAACAACCCATCTGCCATTGTCGATTGGTTCACACGGTCATCCAGGCCCATCGCTAAAGGACAGGCAAACCAAGCAATTGCTTGGTGCAACGAGCTGGCTCGGGGCCCCTAAGCAGAGGCAGTGCTTGTTGTGCTTCCTATAAGGCTGCAGCCACCTGAGCACTCTACAGTATACAGAGCCTCAGGCGGCTGCAGCACTCCTGGTCACCTACCGAGTTCCTCCTCTTCCCTGTAGCGTGGCCGAGCTCCTCTTCCTCGTGGCCGGGTACCGCGCGGTACAGGAACAGGAGCAGGACCGGACTGGCCATCGGGCACACCGGCATTTGCCCGGTGGGCCGGGCCGTCCTCCTATCTCTATCCCGGTTTGGCAGCTTTGTAAAAAGTCGCAGTTCATTACCACTGCATAAAAGTAACCTTAAAGGAGTACTCCGGCGCGCACTTATTTCCTTTTATCCCGTCCGGGCTGCAAAATAAAAGTAAACACACTTTCTCTTACCTGCCAACGAGCCCCCGGAGCTCCGGTACACTCCGATACAGGTGTTCGGTCCCCGGGCTGTATTCTTCTTACTTCCTGTTAGCCCGGCATGTCACACGGAGCTTCAGCCTATCACCGGCCGCAGCGATGTCCCACCTTGGAATACAGAATACAGCCCGGGGACCGAACACCTGTACCGGAGTGTACCGGAGCTCCGGGGGCTCGTTGGCAGGTAAGAGAAAGTGTGTTTTCTTTTATTTTGCAGCCCGGACGGGATAAAAGGAAAAAAGTGCGTGCCGGAGTACTCCTTTAAAGCGTACCCGTCAGATCCAACAAAATATTTTTTTTTATATATATCACTCAGAACCTAATCCTGACCATGTACATCTAATTTTATGGGTCTAGCACCTTTATTTATTTTTTTATTACACTTTTAATTTAGCTCACTAGTCTGAATTCCTCCCAAAGGGAAGGGGTGTGGCCTCACTGTGCAGATATCTGCCCCCTCCCTCAGTATGCTGTCTGCTCACATCTCCCCTAGCAGTAGGAAAACTACAACTCCCAGCTTGTCCACACTGACAGTAGCGGAACACAAGCTGAAAGGGGGGGGGGGATTTTTCCTCCAGCTGTGAGCCCTGCGCTCACAGCTGTCAATCAAGGAAGTGTGTCCATGACGTTGGTGATGATGCATGGACACAGCAGGACTATTATGTGTCCAAGTAGACAGGGGGGGCAGTTGTTTGACTGGCTTTTTCAACATGAAATATTGAAAATGTTCTAATGAAAGCAATTGCAAAACCTTTTGGTTTTGCATGCTTTACAACATATGAAAAGTGCCCATTTAACAGTTGTCTGTATGCACTTAAAAAAAAAAAGTGTAAACCCAAAGGTTGCAAAAAAATTGCCCAAGGCGCAGCGCTCCTCAAAATATGCGACAAATCTACACACAAAATGACTTGAAACACAATGTTAAATGCCCCCCATTTTTCCCATTAGCATGAGTCCTGCAAAACCATCTCTTGAATGAAAAATCTTGGGTGAGTTCTGACACCTTTATTGTACACAAGAGAGTGTGGAGAGTTGGGTGAGCATATATGGAGGGTGGCTGACACAGGCTGTAGATAGGAAGGAAAGCACACAAAACAGTCTACAAGGGTAGAATCAAATGTGTTCAGCTGTAGAGATGGCAAAAAAAAACACACAGTAAATTCTAGACCCCTGAACTCCTAGACCTCATGCCAAGCATGTATTGAGAAAAACTTAAACCTAAAAACAGGCTGTAAACTGCATATAAAGAAGTCTGTATATGAAGGAAGGAAGATTGAAGACTGAAACTTAAAGGGGTTCTCCACCAAAAGGTGATTTTAGTACGTACCTGGCAGACAGTAATGGACATGCTTAGAAAGGATCTGCACTTGTCTTGGGGCTAAATGGCTATGTTGTGAGATTACCATAACACTGTGGCTAGGTTTTTGTGAACTTGTATTTCCTGTTTGACTTTTTTTTTTTTACTACAAATCCCAGAATTCCATTTTCCTCCCTCCCACACATCAGCCACCCCACCCATTGAAACATAAATGAGCTGCATCCATTCAAAGACCTGTGGCTTTCAATCAGGGTGCCTACAGTTGTTGCATTAGTTGCAGATTGATCTCTCTCCCACCAAGTGATCGCTCCACCCACTGAAGCAGACAGGCTCCCTGTCATCAGCTGACTAGTGAGTCAGGTCTCAGCTGCATTGCTGGTATTGCTGTATGCTGGTAAAAATAAACATTGGGGTGAAAATCACAGAAGAATTGTGAGAAAACCATCACACACAGGTACAGACACTATATTTTGAACTATACTAACTTTACAGCCCCTGTAGCATAGTCAAATAAAAAAAAAATCCTGGAATACCCCTTTAATACATTGTTTATCTAAAGGTAACCATTAGCATGTGAAAAATATAAAGTGTCTTTATACTTTATATTCTGGGGAACTCCGCTTATCCTCCATCCACAGGATAGAGGATAAATGTCTGATCGCAGGGATTCAGCAGATCTCCTGAACGGGGCCTTGCAACTCACCTGTCCTCTTAGCACTCCGGCCCCCACCTTTGGAGACTAAGGCTAGGTTCACACTATGGAATCTCCAGGCAGAAAATTTCCGCCTGGAGATTCCGCGTGGACACTGCAGCCTCCAATAGACTGCAATGTGTTTCGCGAGTATTTCCGCCTGAAGAATGAGCAACGCCATTCTTCAGGTGGAAATTTTCAAGCAGATTTTCCTTCACAAATTCTGCTTCACCCATTCACTACACTGTACATTTTAGCAAGCGGAATTTCTGCCTGCAGTTTCAAAGCGGAATTGCAGGCAGAAATTCCGTAGTCTAACAAGTATATCAGAAATTCCGTAGTGTGAACCTAGCCTAACAAGTATATCAACCGGTGATTGACTGATCCTGCTTGTCTTGGAAGGTGGGGGTCAGAGTTGAATACCCTTTTTAAAATGTTGTGGGATTATTGTATGAAGAAAGAAAGTAAAGTCTTCTGTTTGGTCTGTGACTGCGTGTTTCATGGAGTTATCCTCAACCACTACTTTACAAATAGATAAGTAATTGACATAATCATATGGTAGTGTTTCTATCAATTGTGACCTGCCTTACATTAAAAGGATACTCCACTGGCCAGCCATAGACTTGCATTGAGGGGGCGTGGCCGTGATGTCACGAGGGGGCACAGCCAACCCCGCAGCAGGAATACACTACTCACCATTCGGAAGTAAATGTTCCGAACGCTGGCCTGTGGAATACCCCTTTAATTCTTACGTGTAAATCTGTCTATATTGTTACAATCCACATACATTAGTTTTATAATGTGATATTTTGTCAAGAATTCCATTTTTGTATACAGATACACTTTTGCATTTATCGTTATTGCAGTTTTTTTTGAGAACTCATGTTGTGTGC
This sequence comes from Hyla sarda, assembly GCF_029499605.1. NCBI lineage: Eukaryota > Metazoa > Chordata > Amphibia > Anura > Hylidae > Hyla > Hyla sarda. The sequence goes on from NC_079190.1 coordinate 421,345,940, forward strand.
TATCATGGTTACTAAGGGATGCTGGGCTATGCTATAAAGGGAAGGTCTGAGTTATGATAGCTTATTCATCACTCCCATGCCTTCGGCACTTTTAGATGCTTTTGTTCTCTCTGGACCTGATAAAAGTAATAACTTATGTGAAATTCCTTTGAGTTATTTTGCATACCTGATGCATGCATGTCACACACCACCTGGTCTTTTGTCCCATTGTTTGGGTGTGCAGCATCTCTAACTTTAGTCATTGTGTGTTGCCAGATATTTATCTCAATATAACAAAGTTCATCAGAACTGTTAAAGAAAACTGTTATATATGTGATTAAAGAGTCATAGTATTTCACTTTTGGGACTTCTGTTGTGGGACTAATATGATAAAATGATTTTGGGCATCATAAAATATCTATAAATGTATGTGGTTTAGACCCAAATGTTCCAGTGTTGGAAAGTTTTGTGGATTCTTGCCATTTTGGATTCACCTATTTTTTATATTTTTACACATTTTATATTCCATACAAAAGGGAAGTATTCGCAAGGGCCCTGCGTGACGTCTTATTGAGTTGTATATATGTTTTTTATGTTTACTAAATATATTTTGTTTAGCCAAATTATCCAACTACTTACATTAATTTCCTAAATACTCTTGCTTCGTTTTTTTTTTTTTTCAACTTATTTTTTCATTTAATTTGGTTTATTTTCTTGTTTTATAGTGTTTTTGTTCAATTTTTACATTTTATATTGATTGTTTCTCACATGAGATCCCCGTGTCATCCGTTATGTCATTATCCCCTGATATGCCAACCAGACGGAACCTGAGGACCGTCCCCCTCTATTTATATATTTGTTCAGTGCATCTAGCATGAACATGCAAGGTAAAAAGACGCAAGACCGAGCATCGAAATTGTGAAACTTTGAAATTGGAATTTGGTACGGCTGGGAATTCCGAGTGTCAGTGACAAATAGAAACAAGGGCGTAGCTATAGGGGGTGCAGAGGAAGCAGTCTCACCAGGGTCCTAGAGTCTAAGGGGGCCCCAAGGCACATCTGCCCCATAAAAGACCAGTATTTTAATTGGCACATGGGGCCCTGTTTCATATTTAACATTGAGGGCCAGAAGTTACAAGTTAGGCTGAGTTCCCATTACGTTTTCCCCCATACGGTAGCGCATACGGCAGGTGAGAGCTAAAAACTTGCGCTCCCGTATGCTTTTCTATGCGCTCCCGTACGTAATTCATTTCAATGAGCCGACCGCAGTGAAACGTTCCATTGGCTCATTTTTGCCCCGTATGCGCTTTTTCCCCGCACCTAAAACCATGGTTGACCACGTGATTTTAGGTCCGGTTGTAAAAGCGATTATGGAGCAAAAATGAGCCGACCGGACCAAACATTTCACTGCGGTCGGCTCATTGAAATTAATTACATATGGGAGCACATAGAAAGGCATACGGGAGCGGAAGTTTTTAGCTCTCCCCTGCCGTATGCTCTCCCGTATGGGGAAAAACGTAATGGGAACCCAGTCTCACACCTCTGTATAGAAATTCTATTTTATTATATGAGGGTCCTAAGCCTTATCTCACCTGTTGCTTTTCTCCTTGCTGGGAGTACTGGCCTATAGGGGATGTTGCAAAACTACAACTGCCAGCATGCCTGGACAGCCGCATCTGGAGGGCCACAGTTTAGAGACCACTATATTAAAAGATTATATAAAAATCTGGACAAAAGTGAATGGAACTTACACCAAGCATAATACTAGCCAATAGCCAAAAAAAAGTAGAGGTTCACGGTAAACGCCCACTGAACATAAGGACTATGGGGGAGATTTATCAAAACCTGTGTGGAGGAAGAGTGGTGCAGTTGCCCATAGCAACAAATCAGCTCTCTTCTCTCGTTTTGAAAAATGAAAGAAGTGATCTGATTGGTTGCTATGGGCAACTGCACCACTCTTCCTCCACACAGGTTTTGATAAATCTCCCCTATGGGCTCTGCTATGTCTGAGTGATCATTTTTTACAGTGATAACAGGCTATTTGCCACCAACTATCTGTTTGCGTGGTAAATATTGACTATGCTATGAAACTATTCCTCAGATCTGCTCTATGGCTTCTTTGCAGTCATCAGCTGTTTGGTGTAGGAACAGAGAATATTGGATTTCTTTTCTCTGGGAGCTCTGATGTATCTTGTAAATGTCAGCTGAAACATTGCCAATGCTATGGTGTTCACCTGGTTTCCCAGGAAACAGGTGATGTGCTGGATAGGTCTACTACCAAATAATGACTGCACATATTGGTGTGAACGAGGCAAATACATTATCGCGATTTAATATGTCTTTTAATAATATGTGATTACATTTAATAAAAGGCTTCCCTGCCCCAATCCAGCATTAGGGTAGGGTCACGCAGAGTGCAACCGCAGCGTTTTTCACACTGCAGATGTCGTAGTGGCAGATTTCCCCCTGCGCATCTGGGCAGGCACTGTATCTACAGCGGGAAATGCAGTGCTACGGCAGACACACAGAGTTAACCGACCGCAGCAGGGAGCTCACTCTTGTGACTGCAGTCATTGCATCCTCAGCGTGAAATGCACTCCGTGAGACCCTACCCTGAAAGTTCGGAGCATCCTAATGGTGGTAATCTGTATTGCTGATAATAATGCATTTATAAAAATTGAGCACAATTTTGGTAACTTAGTTTCCATATCCTTACATAGAAAAACTCGATCGCACAAATCGCTTAATTAAACTCAATTTAGTGCGGTCCAGGCTCCAGGGCATCTAAGATGGTGGCTCCACATTTCAGGACATGGGGCAAGGAACTCTGGGAAGGTGGGAAGACGAGTAGGGGGGATGACCCTGAATCACATGCAGTATGCAGCCAGCCACCCCTGTTATGTCACAGCCTTATATATTTGGCAGCCATCTTGCAGTCAGTCACTTCAGCGTTTTATTGCAGAGAAAGAGAGAGAGGGACAGAGAGCAGTGTGTGATGCACAAAAAAGCATTTTTACAGCAGCGATTCCCCTTATGCCCAAATCCAGCCTAGAAGCACTGATAGGGAAGGGAGAGAGATTGAGAGAGAAAGTGCTATTTTGGGTGTACTACACAGCCACTGTGTGCTGCAGCACTGGTGTGTACAACAACTGAAAAGCTAATAGTAGCCAGCCAGTTAGGGTAAGCAGAGCACTAAAAGCCATAATCATTAGTGTTGGGCGCGAATATTCGCATTTCAAATTTTTTTTGCGACAATAGCAAATTTGCTAATTTGCGAATATTGCGAATATATAAAAAATTCTGAATATTCACTTTTTTCCGCATATTCGCATATGTGAATATTCACATATTCCTTCTTTTCACTTGTGGGCCAATTAGAATGATGCAAATATACTTGTCAGAGGTTATCAACAACATCCCTAGCAACCAATAGTAAAGTTGCCCACCCCCTCACTGTTTTCTTCCTCGAATACGCGAATATGTGAATATTCACTTAAGTGAATATGCATATATTCGCAAATGCAAATATGCAAAAATGCTAATATAACGAATATGCGAAATTCACGAATATAGGACAAATACTCATCTATATATTCGTGAAATATTGTGAATTCGAATATGGACAATGCCGTTCATCACTAATAATCACCTGCTATTAGTGCCTAGTACAGGTTGCGTAGTGGAGCGTATTGTCCTCTATTAAGTGTAACCTGTGCATACATAGGTGGCGTGCGATTTTGTTCCTGTTAAAGTCTTAAGAGCCTAGTTACTGTGAAAGGCTAGCCAAAAGTACACACCTGCTGCTGTTCTAGACAAATACTGTTTTAAGCTTAGTGGTGCGTATTGTCCTCCCCTCATAAGTGCATACCACATATGTGCATCTACGTGGTGTACCATCATTTTGTTCCTGTTAAAGTCTTAAGGGCCTAGATACTATGAAAGGCTAGCCAAAAGTAAACACCTGCTGCTGTTCTAGACAAATTGTAATGTCCGTTTATTTGTTTTTGCATTGTTCTGTCATAGGTGTGTATTCACACACGAGTTTGTTCAGAGTAGTTTGCTATTCTACCTGGATAATGAATAGTCAATGCTCTGAACAAATGAGAACTCGGTTGGAGTTATTTAACCAGAGTTCTCCTGCATTCTGGTGCTGGTTATTGAGTGCTATACTACTATGTCTGTTTGTGCTTCATTCTGACTATGTCTGCTTGAGCATTTACCTTGTATTTATCTGGGTTTTTAGCCATGGTCATATAGCATGTTCCTTGTATTTTAGTCTGTGTTACATTAGTTGGTTTTAGGATTATTTAAAATAAGGTGCAGCTCACAACAAAAGGACCGAGGTAGTTAAAGCTATAGCCGGATCCCACCGGCAGCAAAATAGAAATATAGTCAAAGAAATAGCTTATTGAGCTGCCAGGACCAGTGGTGAGAAACATCATTCATAACACCTTATATATCTTTTATCTGGAGAATGACTTTATTTTTTAAGTGCACTTAATTATTCTGCTACAAAACGGGACTTTCACTCACTTTTTGTTTGCGGACTAATGGACTTTATAAGCTATTGGACCTGGACTAACGGACAGGTATAAGCTATTACTTTGACTATGTTTTTAGGATTATGTTTGTTCGTTCTGCTCGGTTTGTGTTCACTCTGTATCTGAGTCTAGTTTGTACCCTGTGCTCTGTGGGGGAGATTTATCAAAACCTGATAAGATCGCTTCTTTAATTTTTAACAAGGCCTCTGCAAAATGAAAGAAGAAATCTGATTGGTTGCTATGGGCAACATTTTCTCTGGACAGGTTTTCATAAATCTCCCCGTGTATGTTATATTCTTGTTCGGTATTCTGGAGTCTATTCATACTCCTCCAGTTCTAGTCTAGTGTTTCATGTATTATTTTTCCTTTTCCTACTGGGTCAGCATTTTGTCCACACGGTGGAGTGTGTCTGCTGGCCAGTAGCCTATTTGGCTTTATTATTAATGGCTACTCCTATAGTGGAGTGGGGAGTCCAGTTTGTATTTTCTGTGTCCCAGTGTGAACAGTGTCCTATATGTATATCCTGTTTGGTTTAGTGTTTTGGCTCTCAGTTCTTTTGTTTATCCCCTTCATCTCCCGGATTCTGCTGTATACTCATATCGAGGGGCATTTACTAAGGGGTTTAGTCATTTTTTTCTGACTATTTTTGGCGCAAAATTGTCGCAATTGCGCCTACCCTATTTTTTGTGCGACTTTCTTACGCAAGTTTTCATTTTTGACTTGCAGTGGTCAGGTATTTATTAACTGAGACAGTCGCAGTTGCGCAATAAACTGTCGCAACGGCCGTAAAAATTGACTAAATTTACTCCAGCTCCAACATGGAGCAGGCAAAGCTACTGCCGCCCGGGCTCCGACATACTTTCTCCCCGCTACCCTCACTTCGCTACAGGGACACTGCAGTGATTTACATCCCCCCCCCCCTCACCTGCCAGCGCCACACAACTCCCATCTGTCTGCTACTGCAAGACTACAAGTCCCAGCATGCCCTTACAGTGAGGACACGCTGGGAGTTGTAGTCTTGTAGCAGCGGGAGCTGAGCGGCGCGGGCGGGAGACAAGGGGGGGGATATCAGTGTCCCCATAAGTGAGGGTAGCGGGGAGGCCGTATGAGGAGCCCGGGCGGCTGCACTGTAATGTCAGCCCAGGCTCCTGCCCTGACAGCTAAAGGCTTTGGCTGTCAGGGCATGCTGGGTGTTGTAGTTTTGCAACAGCTGGAGGGCCACAGTTTGCAGACCACTGGTTTGTGGTCTGTAAACTGTAGTCCTCCAGCTGTTGCAAAACTAAACAGCTGAAGGGGACCGACGAAGACGTTCCCTTACCCTTCCAAGGCTCCAGCGACGATCGCTGACGGAGATCGTCGGGTGGCACTGTCGCGCGGCAGTGTCGTGCAGCGCTGGATCCTACGGAAGCCGGTAAGTTGCCCAAGCCCTAAAAGTGTTTCCCAACCAGGGTGCCTCCAGATGTTGCAAGACTACAACTCCCAGCATGCCTGGACACCCTTTGGCTGTCCAGGCATGCTGGGAGTTTTAGTTTTGCAACATCTGGAGGCACCCTTGTTGGGAAACACTGGCCTAAAACAATATTTCCCAACCAGGGTGCCTCCAGATGTTGCAAGACTTTGGCTGTCCAGGCATGCTGGGAGTTGTAGTTTTGCAACAGCTGGAGGGCCACAGTTTGCAGACCACTGGTTTGTGGTCTGTAAACTGTAGTCCTCCAGCTGTTGCAAAACTAAACAGCTGAAGGGGACCGACGAAGACGTCCACTTACCCTTCCGAGGCTCCAGCGACGATCGTGACGGAGATCGTCGGGCGGCACTGTCGCACGGCAATGTCGTGCGGCGCTGGATCCTACGGAAACCTTTGGCTGTCCAGGCATGCTGGGAGTTGTAGTTTTGCAACATCTGGAGGCACCCTGGTTGGAAAACACTGGCCTAAAACAGTGTTTCCCAACCAGGGTGCCTCCAGATGTTGCAAAACTACAAGTCCCAGGTTGGGAAACACTGTGCCCAGCCTCCGCCCCACCTTACTGTAAGGGCATGCTGGGAGTTGTAGTCCTGCAGCTGGGGGCAGGGGACAAGCTTGTCACTGGCCCACACATCTCCTGCACCACACAACTACAACTCCCAGCATGTCCTTACTGTAAGGGCATGCTGGCAGTTGTAGTCGTGCGGGGCAGGAGTTGTGTGAGCAGTTGATAATAAATGTACTAACCCATTTTTTTTTCTTCTCATTTCAGATCCGTGTATCCTGTGGACTCCTTCGGATTCGGTGGACTACTTCGATGACCAGCGTTTTTCTTTGTTTGATTTTAATAAAATGGTTAACGAGGGCTTGTGGGGGAGTGTTTTTTGTAATAAAATTTTTTTAAAACCTGTTGTGTTTTTTCCTTACTTTACTAGACAGGCTTAGTAGTGGAAGCTGTCTTATAGATGGAGTCCATTACTAAGCTGGGCTTAGCGTTAGCCACAAAAACAGCTAGCGCTAACCCCCTATTATTACCCCGGTACCCAACGCCACAGGGGTGCCGGGAAGAGCCGGTAACAACAGGCCTGGAGCGTCAAAAATGGCGCTCCTGGGCCTAGGCGGTAACAGGCTGGCGTCATTTAGGCTGGGGAGGGCCAGTAACAATGGTCCTCGCCCACCCTGGTAACGTCAGGCTGTTACTGTTTGGTTGGTATTTGGCTGAGAATGAAAATAGGGGGGACCCTATGAGTTTTTTTTTAAATAAATAATTAAATATTTAAAAAAAACACATAGGGTCTCCCCTATTTTTATTCTCAGCCAAATACCAACCAAACAGTAACAGCCTGACGTTACCAGGGTGGGCGAGGACCATTGTTACTGGCCCTCCCCAGCCTAAATAACGCCAGCCTGTTACCGCCTAGGCCCAGGAGCGCCATTTTTGATGCTCCGGGCCTGTTGGTACCGACTCTTCCCGGCACTCCTGTGGTGTTGGGTACCGGGGTAATAATTGGGGGTTAGCGCTAGCTGTTTCTCTGGCTAACGCTAAGCTCGGCTTAGTAATGGACTCCGTCTATAAGACAGCTTCCACTACTAAGCCTGTCTAGTAAAGTAAAAAAAAAAAAAAAAACACAACAGGTTTAAAAAAAAATTACAAAAAAACACTCCCCCACAAGCCCTCGTTAACCCTTTTATTAACATCAAGCAAAGAAAAACGCTGGTCGTCGAAGTAGTCCACCAAATCCGAAGGAGTCCACAGGATACACGGATCTGTAGAAGAAGTAACAAAAAAAAAAGTGTAAGTACATTTAGGGAGAAAAAAACTGTGTTAAAAAAAATGTAATAAACACACACACACACACTAAACGCTGTTTACCACTATTCTGAGCCATGACTACAATTTAGTTATTGAATTATTTAGATGTGGTGAAAAAGCTAAAAAAAAAACTCAAAAACAAAAGATCCAGAAGGAAACCTAGCAGCCAAACCTATTCAGACAGCAGGAAAAAGGAACAGACTATTTTTTCTACTACATGAAGTAAATTTCCCACTTTTGCCTATGTGTGCCAAATTTATTAATGCCGTGCAACAATTTAGTAAATTTGTCGCACATAGTCAAAAATGAAGTAGAAAAAAACTGGGTAAAAACCAGACTACATAGTAAAAAATTAGTAAATGCCCCTCATCATGCCTAGTCTTATTCATTTTCTCATGTCTGCCATTTATCTGATATCCGGTTTATGAACTGTTTGTTAATTCACTATATTCTTCTCTGTTTGTGAGTTTATATTTTGCCCTGTTAGTATTTGTATTCTGTCTGGTATATCTGGTTGTCTAGTAGTTTTCTGTTTCTGTTCTGGTCTGTGACCGACTATGTATATTATGTGTTTTACGCCACTGCACTTTAGCGCAGGAAGGGACCGGTGCCCAGTTTTCAATCCATCATTAAGGATGGATGGGCAAGTAGGCAGGGAGAGATGTTTTAGGGTCAATTTAGGGCTTGCTCTCCCTGTCCCCCAGTTGGTCCCTGACACAAATACTGTTTTAAGTGTAGTGGAGCATATTGTACTCCCCTCATAAGTGAATACCACGTACGTACATCTACGTGGTGTACCATTTTGTTCCTGTTATAGTCCTAAGGGCCTAGTTACAGTAAAAAGCCAGCCAAAAATACACACCTGCTGCTGTTCCAGACAAATATTGTTTTAAGCGTAGTGGAGCGTATTGTCCTCCCCCCAAATATGCACTAAGTATGTAAGGCAGAGAAGTGCCAGGATGTGCACAGAGGAGTGGCAGAGGCCTAAATTTATCAGGCGCAGGCAGAGGTCGCAGCAGACTAGGGGTGAGTGGCATTGGGAGTCGCAGCGAGAGGCCTGAGCTCCCGGTATCAGCTATTGGTTGTGTCTCGACCAGCAACCCATCTGTCGTCATTGATTGGTTAACTTGGTCATCCATTTCATCACAAGTGACATCTGACACACCCAGTCAACAGTCGGTGGGTTTCTCAGACACAACCCTCAGTTGGCATGGCCCGGGAGCAGTCCCTGTCCTCCAATTGTCTCTGTCCTATGCTGTTCTCTTCCCCATAGAAGTATCCTATGCTGTGGGTTCAGCCCCACTACAAAGTCAGGATGATCAACTAGAGGACAGTCAGCAGCTACTGCCCAGCCATGAAGTTGGGGAGACATCCGCCGCTTCCTTCGCTAGGCGGGCAAGTAGTGATGAGGAGAGTGGTGTGGTAGGTGGTGTCGGGAGTGTTCAGGCTCCTGAAGCAGACACTGTTGAGGAACCTGAGGACATCAGTGAAATGCAGACACAACTCGATGATGATGAAGCCAATCGCACTTGGGAGCTGGATGCAGAAGGGGCTTCTTCAACATCAGGAGAAGTCGGTGGCAGGTTGCCTGTGAGGCAGTAATTGAGCCAGCAAGGTGGTAGCATAGTTGGGAGTCAGCATGGTGGCAGCAGTGGGAAGTCTGGAGCCAAACGTGCCCGGGGTAGACCACCTGCTTTGCGGCAGCCTACCATCCTTGTAGGTATTGGAACAGGGGTCCCTGGAGTCGGCGGCAGTAGCAGTCAGTCAGTGCGGTCTGTTGGGGGGGGGGGGGAAATCAGCTACTCTGCGGTGTGGTAGTTTTTCATCAAGTATCTGGAGGAGGTTAACATGGCCACATGCAATTAAAAAAAGTATCTTTAATCTTTTCAATTATGAGGCCCTATGGTCTCTTCAGGCTGCTTCTACCTCCAGGCTGTGTCATTCTGTCACCACATGGTCTCCTCTTGTTGCTGCCACCTCCAGGCTTGGTTAATCTGCCACATTTTGGTCTCCTCATGCTGGTGCCACCTCCAGGCTGTGTCATTGTGCCACCATATGGTCTCCTCATACAGCTGGAACATTACATAAAAATGTTTATGTTAATCTATTTAAAATCTTCAATTTAAATTGTAAAATATATCTTTAATCTTTTCAATTATGAGGCCCTATGGTCTCGTCAGGCTGCTGCCACTTCCAGGCAGTCATTCTGCCACTGTATGGTCTCCTCATGCTGCCGCCACTTTCAGGCTGTGCCATTCAGTCACTATACGGTCTCCTCATGATTCCGCCTCCTCCAGGCTGTGTCATTCAGCCACTATATGGTCTCCTCATGCCGCTGCCACCTCCAGGCAGTGTCATTATTCCGCCATTTGGTCTCCACTGGCTCATGTCAGTTTTTTTCGACCCAAATAAATTCATATCGCCCAAAAAATTTTAAAAAAATTCTGCTAATGGGACAAATGAAATGTTTTATAAAATGCGATCATCGCTACTCCTCATATGTTATCTCTGTAATTACCACAAGAATCCAAAGAAACATGTTGGAGCGAGAAAATGAAACCATAACTGATTGTCATGTTTGATACCCAGTTTCGCAGTACCAGCCGTGTTTACTTACACGTGCATGGCTTGATATGTTGGATAAGCATTTTGTACTGCCAGGATCTATCCAGTAGTCCTCCCGGGTCAGGCCTGCACCACTGAGAGGAAGTACACATAGGTTGCCACCACCTCCAGATTGTGTCATTGTGCTGCCATATGGTCTCCTCATACTGCTGCCATATCTAGGCTCTATCATAGTGCCGCCCTATGGTCTCCTCATGCTGCTACAACCTCTAGGCTCTGTCATTCATTGTGCCGCCATGTGATCTTGTTATATTGATCTTGTAGTTTGACAGTGCTTTTTCAAAGTAAACGCTTCAGGCACCCAGGACACTCAGTCATGAGCATGGGGGGGGGGGGTCAAAGTCAGGGGCTGGGACAGGTGGTAGCTAGCCTCGCGTCGGACCGCTAGCTCGATTTTAGGATACAAGTACAAGCTTTTTCACTGCAGCGACTTCTAACAATATGCGCCTACTCATCCAACGTAGCAGAAGCTGAATATGCTCCTGTTCGTTGCTGGGGCTGCAGTCCCTCCCTTTTGAAGTGGACACTCAGTCATGAGCATGAGGTTGCGCTGAGAGGCAGGGGCTGGGTCAGGCGGTAGCTGGCCTCACAGCGGGCTGCCAGCTCGATTTTAAGATACAAGTATGAGCTTTTTCACTGCAGCAACTTATACACTGCAGTAATTATACACTACTGGAGCAGGAATTACCATGGCTGCTGACACCAGACTTGCCCTCCAATGGGTCCTCAAAAAAGGATTTAAAGTTTGCTCATTCCAATTACCAGGCTCTGTCATTGTGCCGCTGTGCAGCAGGGATTCTAATAGTGATGCCTGTAATCTGCATGTCATACTGAATAACAGTATTATTTCACTAACACAGCACACTCCTTATGCGTGTTATGACAAGGCAAAGTGTTCTTCACCCCCTATTGAGGCCCTCTGTAGCCCGGAAATTGCTGTTTTTAATAGCAATTTGCCACAAATAAATTCGGACCAAACCAAATTTTTTGGGAAAATTCGCTCATCTCTAATCTTAACATATAGACCCTCTGTAGACCCAGTGTATGCCAGAAGTGTAATTTTAGCATTTATGCCTTTATGGTATTATAAGCTACAGTTTATGTTTTATTTATTTATTATAATTTTACACTATGGAAGCTTATGGCTGATGAATGACACTGTATGATATGCACTTGTAAGATAGATTAGATTAGATAGATAGATAGATAGATAGATAGATAGATAGATAGATAGATAGGATATAGAATAGTTTATAGCATCTTTAAATCAAATATGTGATTAAAAATTACCATTTTTTCTAATTTTCCATTTTATTATCTATATCTTAAAATAGTCTTGCATTTTTCCTTCTGGTCACTGAGACTTCCTATTCTGCTATAATCACTTTCCAGAAGTGTCCCCTCTATTATGACATACAGGATTACATTGAAAGCTGACACCAGCATACATGCATGCTTAGTGTAGCAGAGGGTGCATAAGTTCTCAATGGGCAGAGGGGAGAAAGCAACTACTAGACCTCTCTGGTGGTAAATTATCAAGAATCCAACTGGTTGATCTTTTTTCCCCCTGACATCAGTTAGGAGGTTCATATACACATTATATAGTAAGGCTCTCACCAAAACAGTGTTATTTTGGTAACAATCATGTCCTGAAAGTCTGAAGCAGCACCAACCCCATTCTCATGTCTTGATCAATTTTAGTACACAGGGGCATTTGCAGCGAAGGTCAACTGGGACTAAGGTAGTTAGAGATGCAGATGAAACAGTCCTAATAGCTTGTTCTGTGATGATGAGGATCTACACAGGTTTGCCCACTGTGGTGTAATACAGGGGCGGACATACCATATGTGCAGCCTGTTCAGCTGCACAGGGGCCCAGGAGCCCAGGGGGGCCCAGCCGGAACTGAAACTGTTAGCGAGTCAGTGAGTGACAGTCACTCACTGACCACTGGGGCCAGGCCCGTCTTTAACGTGGGGCAAAAGGGGCGGCTGCCTCGGGCCCTCTCATTCCTGGGGGCCCAAAAGCAGCTAGCCCCTTTTCCCCCACGCGGGGCCCTGGTCATGACATCCCAGGCTGGGAAACAGGCGGGCCAGGCGTCAAAATTTTAGACTGAGGGAGGGAGGGGGTCCACAACCGCCGCCGCCCGCTACCTTTTTTGGGAGGGGGCCTTTTTCTAATTCATTGCCACCGCCTCCGCCGTCAATCTTCCACAGGCAGCCACTATCCCAGGACCGCTGTGGCTGCCTGGGAAATAGTCACGCCCGCTGACGTGACGTGCGACGTCACGGCGGGCCGCGGGCATCATAGAGATGAGAGGAGCGGAACAGAGAGGAGTCCTCCGCTCCTCTCTATCAGTGATTTACAGCCCCCACACACGGCCTCCAGGCTGCAGCGTCACTCACCGCCAGATGGAGCGGTATATCATCCGGATTACAAGTGAGTTGAGGGGTAGGGGTTGTTTGGCAGGGGGGTGGGGTGAGGATTGGAGGGGGGGGGTGCAGGGTTGCGATTGTGTGTGTGTGTGTGGGGGGGGGGGGGGGGAGAAATTATGCATGTGATTGCAGGATAATAATGATTATTATAACCCTCCCCTCACGTGTATGTATCATCTCCCCCTGTATAGTCTAATAACCCCCTCACATATAATCTTATTAGGAGATTATACTTGTGAGGGGACTATAAATGTGAGGAGGGGATTATCATACTATACATGTAAGGGGGAGATAATACATATATGTGAGGGGAGGATTATAATAATCCCCTCCTCACCTGTATAATCCCCTCACATATACTCTGATTATGATATTACATATGTGAGGGTATTATCAATGTGATGAGGGGATTATCAGATTATACATGTGCGGGAGATATGATAAATATATGTGAGGGGAGGATTATAATAATCCTCTAATGTGTATAATCCCCTCCTCACATGTATAATCCCACCCTCACATGTATAATCCCCTCCTCACATGTATAATCTGATTTTGCGATTATAAATGTGAGGAGGAGATTATTAGATTACACATGTGATGGAGAGATGTTACATATATGTGAGTGGAGGATTATAATAATCCCCTTCTCACATGTGTAATCCCCTTCTCACATGTGTAATCCCCTTCTCACATGTGTAATCCCCTTCTCACATGTATAAGGCTTGGTTCACATTGATGAATCTCCAGAAGCGATCCCTTTGGGCGGCGCTAGGACCGTGCAGATCTTTTTGCAGATCCGCTCAGAAATGCATTGCTGTCTGAAGATTTTTCAGTGTGAACCTAGTAATTATAATAGTTATATATCCTGTATTATATTCCAGAGCTGTACTCACTATTCTGCTGGTGAGGTCACTGTGTACTTACATTACATTACTTATCCTATACTGATCCTGAGCTCCTGTATTATACTCCAGAGCTGTACTCACTATTCTGCTGGTGAGGTCACTGTGTACATACATTACTTATCCTGTACTGATCCTAAGTTATATCCTGTATTATACTTCAGAGCTGTACTCACTATTCTGCTGGTGGTGTCACTGTGTATATACATTACATTACTTATCCTGTACTGATCCGGAGTTATATCCTGTATTATACTCCAGAGCTGTACTCACTATTCTGCTGGTGAGGTCACTGTGTACATACATTACATTACTTATCATGTACTGATCCTGAGTTATATCCTGTATTATACTCCAGAGCTGTACTCACTATTCTGCTGGTGAGGTCACTGTGTACATACATTACAATAATTATCCTGTTACTGATCCTGAGTTATATCCTGTATTATACTCCAGAACTGTACTCACTATTCTGCTGGTGAGGTCACTGTGTACATACATTACATTACTTATCCTGTACTGATCCTGAGTTATATCCTGTATTATACCCCAGAGCTGTACTCACTATTCTGCTGGTGAGGTCACTGTGTACATACATTACATTACTTATCCTGTACTGATCCTGAGTTATATCCTGTATTATACTCCAGAACTGTACTCACTATTCTGCTGGTGAGGTCACTGTGTACATACATTACATTACTTATCCTGTACTGATCCTGAGTTATATCCTGTATTATACTCCAGAGCTGTACTCACTATTCTGCTGGTGAGGTCACTGTGTACATGCATTACATTACTTATCCTGTACTGATCCTGAGTTATATCCTGTATTATACTCCAGAACTGTACTCACTATTCTGCTGGTGAGGTCACTGTGTACATACATTACATTACTTATCCTGTACTGATCCTGAGTTATATCCTGTATTATACCCCAGAGCTGTACTCACTATTCTGCTGGTGAGGTCACTGTGTACATACAATACATTGCATTACTTTTCCTGTACTGATCCTGAGTTATATCCTGTATTATACTCCAGAGCCGCCATTCATATAACAGAATCTGAGGAGCCTCACAACAGTCAAATCTAAAAGTTTCCTTAGGAGACGAGGTGAGTGACCTGCTGCTTCCACCATAAGTAATGTAACGTGACCCTTCATTTATCGCAATAGTTAGATTTTGCACAATGGGTGCCACCCGTTGTATAAGATGTCACGTTGTATAGGGTCACTTTACAATACTTATGTACGGAGTTATATCCTGTAGATCTTTTATTAAAATTTCAAACATAACAATAAAAAAAAAAAAAAATTACAAAACATAAACATATCATATCCGACAGAACATATCAATATAACGATCATAAAACCAACACCATAGCATAAAATACAACACCGGTCCACCCCACACTCATTCCTGCACACAAACAAATATATACAATATTTACAAAAGACAGATTCCTATAATACCCTTAATACCCATACCATACTAATAAACTATGTACACTAATACTAAATGTGAATTTCCTGGCCCAGTTGCAATACCAAAAACCCAATACCAGTAATATACCAAAAAGAATAACAACAACAACAATAATAATATATACAAAATAATAAAAACCAACACAAACAAAATAACACCACTTTTTTTTTTTTTTTTGGCCCTGAGCTGGTCCCGCATCCCATGCCCCCAGTACATGTTACCAGACGTCCATGAACCAGTCCAGGATTTTCTGTATATATAAAAGTCCCATACAAACCCCCTCCCCCCTTTTTAACCCACCACCCAACCTAAACTAAACCCAAACCCCAGGTGGCATCACACAATATATACAATATATACATTACATAAAATATACACAGACTAACAATATATACAATACATAAGTATACAAATAGACTACAACAATAAATACAATAACAAATACATATAACACTATAAGCCAAACAACAAACCCCTAAAGCTCAAGTTCAGTGCCTGCAAGCCCTATATTACCATAAACCAACTGCTCAAAACAAAAAGACTAATGTGCCAGCATCAGCCCACCACCAGGGGGGGACAACAGGCTAAGGCACTTTAAAGGCAGAGCCCCTCCATAGACGAGAGGCCCTGCCAGCACCCAGCCTCTCGTACTCCAGAGAACGCACCTTCACCAGGTCACCGAGAATGTTCCTAACCACCACATCCACAGGGAGGATTTTACGCTGCGTCGACACTAAACACCGTGCGTTCCACGTGTAGTACCTAACCACTGAGCTGACTAGGAATAAAGTGCACCGGTCCCAGCCTCCAAGGTTTCTGAATGCCCCATAGGCCCATTCCGCATAGGAGAGACTGGCCAGCCGAGGCCAACCAATGGAAGCGCCCACCCTGTTGTAAACCTCTGTGTTAAAGGGACAATGAAGCAGAAAATGCTCCATGCTTTCCAGCATGCCTCCACACTCTTCGCGGGGACATCCCCGGTCATCAGAGCTCCTGCACTTCAGATTGTCCCTCACACACAGTTTCCCATGGAAGCAGCGCCAAGTCAAGTCCCAAAACTTCAAGGGGATCCTGATAGAATTCAAAAGCTCTAAACCCACCTCCAGATCCCGACTTGGGCAGTCCTTGAGCGCCAATGGCCTCTGGAAATGAGAAGACAGGACCCTCTTGTCAAGGAATTTCCTCGACAGAGTCCTAATCTCCCACATCCCCAGACCCCACCGACGAATAACCTTCAGAACCGGGGTAGCATAAGCCGGGAGATGCCCGTGTGGTGTGCGAAGATCCTTCACTTGCCCTCCTGTCTCCCATTCCTGGAAGAAAGGCTGAAACCATCCCCTACAGGAGGATACCCACGGAGGAGCCCTCTCTGACCAGAGGTTTGCTATATTGGTCTTAAGAAAGGTATTCACTAGGAATACCACGGGGTTGACCATACACAACCCCCCTAGTCTCCTTGTACGGTAAGTAACCTCCCTCTTCACTAGGTTCAGTCTGTTCCCCCATAACATCTGGAAGAACACACTGTAGACCCGGGTCCAAAGAGGTTCTGGCAACATGCATACACTGCCCAGGTATATCAGTAAAGGGAGCAGGAATGTTTTGATCAGGTTAACCCTTTCCCGGAGGGTCAAAGACCAACCCTTCCACTGATCCACCTTCTGAGCGGCGATCTTAAGCCTGCTGTCCCAGTTTTGTTTGGGGTAATCCCCTTGGCCAAATTCGATGCCGAGAACTTTTGCAGATTCCTGGGGCCCTGGAAGGGCGTCCGGGAGATCAAAACTAGGATCTCCCCCTCCCAGCCAGAGACTCTCGCACTTATCCCGGTTGATCTTGGACCCGGATGCCTCCGAGTAGCGGTCCACCTCTGACATCACCCATTGGCCTTCCTCTTGTGAGGAGACAAACACGGTGACATCATCAGCATACGCTACCGCCCTCAGAGCCAAATCCGGCACCGCCAGGTCCATTCTCACCCCCGCCAACGGTCCACAATCAATCCTCCTAAGGAAAGGATCAATTGCAAACACGTACAGCAACGGGCTCAAAGGACAACCCTGACGGACGCCAGACCCAACCTCAAAAGAGCGGCCAATCCAACCATTCACAAGCGGGAAACTCTCTGCCCCTGCGTACAAGATCTTAAGCCAATCAACAAACCCCCCCGGCAGGCCATATCTCAGAAGAACAGACCAGAGGTACTCATGGTTAACCCGATCAAACGCTTTTGCCTGATCCAAGGACAGCAAGTACCCCTTCCAGTGGCCAGCCCTACCCTGCTCCACAGCCTCTCGGACACTGAGCACAGCACTAAATGTACTGCGGCCCGGAACAGAGCAATTCTGAGCCCCCGAAAGGAGCCGGGGTGCAAACTCCACCAGCCGGTTAAACAGCACTTTTGCCAGAATCTTTCGGTCCACATTGAGAAGCGCTATGGGACGCCAATTCTCAATGTGGAACGGGTCTTTACCCTTTGACAGGATGATCAGCGCTGACCTCCTCATTGACTTTGGCAGAGTGCCCGAGGATAGACACTCATTAAAAACCGCAGTCAAGAGGGGAACCAAAGTGTCCTTAAAGGTCTTATAGAACTCAGATGTTAAGCCATCTGGACCGGGTGACTTCTTGAGGGCAAGCCCATCAATAGCCATCCTGACTTCCTCTTCCCGGATCATCTCTGTCAAAACGTCAAGAGAGGGGTCTACTCCTGGTTCAGGGACGGTTTCAGCCAAGAAAGCTGATACCTTATCTCGATCTAGATCCTTCCTTCCCAAGAGGTGCGAGTAGAAGGATCTGACGACCTCCAAGATCCCTGATCTGGACCTTTTCAAGGATCCCGTACTATCAATCAGTCCTGAGACTATTTTACTATTCACTGACATCTTGCAGTTTCTGTAAGGGTCAGGCGAGCGGTACTTCCCGTAATCCCTCTCAAAAACCAAAGATGCGTGTCTGTCGTACTGGCACTTCATCAACAAGGACTTCACTCTGGAGATATCGTCACGACTACCTCCAGTCGAGACAAGGTGCTCAAGTTTCTTCCTCAGGCCCTGGTACAAACGGTACCTGTTTAGGCTTCTGAGGCCCGAGAGCTGGCGGAAGAATCTCGCAACCCTTTCCTTGAAGATCTCCCACCACTCTGACTTACTGCTACAAAGGCCCAGCAATGGTACCTGGCTCTGAAGAAAATCCTCAAAGGACTGTCTTATCTCCGCTTCTTCCAAGAGAGACGAATTCAGCTTCCAATAGCCTCTGCCCATCCGGGGGGTCTCTGCGACATTCAGAGAAAACAAAATTAAACAGTGATCGGAAAACTCCACCTCAACAACAGATACTGCTGAAGAGACGGCTTCCTCCTTCAAATAAAACCTGTCTATCCTAGACCTACAACTACCCCTATGATAGGTGAATCCCACGTGGCCTGGGGTGTGCCGGATGTGGACATCCACCAGGCGAGCCTCACTCGCTATGCTATTAAGGGCGGCGCTATCATAAGTCAGCTTGTCTCTGGCACCTCCCCTGTCTTGGGGCCTCGTGACAGCATTAAAGTCCCCTCCAAAGACCACCTGCCGACTTGTAAAAAGATAGGGCTTGATCCTCATAAAGAGACACTTCCGGTCCCACTTAGACTGTGGGCCGTAGATGTTAATAAGGCGAAGTTCTTGTCCCTTCATGAGGACATCTAAGATCAGGCACCTCCCCATTTCTAACTCGATAACCCGTCGGCATTCTACCGCTGCGGTAAAAAGGACCGCCACTCCGCTATACGGCTCGGCCCCAAGAGACCAGTAGGAGGGCCCATTCCTCCACTCTCTTTTAGCCTTGTAGATAGATGACATATCTGTTAGCCTGGTCTCCTGCAAAAATAAAATATCAGCATTAATATGGGCAAAAAAATCATAGGCCGCAAATCGAGCCGTATCTGACTTTATGCTGGCAACATTAATGGATGCCAGAGTCAACGGAGAGGGTGCCGCCATCAAGGGTGATTGAGTTAGACAGCTTTCTTTTTCCCACCATCCTTCCCATCCACCCCACCACCCTCCTCATCAGATGATGGTTTACCCCTTTTAAGTGAAATAGATGTGTCCATTTTCCCTTTATATACATTTTCCTCGTCCCCTGACTCTGGGCCTGTCTCCCCCCCTGAAGACATAGATTCCCCAGGGAGAGAGGACTCAGCGTCTCCTGTGAGCCCCACCGCAACATCCGGAACCTCACCCCCAGCCACCCCCTCCTCCGAAGAGGAAATGTCGCGGAGGGCTCGGAACCGGTTGGAGAGACCAATCAGAGGGAGATCAGTTGTACCTTCCTTTGGCATCTGGCAGGTGGGAGAAGATCTTACATCTCTCCTTTTCTTATTCTTCCGAGTACCCCGCTTTGTTTCTGCCCATCCCCCACTGTCCTCATCCGCGCTCCCACCATGGGAGGACAGTGAGGAGACGGCATCCCCCTCTTTGTGGATCCTTCCAGTCTCCTCATCCAGTTCACTATCCCCCAGGGCCTCAGCAGTAAGACTGGCCGCAGGGACAGGATCAGGAGTCACCCCAGTTGGTTGATGCTCCTGTGAGTCCTGAATCTCCCTGTCCCTTTGACGCTTCTCGAGACGCCTCAGTTGGGCAGGCGTCTTCTGCTTACTTTTCTTCCCTGGCCCCTGCACCCCTTCATCCCCGACAGCCATCCCCCCAGCAGAATCCACCTCACGGCTTACTCCCACCGGGGCAACAACCGCGTTGACAAAGGAACGAGGGCAGCGACTGAATGGGTGACCTAAGTCACCACACAGGTGACACCTAATCTCTGCACAAGATGTAGCGAGATGGCCTATTTCCCCACACAGAGTGCACTTCTGCACAGTGCAATTGGCACTAAAATGTGTGGGGTCACCACATCTGTGACAGAGCTTCGGCTGACCCTGGTAGAAGATCTGGATACGATCCCTTCCGAGGAAGGTCGCAGATGGTATATGGGTAACAGTGTTTCCTGAACGCCTAAGCTTGACCATAAACGTCCAGGCCCCTGACCAGATGCCATATTCATCCCTGTTCTTTTTTGGGACCTCCACCACCTCTCCATACCGACCTAGCCACGTCATGATGTCAATACAAGAAAGCGATTCATTACGGGTTAAAACGGTCACCTTCTTGACATTATTTTGGCGAGACACTGCCTGAATGGCAAAGTCTCGCCAGCCGGGTTCGTTCTTTACCAGCTCATAATTCGACCAGAAGAGCTCAAGCCCCTCCGGCCGAACAAAGCTGATATCGAACTCAGGGGTACCATAAGGATGTATCAAGGCATAGATGTCAGCTGCCTTAAAGCCCAACTTCAGCAGAAGCTCAACAACTTTAGATCTTGGAGGACATGTATCACTGCCTCTCCACCTCAGCCGGACCACATTCCTACGGAGACCACCTGGCCCGGCTGTAGGGAGGGACCACACATTATCCCCCCCTCTTTCCTCTCGGAAGGCTGAAAGACCATGTCTCTCTATCCAGAAGGATAGATCAACCTCCCTACCCTCTACATTGATCGATCTCTCCCCTCTCCTTAAGGCCCCCAGGAGACGCTGCTGCAAACTGTTCTCCCCAGAGCCAGAGGACGAGGAAGCTGCCCCCCTTCCCCCAGCGGTGACATTCGCGTAGCTGCGGATGGGTGCTGCCACCGCTGGGGGTGCAACTGGACCAGGCCCTACATTCCCACCACTAATCTGTGCCCCTTCACCACCCTCCTCCACATAATCCATACCCAAACCATTGACCCCTATTTTAGCTGATGTGCCCCCCATACCTCCACCCGTGCTACAGCCCAAACCACTATTCAAAGCCCCAGACAGATTTTTAGTAACAGATGAATTATTCCCCTCATTCACACCCTCAGTCACTCCAACATTAACCTCCACATTCATACTGGCTGGACCGGTGCGTTCTGGTGCAGATTTTGTACTGTCAGCATCACTGGGTACCAGGGCTGGAGCCATCACCACAGGACAGGTCACCGGTCCCTTACACAAGGACCGGGAAGCCTGCCTAGCCTGTTTATTAGCGGCCCCAGCCCTGTTTTTACCGGTACCCTCCGCCTCATCCGTACTAGAATGTCCAGCTCCTGGGCGCCGCTGATCTGGATCAGCGGCGCCAATGCAAAACAAAAGTTTTTTTCTACTTTTGGGAGAATCTATTTTTCCCTTAGCCACCACGACTACCTCCGGCACTGAGTCACCCCCCTCTCCCACAGGGGAGCGAACTACAGCACCGGAGTCTGCCTCTATGCCCACCGCTGGGCCGCCCTCACTGTACGGCCTTGTGGCCGATGCCTTCTCTGCTCCATCCCTGCTACTGCAAACAGGCATGGAGCTCTGCGCCCTTTTAGTATCTGTACTCTCCCCGCACCTTTGCACCGAGTCCACCACAGAACACGGGCTGGGCTGGGTAACGGGGCTTGCACAATGAGCTGACCCTGCGGCCGACTCAGGGTTTACAGGGAGGGGGGTGTAGATGTAACTCACCACTTCTTGCTGCTTTGGCTTGGTCTTCTTTTTCTTCTTACCCCCAGGTGCCTCATTTGGGAGCTCATCTCCAAACACCAGGTTCTGAGGACACACTGGGGATTCCAGCATACGAATCTGGGCCATTAGCGCCCCTCCCTGGTAGCTGCTGTCACTGTCCTCCCCTGAGTCGGCAGGTGATACTGCTGGCTGCTGTGCAGGGGGCCCACTGTACGGGGCCTGCTGCTGTTGCCGCAGGCCACCAGGTGGATCTGGCTGTTGTTCTTCCTCCATCTCCTCCACATCATCCACCTGGCTCTCAGGTTGCAGCCCCATCAACCTTTTATTTTTTTCTTCTTCTGTCACCCTGAAGCGCTCCTCATTTTCCAATTTTTCTTTAAATGGCCCACTCTTCTCCAGTAATGCTGCTCTCCTCTCCTCCAAAACTTGCATGTCAGCCATAAGTCTTTTTATCTCTGACTGGATCTCAGTTTTTTTCCGTTTAGGACTAACCTTGGCTCTGGCACGGGCACAGCGCAGTTCCTCTCGGAGCCTCCTGATGGCCTTACAGGCGTCTTCATACTCACGGAGGTGACTTTTTACCCGGGAGGTATAGGTGGAAATAGACTCCCGGGTCCTCAGCACTCCCCAGCCTTCCTCACTGAGGTCGGCTTCACCTCCGTGAGTACTCTGCCTTCTTCCGGACGAACTCAGCTTTCCACTGGCAGCACCCAGCTTTCCCAAGGAGGATCCCACCTTGGAGTTTTTCGCCTCTGTGGGGGGAGTTGGAGCAGCATTGCTGCGACTCCTGGTGGAACGCCTCACCCCCAAATCCTCCGATGTTCCGGCCGCTTGCTGGCTTCTACTGCTCCCCTGCGGCCTATTCCGAGGAGCAGAAGCCTGGGCCTCGCCTCCCTCACTCATGCCTGGAAACCCACTCCCTCCCTGGGGAGGAGGAAGCAGGCCCCAGGTGGAACAGGTGGAAATCCCTGGAGCTCAGGAGACACAGCAGACACACAGCACAGCTGAAGCACGACCACACCCGCAACTAATTGGTCAGCACTCCAGAGCTGTACTCACTATTCACTAGACTGTCCGGGAATGCTGGGAGTTGTAGTTTTGGACCACCTGGAGAGACACTGTTTTGAAAACACCTCCTTAGTCAGTATTTTCCAACCTGGGCTCCTCCAGCTGTTGCAAAACTACAACTCCTAGCATTCCCCCAGACCGTCTTTAGCTGTCCAGGCATGCTGGGAGTTTTAGTTCTGCAACAGCTGGAGGCTCTCAGGTTTGGTAGGTAGGTCCTTAGTCCATTGTTTCCCAACCTGGGTTCCTCCAGCTGTTGCAAAACTACAACTCCCAGCATGCCCAAGCAGTCAAAGCCTGTTTGGAAAACACTGGTCAAAGGGCCTACCTACCAAATGTTACATGGCTACCCAGCTACCAACCAAACTTATACCTGCCTACCTACCTAGCACCAAACATTTTACCTGCCTTCCTACCAACTGAACTTACTAACTGCCTAAATATCTTGCAAATTTACTACTTGTCTACCTACTTAGAAAATGTTCTACCTACCTAACTAGCAAATGTACTACTTGCAAACGTACTACCCGCTTACCTAGCAAACATATTACCTGGGGGGGGGGGGGGGGCAGGGGGGGGCCCAGGCATATTCTTTGCACAGGGGCCCTCTGCTGTCTGTGTCCGCCCCTGGTGTAATACTTGTATTTTTAGGTCATGTTCACACATTTTTACGTATACACAGCTGTATGAGGGCTCATTTTTCGCACCATGATCTTTAGTTTTTATTGGTACTACTTTTGTTTATATGTGACATTTTGATCACTTTTTATTTCATTTTTCTGGGATGTGACAAGAACAAAAAGCAGCAATTTGGGACTTAGTTTTTTTTTTCTGGTTTATGCTGCTCATCGTGGATCATTGACAATATATTTTAATAGTCTAGACATTTATGCACTTGGCAATACCAAATATGTTTCTTTTGGATTTATTTATTTATTTTTGACTTATCTTTTAAAATGAGAAAAGGGGGATTTTAATTTTTATTGGCAAAGGGGCTTATTCCCATTTAAAAAAAAACAACTTTCTTTTTATTTTCTGCTACATTAAAAAATTTTATGTCCCCATAGGGGATTGTCTGTAGCAATCACTAGCTTGCTAATGCTGTTCAGTGCTATGCATATGCATAGCATCTACTTCTCTATTCTGCTAGAAGGCAGATCTGAGGAAAAGATCGCCGAGATGGCCAGGATGCAGGTGAGGAGACCTCCAGTGGTGGTTTTGACTCGTCGGAACTCTGCAATTGCACAGCAGGTGATCCGATGAGTCCCCTGAGTCACGATAAGGCTGCAAATGCCATGTTCAGTATTGCTTACGGCATCTGAAGGGTCAATGATAAAAATCAATGCGATTGTTGATGTTTGCCATTACCAGCGGGTCCCTGGTTGTTGATAGCAGCAAGGACCCCCCGTGCATGAAGCGATCGCAGCTCCTGTGCTTGTCTTAAGTAAAGGATGTAAATGTGCGTCCTGGTGCATTAAGTACCAGAGCATTAGGATTACATCTATGTCCATTGTCTTTAAGGGGTTATGGGTGTATTCATTTGTACAGTATTCTGTGATATTTGTTGCTGCAGATTTGAAACTGTGTTCAGTCATTTAGTTTACATTAAAATCTGTAGCATAAAATCTGCAGCTTCAAATCCTGCACATCAAATCTGTGCAGAATACTGTATGTGTGAATATATCCTTAATAGGAAGCACAGTGCAGACACCCTGTAGTAGCTACTGATGTCTGCAGCACCCTGTAGTAGCTACTGATGTCTGCAGCCCAACATCCAGCATGGCCCAGCGGGATTTAAATGGGTACTCTGCCCCTAGACATCTTATCCCCTATTCATAGGATAGGGGATAAGATGTCTGATCGCTGGGGAATCCCGGCTATCTATCCTGCAGCATCCCCGTTTCTCAGCTGCACGGCGTGAGGATCGCTCTGTGGCTGATGACAGGTGATACAGGGGACGGAGTATTGTGATGTCACACCCGCCCCTTCAATGCAAGCCTATGGGAGGGGGCGTTGTGGCCGTTAAGCCTCCTCCCATAGGCTTGCATTGAGGGGGTGGGGCGTGACCTCATGAGGGGGTGGAGCCGTGAAGTCACAATACTCCGTCCCCTGTATCGCCTGTCATCAGCCACAGAGCAATCCTTGCTCCATGCAGCTGAGGAACGGTGGTGCTGCAAGAGAGATTGCGGGGGTCCCCAGCGGTGGGACCCCCCTGAAATCATACATCTTATTCCTTATCCTTTGGATAGAGAATAAGATGTCTAGGGATAAGTACCCCTTTAAGTATTCTATTTCAGGCTTTTGCACACAGGGGATCTGTAGGTCATTGCTGAACTGAGCTGTCAGTGTGGAACCACTGAGCATCTTCAATATACCTCAGCGGCCCAGCACTGTTGGTTCAAGACATGACTAATAAGCAAATAGCAAGTATTAGTTGCACCAGATTTTTAGGTCACGGGGTGCACCTCAATGGAGCCTGGCAAAGCTGTAACATTTACTCAGTGGTTAAAGTGGCCTTACTTAACAATGGTCAGTGATATTCAGCTACCCCAATCACCTGAAGATGTCCTTCTGATGGCTCCCAGTTGTAACACTCACGTTTCTGAAGACAGGAACTCCGGTGGATGTGGATCCGCTGGATCTGTGTGGCAGATGACTCAGACAATACCAGGGAGCGGAGTCTAAGGTGCCGCTGGTTTTCACCAGAGCCCGCCGCAAAGCGGGATGGTCTTGCTGCGGCAGGCGGCACCCAGGTCGCTACCCCTGGCACGGCTCGACCACACAAGCGGCTGAGGAGATGCGAAGCACAGGAGGGATAAGGCAGCTCGTAGTCAGGATAGCAGAAGGTCAAGGCAGGCAGCAAAGTAGCATAGTCAGGATGTAGCAGGAGGTCAGTAGGCAGGTGGCCAAGGAGCAAGGTCAAGTCACAGACCAAAGGATCAGATACATGGTAATATATATATATATATAATATATATATATATATATATATATACTCTCAGGAATGCTTTCTCTCAGTCACAAGGCAACAAAGATCCAGCAGGGAAGTGAGGAGGGTGGAGGAATATATCAATGAGCCACAGGTGAATTACACTAATGAGCGCACTAAATCTTAAAGCTCTGGCACGTGCGTGCCCTAGGGGATGGGGACACGCGCGCTGGAGCAGAGGTGCAGAGACTTGGGCAGGAGAAGCACCATGTGAGTGACGGACTGGGGCTCGCATGCGGGCGCATCCCGTGATGCGAGTCCCAGCCCTGTCGGCAGTAGCAGGTAACGGTAATATGCGCTCACGGCCAGCGTGTGCATAATGTAACACTAGTCCCTGCTCATCACAGTTTCTTCCTGGTTCATGTGACAACACTAACTGCTTTAACAATAACTGGTCCAGCAGTAAGGACCAAAATAATAATGTGAACAAAACTCCCAAAGCAAATAGTGAAAAGACCGGTCTTGCCCTAAATATAAGGCAAGAGAGGGGAGAAACTAAAACTTAGCTTTTATTGATTATAGATAATAAATCAAGTAAATAAACAGAGTGCAACCAAGTGTATAGACCAAAGTCTAAAATGGCCGAATATATTCGAAAGAAGGCTGTAAGAGTCCTTCCATGGATATAGTTGATGGAAAATGGTTACCAGGAGGCTATAAGTCCAGCCTCACCAATGATAACTGTAAAAAATAGTATAGAAAATTAGAAATCTCAACAAAAGGATGCCCAACGCGTTTCTGTCACAGTGCAGTGACGTCATCAGGGGTAAAGCTTATGTATAGAACTCAGTATTAAATATGAAAGATAGTGATACTAGTCAATGATAGCATATCCATGGGGGATGGCAGCCCATGATGTCAGGCATGCCTTTTTAATTATTAACAAAAACCCATCCAGATGGATATGTGTTTCAGCCGCGAGACCACAGGAACCTATAAAAGAGAGAGGGAAAGATACACATATTGTATATGCACTTAATACCACTCGTTCCTGGAAAAGAAAATCCTCCCCATATTTCATGCAATTTTTACTCACAGCCTATCCATGGGCATGTCAGATTACCTAAAAGGAAAAAGATGCAAAAGAAATCCCATTCAGCCAAATAGTCCTCCTGTAGGGGAAGCAGAACTAGGGATAGGGGGGATACCGCTCAGCGGGGTACTCGCGGTCTCTGTCTTTCGGCACATATGCGATGCAGCGCGTACCTGCATTAGCAGGGAGCCGAACTATTCGGCTTCAGAGCGCTGTCAACTCGTGTCAGCGGCGTCTGACGTAATATCCACTTCCCTTGCTGTGCCGCGTCAGAGCGGTCACACCCCCGTCTGACGTCAGTAAGGGAGGGGCGTGGCCGAATGCTCCGGGCCGCACTCGGTCCAGCAAGAGAAGATGCAAAATAGAACAGTGATTTCTGGCACTCAGTACATAAAGTCCCGTCACTAGAAACACCTATAGCGTATCTGATTATATCAGAACACCAAACCCACAGCCATAGAGATAATGGTAAGTGGATAGGGTGTTAGGAAAAAACTAATCACTGTGTATATGATGGTTTTTACGTATTAGAAGAGTGTGCTCCATGTTGGGAGTAGTAGTACCTGCAGTTAAGGACAGATCACAGCGGGTGTTACTCCTGACACCCGCTGTGATCATCCTTCATCCCTGAGATGGGGAGCAGCTTTCTCTTGTGCTTGCATCTCTGCTCTGTTCGGCCGGCCACTCACCATTCATATTTCCCACAAAGAGCGGGGATTGGCTGCCACCATATGGCCAATCCCCACTCTGGGCAGAATATATGAATGAGTCAGGTGAATAGGAGTATAGTGCAGAGATGCGAGCGATGTATAGAGCCGCTCTGCATCTCATGGACAATCGCATCAGGAGTGACACCCAGGGCGATCTGTCTATTAGTACAGGAACTACTACTCCCATCATGGAACAGTGAAAGTGAAAAACACACACACACACTACAATTTTATTCTTATCAGCTACATTTTTATTGCCCTGCCCGCCCACATAAATTGATCAATGTTTAAAAATTAATTAATTGTCATAAAAAAATATACATTTTGTGAAATACATTTTTTTTCCATCACTACTGCATCCTTTTTTTTTGAAAAGGGCAAAAAATGCAATTTACACTCAAATGCAAAAATGCCCAAAAAAACGTCAGAAGCAAGAAATTGCACTGGCACTTTTTCTGGCATTTTTTTTCTCCCAAAAAAACGCAGGAAAAAAAAAACTAAGTGGAAACTTAGCCTAAAGGCTGTGCTAGGCTAGGTTTCAACAACAACAAAAATTTCTGACTGATTTAAGAACACAGCTGTCAGGATCCGGGTACTGGTGCAGGATACTGGTGGTGGATCCTCTGTGTCAGTGGGGTGATGACGTGGGCCGTACCAGGGGAACGGAGTCTAAGGGGTTACTGGTGTTCACCAGAGCCTGCCGCAAAGCGGGATGGACTTGCTGCGGCAGGTAACCCCCAGGTAACCCCCAGGTCGTTCCACCCGATAGCGACTCAACCCCGACTGACGGCTGAGATAGGCACGGTACAAGGGATTAGGCAAGAGCAAGGTCGGACGTAGCAGAAGGTCAGGGCAGGCAGCAAGGATCGTAGTCAGGGGCAATGGCAGGAGGTCTGGAACACTGGCTTGGGACATACAAGGAACGCTTTCACTGGCACAATGGCAACAAGATCCGGCAATACAGGGAAGGGGAAGTGAGGTAATATAGACCAAGGCACAGGTGAAATTACTAATTTGGGCCAGGTGCCAATCAGCGGCGCGCTGGACCTTTAAATCGCAGAGAGCCGGCGCGCGCGCGCCGGGACTGGACAACCGGAGGACAGGTCCGGTAAGCAGGCTGGAATGCGAACCGCGAGCGGGTGCGTCCCGCATCGCGGGTCGCATCCCTGCTAGAGACAGTATCGCAGCGCTCCCGGTCAGCGGGTCTGACCGGGGCGCTGCGTGCAGGTAAACGCTGCGAGCGCTCCGGGGAGGAGCGGGGACCCGGAGCGCTCGGCGTAACAACAGCCAATTTTATTTTTGCGTTTTTGTTTTTTCCTCCTCGCCTTCTAAAATTCATAACTCTTTTATATTTCCCAGACCCATATGAGGGCTTGCTTTTTACGTGACCAGTTGTACTTTGTAATTACATTACTCATTTTACCCTAAAATGTATGGTAAACCCCAAAAATTATTTTTTGTGTTAGAAAATGTAAACAAAAATCATAATTTTGCAGATTTGGGGGGTTTCGTTTTTGTGCTGTACACTTTATTAAATTTTTTTTTTATTCTATGGGTGAATACGATTAAAATGATACCCATGGTTACATACATTTCTATTATTGTACTGCTTTTTAAAAAATCTCAATCTTTTTTTTTTACAAAATCAGCATGTTTAAAATTGCCCTATTTTGACCACCTCTAACTTTCTTATTTTTCCCTATTCAGGATTGTGTGAGGGCTAATTTTTTGTGCCATAATCTGTAGTTTGTTTTGGTACCACGTTTGCGTATATGTGACTTTTTGATCGCTTTTTATTACATTTTTTTTGCAGTTTGATGTGACAATAAAGCAGAAATATTTGACTTTTTTACGTTTATGCTGTTCGCCGTAGAGGATCATTAACATTATATTTTTATAGTTAGGACATTTAAGCACGCAACGATTCCAAATATGTTTATTATTTATAATTTTTTAAGCTTTTTTGTAGTAATATGGGGAAAAGGGGTGATTTAAAACTTTATTGGGTGAGGGGCTTCTTCATATTTTTTCACTTTTTTTTACATTTATTTTACACTTTTTATGTCCCCATAGGGGACTATTTATAGCAATCATTAGATGGCTAATACTGTTCAGTGCTATGCATAGGGCATAGCACTGATCAGTTCTATCTGCCTGAAGGCAGATCAGTGCAGAAGGCCCCGGGAGACGGACAGAGACAGTGCTGCGGGCGGTCAGATCAGCTATTATAAGTGCCGCACTGCAGCAGATGCCGTGAACTGTACTGATCACGGCACCTGAATGGTTAATGGCAGACATCAGCGCGATCGCTGATGTCCGCCATTACCGGTGGGTCCACGGCTGCTGACAGCTGCCGGGACCTGCTGGGAATGAAGCAAGCGCAGCTCCTACGTGCGTGTCACAGCCACGCCATAACATGTACACCGCTGTGCGCTAAGTGACGCTATGCAGCGCAGTACATTTATGGCGCATAAGGGGTTAAACAGGGACCAATTTATGTGGGTTGGCAGGGACCTAAAAATGTAGCCAACAATAATAAAAATGTAGAAAGGGGCCATTTAAATGTAAAAATAATATATTTTATAGAATTAATTTTGTTAAAAATGTTAATAGTAATGTATTTTAATGTGTTTAATAAAGTGTGTGTCTGTTGTTAACTTTTTTTCTTTTTTAGGTAGTGCTACTACTCCCAGCATGGAACAGACTGTTCCATGATGGGAGTAGTACCTGTACTAATAGACAGATCTCCCTGGGTGTCACTACTGACACCCGATGCAATCGTCCTTTCTATTGCAGAGATGAGGAGCAGCTTTCTCCAGCACTAGCATCTCTGCTCTGAACTCCGAGCCAGCCAGTGATGTGAATAGAATTCTCATCACCGATTAATATTTTCTGCCCAGAGTGGTGATTGGCCGGATGGTGGCAGCCAATCACCGCTATCAGCGGGAAATATGAATGAGTGATGTGAAGTTATATTCACATTACTGACCGGCCGGAGTATAGTGCAGAGATGCGAGAGCAGGAGAAAGCGGCTCCACATCTCAGGGATGAAGGATGATCGCAGCAGGGGTCAGGAGTGACACCCAATATGATATTTCCTTAACTGCACTCTCTGCTCCATGCTGGGAGCTGTAGTACATGCATTAATAGACAGATCGCAGTGGGTGTCACTTCTGACACCTGTTGTGATCTGTCTATTAATGCAGGTACTATAGCTCCCAGCATGGAGCAGAGTGTGCTCCATGTTGGGAGCAGTAGTACCCGCAGTTAAGGACAGATCACAGTGGGTGTCACTCCTTACACCCTCTGCGATCATCCTGTATAATGTATAGATGCGGGCTGCACTGCCGCTCTTCTCTGGTCCCCTGCACTGTAGTATATGCCGTATGTATACCTATTATTCATATTTCCTGCAGAGAGTTGTGATTGGCTGGAACAATCCGGCCAATCACAGCTCTCTGCAGGAAATATGAATGTATGATGTAAAGACCTTCACATTGCAGAATACAGTGCAGGGGACCAGAGAAAAGTGGCAGTGCTGCCCGCTTCTATACATTATATATGAGGATCGCAACGGGTGTCAGAAGTGACACCCGGGGCATTCTGTCTATTAGTACATGTACTACTACTCCCATCATGGAACAGTCTGTTCCATGCTGGGGTTAGTAGTACTACCTAAAAAATGTAAAAAAATAAATAAAAATAAGTGAAAAAAGTTAAAAACACACACTTTATTAACTAAAGTAAAAGTTTAACAAAGTTAATTAAAAAAAATATATTATTTTTACATTTCAATGGCCCCTTTCTGCATTTTTATTATTGTCGGCTACATTTTTAGTTCCCTGCCACCCAAATAAATTGATCCCTGTTTAAAAATTTGTAAATATTTGTTATAAAAAAAAAAAATTTCTTTAAATAAATTTTTTTCCATCCTCTTTTTTTTTTTAATGGTACCCTACGAAATTTTAGGGAAAAAAGGTATCTCCAGCCCTTTTTTGGGATTGCTGAAGCGCCTCCAAAAATGTCAAAGTTAAAACCCACATGGCGTTTTTTCACTCCTATAAACTTATATGGGAGGAAAACGTGAAGATTTTCCCGAAAAAAACGCCAAAGTATCAGCAAGTTGTCGTTTTTGAAAAACTGCCAAGGAGCCAAAAAAAGCTGAAAAATTCCAAAAGGATAAAGAAAAATGCCAAACTGAAAAACACCAAGTGGATATGGTATTTTGCAGTTCCCTATTGACTTACAGCTAACATATGTCCGCAGCGTTTTTTCACAAAAAAAAAAATGCCATGCAGCAGAATGGGTGTTTTTATTGGTGTTTTGCAACAACAACAACAAAAAAAGTGGAAACCTAGCCTAAGGGCAAAAATGTTCCTCTGCTACCACCATTTGTGAGCTGCATGTATGTGTAAGAATCCATGAAACATTGGTCACCTCACCTAGTTTCTATGTAGAAACAACTAGAAAGCCTGAGGGATGAGTTTCCCAAGTCTACCCCTCTCTGCTCAGAGGACTGGAACCAAACCAGTATTCTGGCTCTAGCCAAAGAAGTGTGAGGATGTCTCTCAGCTATGTTGGGTAGACTAGTTTTGTCAGAGTTTGGCCTCGTCCAGAGTAGTGTGACGACAAAGTCTGTCTGTTCTCTACTAGGTGAGAGTTTGTAAATAAACATGTAGAGTTTGTAAAGAAACAGTTCTAGATAATGTAAGCTTTGGGACATAGTGCATAAGTAACCATCAGAAGATTGGTACACTGTTCATAAAGGGATAAACATGGTCAGCAACAATACTCTGGTAGGCTGTGGCATTTAAATCGTGTACTCTGGTGTGCCAAGAAAATGTCCCTTACACAACCATTACCAGCCTGTTCTTAACTGATAGGAGTGACACCTGGTGTGTCTACTGCTGCTGTAGCCCATCTGCTTCAAGGTTTGAAGTGTTGTGCTTTCAGAAATTATATTCTGCATATTTTGGCTGTAACCTTGGCTTTAACAGCTTTAAATCAAGTTGTCTTGACCATGTTGGCATGCCTAAATGCATTAAGTGACTGCCATGTGCTTGGTTAATTAGTTATTTGTGTTAATACGCAACAGGTGTATCTAAGAAAGTGGCAAGTGAGTGTATGTGTGTGTTTTACTTGTGCCAGGGAAAGCATGGGGGCTGGGTGCCAATATATACATAAGACTGTTGATCTCTGTAGTCTGAACAACACCAGGTCAGTTAGGGAATGTCTTGTTTCAGGGCAAGCAGGGCAGTTAGGTGTTATATGCAGCCACCTAGGCAGAAATTGTGATCTGGAGGCCCAGCGGGAGGATTGTCTGGCCAGATGATGAGAGCAGTAGTCCTTTGTAACAATATTCAGAGTATTCACCATGTTCACTGTGCAATTCCCAGCTGCGGGGTGCAGATATTCCTCAAATATAGCCTGTATCAGATGCCCAGGTTATTAGCCCTGGCCGAAGAATTGAGGCCTAGTCAAAGGGCTGTGGCCCACATCCTCCTCGCACAGGCTGATAAGTGGCTGGCTCTATAGGCTAACTGCTGTGGCCACAGTCTTCTCTTTTGCTTTGCCTTATGGGGGTTATCTAGCGGGAGGGGGTTGAGGAGTTTCTAACTATACCTATTGTGTGGGATATAAAAAAATAAACCTTTATTTACCTCCAGCATTCCCACGGTGCCCTCAGGGTACGTTCAGATGAGCGGATTTTCCGCCCGTATTTAGCTGCAGATCCGTCGCTGAAGGACCTCTGTATGCTGCCTTTACATGTGCCTGCTCGGAACGGCAATATGCCCCTACGAGCA
Organism: Hyla sarda; assembly: GCF_029499605.1. Classification (NCBI taxonomy): domain Eukaryota; kingdom Metazoa; phylum Chordata; class Amphibia; order Anura; family Hylidae; genus Hyla; species Hyla sarda. Next base: position 421,379,288 of record NC_079190.1, read on the forward strand.
GGCACACTGCTATGTGCGAGTCGCCATGTGCATGCGCAGTATACTCGCACATCGCGGCAGCTCTCGGTCTAGCTCATTGAGCAGGGGGAGCGGCCACAACGTGTGCGAATACACCGCGCATGCGTGGCGATTCGCACATCACTTCAGTGTGTCTGCACATAGCGACGTATTGCTGCTCCGAGCAGGCACATGTAAAGGCACCATAAAGAGGTCCTTCAGCAGGGGAACTGCAGCATAAAATACGCTGTAAATACGCTCGTCTGAACGTACCCTCAGAGGTTCAGTTTTTCTAATCCAATGTCCATTGTTAGGAACTTCCCCAGTCTCCCACCGGATAACCCCTTTAAGACCTAACTGACCACACAGAAGTGAAGAGAAGGAGTAAAAATTAGCAGGGGTATTGAAGGGGATTTTTTTAAAATCTGGTGCCAAAAAGTAAAAAAGATTTGTAAATTACTTCTATTTAAAAATCTTAATCCTTCCAGTACTTATCAGCTGCTGTATGCTCCACAGGAAATTGTATAGTTCTTTTCTACCTGACCGCAGTGCTCTCTGCTGACACTTCTGTCCATGTAAGGAACTGTCCAGAGCAGTAGCAAATCCTCATAGCAAACCTCTCCTGCTCTGGCTAGTTCCTGACACAGACAGAGGTGTCAGCAGAGAGCACTGTGGTCAAATAGAAAATACCGTATTTATCGGGGTATACCACGCACCGGCCTATAACACGCACCCTCATTTTACCAAGAATATTTGGGTTAAAAAAAGTTTTTTTACCCAAATATCCATGGTAAAATGAGGGTGCGTGTGTGCGCGTGTATACCCCGATACACCCCCAGGAAAGGCAGGGGGAGAGAGGCCGTCGCTGCCGGCTTCTCTCCCCCTGCCTTTCCTGGGGTCTAGAGCCCTGCTGCCGCCCCTTCTCTCCCCCTGGCTATCGGCACCACTGCCCGTTCTGTACCCCTGACTATCGGTGCCGGCGCCCAATTGCCGGCGCCGATAGCCAGGGGGAGAGAAGGGGCAGCGGCACCCGTTGCCGACACCACTGTCCCGTTGCCTCCCCCCATCCCCGGTGGCATAATTACCTGTTGCCAGGGTCGGGCCCGTGCTGCTGCAGGCCTCCGGCGTGCGTCCCCTGCGTCGTTGCTATGCGCTTTTTTTAAATCAAGTTGCTATGCGCTGCATGACGTCAGTGCGCCGCGCCGTGCATAGCAACGACGCAGGGGACGCACGCCAGAGGCCTGCAGCAGCGCGGACCCGACCCCGGCAACAGGTAATTATGCCACCGGGGATGGGGGGAGGCAACGGGGCAGCGGCGCCGGCAATGGGTGCCGCTGCCCCTTCTCTCCCCCTGGCTGTCGGCGCCGGCACCGATAGTCAGGGGGACAGAACGGGCAGCAGCGCCGATAACCAGGGGGAGAGAAGGGGCTCTAGACCCCAGGAAAGGCAGGGGGAGAGAAGCGGGCAGCGACGGCCTCTCTCCCCCTGCCTTTCCTGGGGGTGTATCGGCGTATAACACGCACATAGACTTTAGGCTAAAAATGTTAGCCGATACGCTGATAAATACGGTAATTATTTACAAATCTGTTTAACTTTTTGGCACCAGTTGATTTAAAAAAAAATAAAAATTGTTTTCCTCCAGAGTACCCCTTTAAAGGGGTAGTCCAGTGGTGAAAAACTTATCCCCTATCCTAAGGATAGGGGATAAGTTTGAGATCGCGGGGGGTCCGACCGCTGGGGCCCCCTGCGATCTCTCTGTACGGGGCCCCGGCTCTCCGCCGAGATAGCGGGTGTCGACCCCCGCACGAGGCGGCGGCCGACACGCCCCCTCAATACATCTTTATGGCAGAGCCGGAGATTGCCGAAGGCAGCGCTTCGGCTCTGCCATAGAGTTGTATTGAGGGGGCGTGTCGGCCGCCGCCTCGTGCGGAGGTCGACACGCCCCCTTCCCGCGGGCTGTCGGGGCTCCGTACAGGAGATCGCAGGGGGCCCCAGCGGTCGGACCCCCCGCGATCTGCAACTTATCCCCTATCCTTAGGATAGGGGATAAGTTGCTCACCACTGAATCACCACTGGACTACTCCTTTAAGTTCCAAATCCATACCAGCTCCAGGCACTGTAATGCCTACGCAAAACACATTAAAACACATACAATCCAGAACATTTGCCACTAGTAGAGTCCTGGTGAGACACTACAAATATAAACATAAGGCAGTGGACCCAACCTCTTCCCCTAAACTTCGTACCAGCACCGAGGTGTAGAATAGTGATGAGCGGCATTGCCCATATTTGAATTCACGATATTTCGCGAATATATAGGCAAATATTCGTCCTATATTCGTGAATTTCACATATATTCGTTTTATTTGCATATTCGCATATGTGAATATTCGCATAATCGCGTATTTGAGGAAGACACCAGTGAGGGGGTGGGCAACATTACTATTGGTTACTAGTAGAGATGAGCGAACTTACAGTAAATTTGATTCGTCACAAACTTCTCGGCTCGGCAGTTGATGTCTTTTCCTGCATAAATTAGTTCAGCTTTCAGGTGCTCCCGTGGGCTGGAAAAGGTGGATACAGTCCTAGGAGACTCTTTCCTAGGACTGTATCCCCCTTTTCCAGCCCACGGGAGCACCTGAAGGCTGAACTAATTTACGCAGGATAAGTCATCAACTGCCGAGCCGAGAAGTTCGTGACGAATCGAATTTACTGTAAGTTCGCTCATCTCTAGTTACTAGGGATGTTGTTGATAACCTCTGACAAGTGTATTTGCATCATTCTAATTGGCCCACAAGTGAAAAGAAGGAATATGCGAATAGTCACATATGCGAATATGCAGGAAAAAAAGCGAATATTCGCAATTTCGAATATATTCGCAATATTCGCAAATTTGTGATATTCGCGATAAAAATTTAAAATGCAAATATTCGCACCCAACACTAGTGTAGAAGAATGTCAACCTATAACAGTTATATACATATTTCAGGCTTGACAACTTTGTTCATTTTAGAGTCTATATTTCATTGACGGTCTTTGTGGTCCTACAGATGTATTTTATTGACTGGACCCCTAATTAACTTCTGTCTGACTATATGCTATTACATACCACGTATTAATCTGAGCGTGAGACCTTCTTTTAAAGGTAATGCATGATGTTGCTGATTTATGTATAATGCTGAAGTAGGCACGATTGCTTGTCTGCACGAGGAGCCGAACGAAATGTGTATTTATTTACTAGGATCCAAGGTGTCCATTTGAAATGTTGGGAGATATAAAATAATCAATATGGGAAATGAATATACATCTTATGCCTGGCTCCAGAAGCAGCGCTATTTGGAGACGGAACATGGATTAATCTAAGTGTGTACTCGCCAGTTATGCATTTTATATCTTAGGCTAATTAATTGATAGGTACAGTCTGATTAAATGATAATGAAATAATAATACATAATGGCATTGCACTTTACGGAGAACAGTGCATATAAATACATCTATCAGACCAGATAAAGATATATAGTTATAGCTACAATATATGAGTGTACTTATTAGGCTACATTCAGACCATGTTCAAGCATCATTTGGCATGCACATTTGAAAAGCGGTGCCAAGTGTGTACACCTCACACACGCATAGATTTATGTCTGTACAGTTGCATAAATTTCCCTTTTTATACCGTTAAAAAAAAATTATACTGTGCAACTAGGCTTGCCACCTGGCCGGTATTTTACCGGCACAGCCAGTATTTTGGCCAGCCTGCCAGTATTTTTATATATAACCAATATATTTATCCAACCAATCCTCCAACTCCCATAATGTTGCACCATACACTATACTACTGTTTCCCAACCAGAGCGCCTCCAGCTGTTGCAAAACTACAACTCCCAGCATGCCCGGACAGCCGTTGGCTGTCCGGGCAAGCTGGGAGTTGTAGTTTGGCAACAGCTTGAGGCACCCCTGGTTGGGAAACACTGACCTATAATAGACCACTCTCATGAAAGGAAAAAATCCTGGCACAACCACTTCTTAAACGGGTACTCCGGTGGAAAACGTTTTTTTTTTTTTTTTTTTTTTAAATCAACTGGTGCCAGAAAGTTAAACAGATTTGTAAATTACTTCTATTAAAAAATCTTAATCCTTCCAGTACTTATTAGCTGCTGAATGCTACATAAGAAATGATTTTCTTTTTGGAACACAGTGCTCTCTGCTGACATCTCTGTCCATTTTAAGAACTGTCCAGAGTAGGAGAAAATCCCCATAGCAAGCATATACTGTTCTGGACAGTTCCTAAAATGGACAGAGATGTCAGCAGAGAGCACTGTGTTTCAAAAAGAAAATAATTTCCTCTGTAGTAATCAGCAGCTAATAAGTACTGGAAGGATTATGATTTTTTAAAAGAAGTAATTTACAAATCTGTTTAACTTTCTGGCACTAGTTGATTTAAAAAAAAAAAAAAAAGTTTTCCACCGGAGTACCCCTTTAAGTCCATACAGGTGTATCAATATAGGATGACACTCGATCTTGATAAGTACTCTGTCTATCCTGGTGGTGCTACACGTCTAGTACAAAGTCCGGTAGGCCTTCACGCCCCCTCCCATAGACATGAATTGAGGGGGCCTGGCGTGACATCATGTCCCCAGTCCCAGAAACCCAGAGGTTTCCGAAACTAGAGACTATCCATTGGATAGGGGATAAAATGATTTTGCACGGAATACCCATTTAATGTATGCTAATGTATGCACTGAGTGAAATAAATAGCCTATTGACTCCCCCAAAAAAGTATATTAGGGTCCTTTTTTGCATTTCCCCTCTGTATTGGAAAACATAAGGGGAAATATATTACAGTCTGCGCTTGGAGCAGATGGGTAATAAACACATAGAACATAATGAGATTGGCACCACACCGCTCGCACTCAATCAAAAGTCCACGAGGAGAGAGAGAGACAATAAATACAGCCACGGCGCTCAGCAGCACAGACAAGTCTGGATAAACTTACAGTAATAGAAAGATTCACGGCACTCGTGCAAAGCGGATGCAATTAAGACGTCTCTATTGTCCGATAGCAGGGCATTTCCACAGGAGGACAGGTCAGACACCTACGCTCTTAATCGTTTCGCATCATGTGATGCTTTGTCATGGTATGCCGGGAGAAGGTGTAGGCATACCTTTTAACCCTCAGCTGACCAATCTTATTGTTACACAATGCATCACATATCAAAAAGACATAAAAAATACACATGTATTCACTCTTAAGCTAAACATAAAAAATGAGGATAATTTATTATGGTTATTAAGACCTAACGCCACTGTGGCTTCTCTGCGGATAATCTATGTTGAGTTTGCATGCAGCAATCTTGTAAGGCGATCTGCATTAGCATTTGTGCCCTACACTCTTTGTAATCCAAAGAGCTGTAAACCAGTTCTTTTCTGGTACACAATGAATACTGTAGATATGCTCCCTAAACCTATGAAATAGATAGTTTCCCCATGTAAAATAATGTTATGAAATCATGATGCACACCTCAGGGAGTACAAAGATGTTTACAGCAATATTTACATTAAAAAATTACCCTTAGACAATCCCTGATGTATCCAGTTAGGTGTCCCAGGAGACAACTTCTTACCAACTTTTTTCCCAGGACCAGTTCTGCTTATAGGCAAAATAGGCAGCTGCCTAGAGCGCCCTCTTCACTGCAAGAAAGTTAGCAAGCATCCGAAGCACCCGCTACTTTTTTAAAGTACCCGCCCAGTCAGCAACACTGTTGCACCCCCCTTCCCCAAGTACCATAGTAATCTGCATTCTTCTGCCTGCTGGAAGTGCGCAGTGCCACCTCCAAGGCAGACAAGCAGGTCGGGTCCGTCCAGCACCCTGACATCACGTGTGCCTCCATACATCCACCCCCAAAGTCCCGCCCAGAACCCAGGGGCAGACTTACAACACTCAGGGTCCCATGGACCAAATAAAGCAAGGGTCCCCTGTGAGACTCTGCCCCTGGCCACACCTCTGTCACGCCCCTACCTCTGGCAGCCAAGAGCCAGGTATATGGGGGGGGGGGCAGGCAGCCAGGTATAAGGGGGGGAGTCAGGTTTATGGGGGGGCAGCCAGGTAAAAAAAAAGTTGAAATAAAAAAAAAAGCAAAACTAATACATATACTCACCTGTCACAGTGATCTCCTCATCTTCACCTCCAGCTGCATTCTTTTGTCTCCACAGTGCAGGTGCCAATGAGTGACGTCATCGGTGCCTGCACTGCTTGCCGCGTGGTGTCGGAGGTCACATGTGTAGGCCACAGATGCGGTTCACACAGAGAGGAGGCTTTCCAGTAGCGACGGCGGACCCTTTATCTTTCCGGGCCGGTCAGTCAACCCCTGCCCGAACCATAACCCCAGTAGTAAAGAGATTACATGAGGAGGAGCTTTGTTACTATGTGTCACCCCAGTAGTAAAGAGATTACATGAGGAGGAACTTTGTTACAGTGTGTCACCCCAGTAGTAAGGTGATTACATGAGGAGTGGGTTTGTTACAGTGTGTCACCCCAGTAGTAAGGTGATTACATGAGGAGGGGTTTGTTACAGCGTGTTACCCCAGTAGTAAGGAGATTACATGAGGAGGGGGATTGTTACAGTGTGTCACCCCAGTAGTAAGGTGATTGCATGAGGAGGAGGTTTGTTACAGTGTGTCACCCCAGTAGTAAGGTGATTACATGAGGAGGGGGTTTGTTACAGCGTGTCACCCCAGTAGTAAGGTGATTACATGAGGAGGGGGATTGTTACAGTGTGTCCCTCCAGGAGTAAGGAGATTGCATGAGGAGGAGGTTTGTTACAGTGTGTCACCCCAGTAGTAAGGTGATTACATGAGGAGACGGTTTGTTACAGCGTGTCACCACAGTAGTAAGGTGATTACATGAGGAGGGGGATTGTTACAGTGTGTCCCTCCAGGAGTAAGGAGATTACATGAGGAGGAGCTTTGTTACTATGTGTCACCCCAGTAGTAAAGAGATTACATGAGGAGGAACTTTGTTACAGTGTGTCACCCCAGTAGTAAGGAGATTACATGAGGAGGGGGTTTGTTACAGCGCGTTACTCCAGTAGTAAGGAGATTACATGAGGAGGGGGATTGTTACAGCATGTTATCCCAATAGTAAGGTGATTACATGAGGAGGGGGTTTGTTACAGTGTGTCACCCCAGTAGTAAGGTGATTACATGAGGAGGGGGTTTGTTACAGCGTGTTACCCCAGTAGTAAGGAGATTAGATGAGGAGGGGGATCGTTACAGCGTGTCACCCCAGTAGTAAGGAGATTACATGAGGAGGAGGTTTGTTACAGCGTGTTACTCCAGTAGTAAGGTGATTACATGAGGAGGGGGTTTGTTACAGTGTGTCACCCCAGTAGTAAGGAGATTAGATGAGGAGGGGGATCGTTACAGCATGTTATCTCAGTAGTAAGGTGGGGCATGTCAAAGGACAGAGCCAATGGGTGGAGTCTTAGTGTGGCAAAAATCCTTGCACCAGCCCTTCTTGTCCCTAAGATTTTTTTGTGCACCGAAATAAAAACAAATGAGGGGTTCAGCTGTCACACTTGATACATTCATATCTGATTAGATATAAGCCAATGTTTCCTGATAACTCCCTTAACAGTATCAAACGGTAATAAGTCACAATTAGTTTGCCAATCTACACCAAGATGGCTGAGCTTGGCGCATAGAGGGTGGTGTTTGGCACAAAGAGCCATACCTTCCCTTTGCACTGCATATTGTAGTTTACATCTACACCAACTCTGAGGCTACGACATGGGCAACTAACTACACTGAAGAGTAGAGAAGGGACAGAATCCAGTGTGAGAATACACTAGTACACAGAAATGCCAGTCTTAGTTATTCCCACTCAGTGGGGGAGATTGATGAAATCAGGTGTATAAAATTAGGTGCACTAATTTTATACACAGGTTTTGATGGTGTAGTTGGAGTGTACCTGCACCAAATTTATTAAAGGGGTACTCCACCCCTAGACATGTTATCCGCTATCCAAAGGATCGCGGGGGTCCTTGCATTGAGGGGGCGGGGCGTGATGTCACACGGGGCAGAGTCGTGACATCACGATCTTCGGTCCCCGTGGTCTGGAGACCCTCCAGCGCTTACGGAGCAGTAACAGGTGGGTGCTGCATGCTATATTGCGGGAGTCCCCAGCGGCGGGACCCCCTCGATCAGACATCTTATCCCCTATACTTTGGATAGGGGATAACATGTCTAGGAGTGGAGTACCCCTTTAAATGGTGCAGGGCCTGTGATAAATGGGGCTAGTACACAATTTTTTTAAATTTCACTTTAGAACAACACCTTATATTACCCCATTTTCTCTGCAACTTTTGTGCGACTTTTTCCACCTGCATGACTTTTGTAAAACTTTTTGAAAGCCAGTTTTGTAAGCCAGGTCTGTTCTGGAGTAGTTTTTTTTTTTGTGTCATTTAAGGCCGTGTGACAAACTTTTTTTTTTTTTAGAAAAATCGCACATCGTAAATTACTGACCACTGCAAAGTAAAAAGCGGATCTCGTGTAAAACATCTGTTCAGTGAGAAATCGTGCAGGCTGGCGTACCACTAAAAGTCGCACAAAAAATCACACATGCAACATCTTTGCGAAAAAATACACGCAAAAAACCTGTCTAAATCCATTGATAAATTCCCTGTGTCTTTTACACCTTACTATTATAACAGATAAAGGTAGTCAGACGTATACTAGTATCATGGAGGCCAAAATAACACTTCATTGGTTTCAGTTGAATAAATGGAGCCATATGTTAGGTTTAACATAGATACTGGGAGCTTTTCCTAGAGTATATGTCAAATGTAGTGCTCAGATGTAGTGTACAAAGAGCCTTGGCTAGGTTAACATCTGCACATTTTTTTCCCATTGTTCTGTTCTCTCATAGGAGCAGAGACAGGACATGTCAGATCTGCTGTACACTGGACACCAACAGACTTTAATGGGGCCTATCAAGTTTGTGTCATGGTGCCCAACATTTTACAGGACAAAATGGCACATCAAATTTACCTTTTTTAAATGGCAACCTGATACAGATGTAAAAGTAGCCTTACTGTTCTTATTTTTTTACCTTCACTGTTGTCAGGATCCGGACTGGTATGCGGAGAGGACACAGGTGGTGGATCCTCTGTGTCAGTGAGGTGATGGCGTGGGCCGTACCAGGGGAACGGAATCTAAGGGGGTTACTGATTTTCACCGGAGCCCGCCGCAAGGCGGGATGGGCTTGCAGCGGCAGGTAACCCCCAGGTCGTTCCACCCGATAGCAACTCAACCTCCCTGACAGCTGAGTCAGGCGCGGTACACAGGGACAAGGCAAGAGCAAGGCCGGACGTAGCAGAAGGTCTGGGCAGGCAGCAATGGTTCGTAGTCAGGGGCAACGGCAAGGGTCTGGATACACAGGCTTGGGATTCACAAAACGCTTTCTCAGGGCACTAGGGCAACAAGATCCGGCAGGGAACGGAAGGGGAAGCAGACTTTAATACACATGGAGCAGATGGAAGCTAATTATGTTGATTGGGCCAGGCACCAATTAGCGTTGTGCTGGCCCTTTAAATCTGAGAGCCCCGGCGCGCATGCGCCCTAGAGAGCGGGGCCGCGCGCATCGGGACCCAGCAGGAGATCTGGACAGGTGAGTGGGACGGGATGCAATCCGCGGACGGGCACGTCCCGTTAGGCGGATCGCATCCACGCCGGGCACGACAGAGCAGCGTCTCTGCAGGGCAGAAGACGCCGCGAGCGCTTGGGAAGAGGAGGGGGACCCGGAGCGCTCGGTGTAACAACTGTATTCCCTATGACTGTGTTTAAAGGAGAGTTTCTAGACAAGATTGACACGTCAGGACACAGCTTTCCAAACAAATGGAGGAAGAATGAGAAGAGCACAATCGAGCAACCATGAGAAGTTGGTAAGTATATTGGAAAGTTTGGTAGCGTCATTGTCATTTGACATATCAAAAGTTTAGATTGCATTGGGTCTTAGTCCTTAGTCTTAAAGGGTTACTCCACTGGAAAACATTTTTTTTAATCAACTGGTGCCAGAAAGTTAAACAGAATTATAAATTACTTCTATTAAAAAATCTTAATCCTTACAGTACTTATCAGCTGCTCTTATGATTCACAGGAAGTTATTTTCTTCTTGAATTTACTTTCTGTCTGACCACAGTGCTCTCTGCTGACACCTCTGTCCATTTTAGGAACTGTCCAGAGCAGGAGAGGTTTTCTATGGGGGTTTGCTCCTACTTTGGACAGTTCCTAAAATGGACAGAGGTGTCAACAGAGAACACTGTGGTCAGGCAGAAAGGAAATTCAAAAAGAGAAGAACTTCCTGTGGATCATACAGCAGCTGATAAGTACTGGAAGGATTAAGATTTTTTAATAGAAGTAATTTACAAATCTGTTTAACTTTCTGGCACCAGTTGATTAAAAAAATGTTTTCCAGTGGAGCACCCCTTTAAGACCCATTGCAACCATGAGTTACAGCAGGGTAAAGTGCTCGGCTTTTTGGCGTTTATTTTTTCAAACCAAAAACGCAGGACAAAAAACCAAGTAGAAACTTAGCCGTATAATAGTTACGTACTAGCTATACATCGAGAAAAGATGGTCTGGTTTCTATATAATCATAAACCATCAACAGGGGGCAGCACACGCTTCTTTCATGGATAAGCAGTTTCCTCCGTACAGAGCTTTTGCTGAATAGTCTGGTTTGTATTGTCTCTTTTCGAAGCTTCTCCAGCTGTGCTGAATGAGTGAAAGAATTAGTGAAGGAGGGGGAACAGGGCAGGGGAACTAATAAGATCAGGGGGAGCATGAGGAGCAGGAAACATAATACGGACGGAACTATACAGGGATGAGGAGAATCAGGGCTGCTCACCGTATAATTCTGTGTCGTGCAATCCATCCAGTCATAAATATTTAGTATGTCTATGAATCCTGAGCAGACAAGCCGATTGCATTATTCAGCCGTGAAGATGGCTTTGCAACAGAAAGTTTAGGATTCAGTCTTATATGATTTATTGCCCTGATATCTTGAATTCCTATTATTTTAGCACCATTCTGGCATATGTACTTGCTAATAGTTTCATGCAGAACCTGTGATATCTGTAATGACATCACAAACCCGTCTCCTTATATAGTGATAGCTCGGAATCTTAACCCATCCGTGACGAAAAATATTTTTATTTGATCTTAATCAAGCATGTTGGTTAATGATGTAGAGGTAATTTAGCTCATCTGACTAACACTGAAAGGCTGGCGTGTAAATCTGAACATCGGTGGTGACAGAATCCTATACAGAAACACAGGTTAAAGAAGAGAGAATGCATAAAATGCACTAAAACTGCTATCAGGAAACCACATACAGGTACATCCCACTAAAAAAAAGATCTGTAGGTTCCATAGATTTTTTTATATTTATTTCAATTCACCCAATAATGTAACATTTGACTGGGCTAGCTTCAGAAATGATTGTCCTGAGAAAGCCTAATTTGCAACCTATTGGAATAGTCTCACTAGAATGTTTTTGAATTGCCTAAAAGTTTTTTTGCCCAATGATTTTATAACAGTTGTAGAAATTCTCATGTGAAATTCTTCAAAAATTCTATTGCATTGATAGTTACAAAGACTAAAATAGTTATGGAAATGTTATTTGAACACCACAACCATACATAAGTGGACCATTGTACCAAGCTCTGGCATGCCTTGCTGCTGTTGGAAATGCTGAGAATACGTCATTCTTAAAAGAGTAGTGTAGTGAAAGATAACTTATCCCCTATCCAAAGGACAGGGGATAAGTTATAGATCGTGGTGGGGGGAACCTCCTGAATGGGACCACGGCAGTCTGCTGGAAGGGGGCATGCCGACTCCTGCACGGAGCGGTGGCTGCTGTGCCCCCTCCATGTATCCCATAGAGATTCCTGCAACAGTCGAATCAGCTGCTTCCGGAGATCGCTCCCAGCGGTCGGACCGCCCAAGATCTATAACTTATCCTCTATCCTTTAGATAGGGCATAGGTTATTTTTCAGTGCATACTCCTTTAAGAAACCTGTTATTCATTTCATGCAAAACCAAACCACAGGCTGCATAAAATAGGGACAGGCTACCTGTTCAAAACAGCTTATGATTTATCTTGAAACGTTGCAACGATTCAGAGAAATCGCAGTCTACTATTCGGGAATTGGGCTCTAAGTCAGCGAGGTGGTCCCAGACAGCTTTTTCCCAGTCATACACATGATTGATAGAAATTTTCCTATTTGCTGATAATTCAGAGCACCGTTCTCAGCCAGCCTTTGAACTATGATTTCACATATAGTAAACCATAGGCTGTTGCATTAAGGGAAAATGCCCCTGTTTTATGCTGCCAGTGGTTGGGGCAGCATCAAATTAATGACAAATTCCTTTTCAAGGGGAATTTCCATCTTAGACATTTAAAGTGTATCTACAGTAATACAAAAGCAAATAGAAGAAATAATCAACACGGCTCTCCCACATTCCTGTGTCCTGTCTGCATGCTTAATCCATAATTACGGAGGCCTTGCCTGCACTACAGGTAGTATGGAGAAATTAAGATTAAACTTCCATCTTTGTGAAATAAAATTCAGAATGTACCTGTCATTTCAGGTGACTTTTCAGGATAAGCTGCCCTATATGTGTACATAAGGAGAAGCAGTATTTCTGGACATTATGTAACATGTATATGGCATTTTTCAGAAAATGTCTGCTCTGCAGGCTTTATCTCTAATTTGCAGTTCTATCAGAGCTGGTGCGTAGAGCTCCCCCCTCCCCTCTCCATAGACTTGTATTGCTTGTCTTGCAGGCACAGGACAAAATTGAACAAATTTTCAGAGATTATTTTAACTATTAAAGGAGTTATACACCATAAGGTGATTTTAGTACATACCTGCCAGACAGTAATAGCCATTCTCAAGAAGCATCCATGCTTGTCTTAGGGCTAAATGGCTATGTTGTGAGATTACCATAATGCTGTGACTTTCTGTTTGTGAATTGGCTATTTCTTGTTGGAGTTCCCATTCTCCAAGTCCCATAATTCCTTGTTTGTAAGTCTGAGGCCACTTTTCTCCCTTCCACACATGAGCCACCTCCCAAATTGAAACACATCTGTGTTCTCTTCAATGCAATAGACCAGTGTTTTCTAACCAGGGTGCCTCCAGCTGTTGCAAATCCCACCCAGCGGTAGCTTCACCCATTGAAGCAAAGACAGGCTCCTTCTGGGACACCTGACTGTAATGTAATGTCTCGGGCTGCACTGCAACCTGGGAAAACCTAAGACAACAGTCATTGTGTATGCTTGTAAAATAAACCTTGGGGCAAAAAACACAGAAGAATTGTGAGACCACCATCAAACACAAGTACAGACACTTTATTATTACCTACACTAACTTTACAGCCCCTGTAGCATAGTCAAATAAAAAAAAAATCCCGGAATACCCCTTTAAGATATACAACAAAGTTTCTTATATTGACTTGTACAATTGATGTAGGGAAAGTTTGTTCAAATAACAGTTCCTATTTAAATGCTTCATAAACATCTTCATCTTAGAAAAGTTAGTACATGCACTGACATGTTTTGGTTGTCTGTGTTGTATGAAAGACGTGGGTCCTGAATTCTGTTTAGATAGGATCTGCATCTATCAGACATTTATGGTATAATTTTTTAGATATGCCATAAATATCCTACAAAGGGTTTAAAGGGGTACTCCGCCCTTAGACATCCTAACCCATTTCCAAAGGATAGGGGATAAGATGTCTGATCCCAGGGGTCCCGCATCTGGGACCCCTGCGATCTCTGTGCAGTGCTTATAACGCTGGGTGCATGAGGTGGGGTCATGACATCACGGCCACGCCACTCGTGACGTCACATCGCACCCCCTCAATGCAAATCTATTGGAGGGGGAGTGGCAGCCATCATGCCCCCTCCCATAGACTTGCATTGAGGGGGCGCGGTGTGACATTACGAGGGATGCTGCCGTGACTTCACAACCCCCGCCACCTGCTCCAAGCGTTTGGAACAAAATGTTCGGAATGCTGAGGCAGCAGAGTACCCCTTTAACAAGAACTTTAGTGTATTCTCAGGACCCTCAGTGGAAGCTGTTATCTGTGGGAACCTGGCATCAAATTTTAAATCATAGTGCAGGAGAAATTAAAGGGGCATTCCAGGAAAAAACTTTTTTATATATATATATATCAACTGGCTCCAGAAAGTTAAACAGATTTGTAAATGACTTCTATTAAAAAATCTTAATCCTTTCAGTACTTATGAGCTTCTGAAGTTAAGGTTGTTCTTTTCTGTCTAAATCCTCTCTGATGACACGTGTCTCGGGAAACGCACAGTTTAGAAGAGGTTTGCTATGGGGATTTGCTTCTAAACTGGGCGTTTCCCGAGACAGGTGTCATCAGAGAGGATTTAGACAGAAAAGAACAACCTTAACTTCAGAAGCTCATAAGTACTGAAAGGATTAAGATTTTTTTTTTATAGAAGTAATTTACAAATCTGTTTAACTTTCTGGAGCCAGTTGATTTATAAAAAAAAAGTTTTTTCCTGGAATACCCCTTTAAGTATTACACGCCAGGTCCTCCAGAGATGTCTTTTGTAGTCACACTTCTCTCTGGCTTACAGATGAGGATGCTAAACAGGGGATTTACCTCTATTTACACAGCATTCCCTAACAGGATAATTGAAAATCCGTTGACTGAATCGGGCAACCACTTTAAGTGTAAATCATAAAAAAGCTGTAGAATTTTAGAGTTTTCTACAGCTTTGGCTTCAAGGTTTTCAACTAACTTGACCATATGATTTTCTCATAGCTCAATGCACAACAGGTGCTTATATTGGGCCATTACACAGTAAAGAAGTGTCACGATGCCGGCTGGCAGGTAGTGGACCCTCTGTGCCAGAGAGGGATTGGCGTGGACCGTGCTAGTGGACCGGTTCTAAGCCACTACTGGTTTTCACCAGAGCCCGCCGCAAAGCGGGATGGTCTTGCTGCGGCGGTAGTGACCAGGTCGTATCCACTAGCAACGGCTCACCTCTCTGGCTGCTGAAGATAGGCGCGGTACAAGGGAGTAGGCAGAAGCAAGGTCGGACGTAGCAGAAGGTCGGGGCAGGCAGCAAGGATCGTAGTCAGGGGCAACGGCAGAAGGTCTGGAAACACTGGCAAGGGACACACAGGGAACGCTTTCACTGGCACTAAGGCAACAAGATCCGGCAAGGGAGTGCAAGGGAAGTGAGGTAATATAGGGAGTGCACAGGTGATAACTCTAATTGGAACCACTGCGCCAATCAGCGGCGCAGTGGCCCTTTAAATCGCAGAGACCCGGCGCGCGCGCGCCCTAGGGAGCGGGGCCGCGCGCGCCGGGACAGAACAGACGGGGAGCGAGTCAGGTAGGAGAGCCGGGGTGCGCATCGCGAGCGGGCGCTACCCGCATCGCGAATCGCATCCCGGCTAGCAGCAGGATCGCAGCGCCCCGGGTCAGAGGACGTGACCGGGGCGCTGCAGCGGAGGAGGTGAAGCGAGCGCTCCGGGGAGGAGCGGGAACCCGGAGCGCTCGGCGTAACAGTACCCCCCCCCTTGGGTCTCCCCCTCTTCTTGGAGCCTGAGAACCTGAGGAGCAGACTTTTGTCAAGGATGTTGTCCTCAGGTTCCCAGGATCTCTCTTCAGGACCACAACCCTCCCAGTCTACTAAAAAAAAATTTTTTCCTCTGACCTTTTTGGCAGCCAAAATCTCCTTGACCGAGAAGACGTCCGAGGAGCCGGAAACAGGAGTGGGAGGAACAGATTTGGGAGAAAAACGGTTGAGGATGAGTGGTTTGAGAAGAGAGACGTGAAAGGCATTAGGGATACGAAGAGAAGGAGGAAGAAGAAGTTTATAAGAGACAGGATTAATTTGACACAGAATTTTGAAAGGACCAAGATAGCGTGGTCCCAACTTGTAGCTAGGGACACGGAAGCGGACATATTTAGCGGAGAGCCATACCTTGTCTCCAGGGGAAAAAACGGGGGGAGCTCTTCTTTTCTTATCCGCGAACCTCTTCATGCGTGAAGAAGCCTGTAAGAGAGAATTTTGGGTCTCTCTCCATATAATGGAAAGGTCACGAGAAATTTCATCCACAGCGGGCAGACCAGAGGGCAAGGGGGTAGGGAGGGGGGGAAGAGGGTGACGGCCGTACACCACGAAAAATGGGGATTTGGAGGAAGATTCAGAGACCCTGAAGTTATACGAGAATTCGGCCCATGGAAGGAGATCTGCCCAGTC
Organism: Hyla sarda; assembly: GCF_029499605.1. Lineage (NCBI taxonomy): Eukaryota > Metazoa > Chordata > Amphibia > Anura > Hylidae > Hyla > Hyla sarda. The sequence continues at coordinate 421,395,592 of NC_079190.1, forward strand.
ATCCTGGCGGGAGGAAACAAAATGTCGCAAATAATCACCCAGGATCTGGTTAATTCTTTCTACTTGTCCATTGGACTGGGGATGATATGCAGAGGAAAAATTTAATTTAATCTTGAGTTGTTTACAGAGAGCTCTCCAGAATTTAGACACGAATTGGACCCCTCTATCCGAGACAATCTGCGTAGGCAACCCGTGAAGACGAAAAATGTGTACAAAAAATTGTTTAGCCAACTGAGGCGCAGAAGGAAGACCAGGAAGAGGAATGAAATGTGCCATTTTGGAGAATCGATCAACGACCACCCAAATAACGGTGTTGCCACGGGAAGGGGGTAAATCAGTAATAAAATCCATACCAATCAGAGACCAAGGCTGTTCGGGGACAGGCAGAGGATGAAGAAAACCAGCGGGCTTCTGGCGAGGAGTCTTATCCCGGGCACAGATAGTGCAGGCTCGCACAAAGTCCCCAACATCCGTCTCCAGAGTTGGCCACCAATAGAAGCGGGAGATGAGTTGCACAGATTTCTTGATGCCCGCATGACCTGCGAGATGGGAGGAGTGACCCCATTTGAGGATTCCGAGGCGTTGGCGTGGAGAAACAAAGGTCTTTCCTGGAGGAGTCTGTCTGATGGAGGCAGGAGAAGTGGAGATCAGGCAGTCAGGTGGAATGATGTGTTGCGGAGGGAGATCAACTTCTGAGGCATCCGAGGAACGAGAGAGAGCATCGGCTCTAATGTTCTTATCGGCAGGACGAAAGTGAATCTCAAAATTAAATCGGGCAAAGAACAGAGACCACCGGGCCTGGCGAGGATTCAGCCGTTGGGCCGACTGGAGGTAGGAGAGGTTCTTGTGGTCGGTGTAGATAATAACAGGAAATCTTGATCCCTCCAGCAGATGCCTCCATTCCTCAAGTGCTAATTTAATGGCTAGAAGTTCTCGATCCCCGATGGAGTAGTTCCTCTCCGCTGGAGAGAAGGTCCTAGAGAAAAAACCACAAGTGACAGCATGCCCGGAAGGATTTTTTTGTAGAAGAACAGCTCCAGCTCCTACTGAGGAGGCATCAACCTCCAATAGGAAGGGTTTGGAAGGGTCAGGTCTGGAGAGCACGGGAGCCGAAGAAAAGGCAGACTTGAGTTGTTTAAAGGAGTCTTCTGCTTGAGGAGGCCAGGACTTGGGATCAGCATTTTTCTTGGTTAAAGCCACGATAGGAGCCACAATGGTAGAAAAATGTGGAATAAATTGCCTGTAATAATTGGCGAACCCCAAAAAGCGTTGGATAGCACGGAGTCCGGAGGGGCGTGGCCAATTTAAGACGGCAGAGAGTTTGTCTGGATCCATCTGTAGTCCCTGGCCAGAGACCAAATATCCTAGAAAAGGAAGAGATTGGCATTCAAACAGACATTTCTCAATTTTGGCATAGAGTTGGTTGTCACGAAGTCTCTGAAGAACCATACGGACATGCCGGCGGTGTTCCTCTAGATTGGCAGAAAAAATTAGGATATCGTCCAGATATACCACAACACAGGAGTATAATAGATCACGAAAAATTTCATTGACAAAGTCTTGGAAGACGGCAGGGGCATTGCACAGTCCAAAGGGCATGACCAGATACTCAAAGTGTCCATCTCTGGTGTTAAATGCCGTTTTCCACTCGTCCCCCTCTCTGATGCGGATGAGGTTATAGGCGCCTCTTAAGTCCAATTTAGTGAAGATGTGGGCACCTTGGAGGCGATCAAAGAGTTCAGAGATGAGGGGTAAGGGGTAGCGGTTCTTAACCGTGATTTTATTAAGACCGCGGTAGTCAATGCAAGGACGTAGGGAGCCATCTTTTTTGGAGACAAAGAAAAATCCGGCTCCGGCAGGAGAGGAGGATTTACGGATAAAGCCCCTTTTTAGATTCTCCTGGACGTATTCGGACATGGCAAGAGTCTCTGGGGCAGAGAGAGGATAAATTCTGCCCCGGGGTGGAGTAGTACCCGGGAGGAGGTCGATAGGGCAATCATAAGGCCTGTGAGGAGGTAGAGTCTCAGCTTGTTTTTTGCAGAAAACATCCGCGAAGTCCATATAGGCCTTGGGGAGACCGGTTACTGGAGGAACCACAGAGTTACGGCAAGGGTTACTGGGAAGCGGTTTTAGACAGTTCTTGGAACAAGAGGACCCCCAACTCTTGATCTCCCCAGTGGACCAATCCAGGGTTGGGGAATGAAGTTGAAGCCAGGGAAGTCCAAGGAGAATCTCCGAGGTGCAATTGGGGAGGACCAAAAGTTCAATCCTCTCATGATGAGATCCGATGCTCATAAGAAGGGGCTCCGTGCGGAAACGTATGGTACAGTCCAATCTTTCATTATTTACACAATTGATGTAGAGGGGTCTGGCGAGACTGGTCACTGGGATGTTGAACTTGTTGACGAGAGAGGCCAAAATAAAATTTCCTGCAGAACCAGAGTCCAAGAAGGCCACTGTAGAGAAGGAGAAGGCAGAAGCAGACATCCGCACAGGCACAGTAAGACGTGGAGAAGCAGAGTAGACATCAAGGACTGTCTCACCTTTGTGCGGAGTCAGCGTACGTCTTTCCAGGCGGGGAGGACGGATAGGACAATCCCTCAGGAAGTGTTCGGTACTAGCACAGTACAGGCAGAGGTTCTCCATACGGCGTCGTGTCCTCTCTTGAGGTGTCAGGCGAGACCGGTCGACCTGCATAGCCTCCACGGCGGGAGGCACAGGAACAGATTGCAGGGGACCAGAGGAGAGAGGAGCCGAGGAGACGAAACGCCTCGTGCGAACAGAGTCCATATCTTGGCGGAGTTCCTGACGCCTTTCAGAAAAACGCATGTCAATGCGAGTGGCTAGGTGAATAAGTTCATGTAGATTAGCAGGAATTTCTCGTGCGGCCAGAACATCTTTAATGTTGCTGGATAGGCCTTTTTTGAAGGTCGCGCAGAGGGCCTCATTATTCCAGGACAATTCTGAAGCAAGTGTACGGAATTGTACGGCATACTCGCCAACGGAAGAATTACCCTGGACCAGGTTCAACAGGGCAGTCTCAGCAGAAGAGGCTCGGGCAGGTTCCTCAAAGACACTTCGGATTTCCGAGAAGAAGGAGTGTACTGAGGCAGTGACGGGGTCATTGCGGTCCCAGAGCGGTGTGGCCCATGACAGGGCTTTTCCGGACAGAAGACTGACTACGAAAGCCACCTTAGACCTTTCAGTGGGAAACAGGTCCGACATCATCTCCAGATGCAGGGAACATTGGGAAAGGAAGCCACGGCAAAACTTAGAGTCCCCATCAAACTTATCCGGCAAGGATAAGCGTATCCCAGGAGCGGCCACTCGCTGCGGAGGAGGTGCAGGAGCTGGCGGAGGAGATGACTGCTGAAGCTGTGGTAGCAACTGTTGTAGCATAACGGTCAGTTGAGACAGCTGTTGGCCTTGTTGCGCAATCTGTTGTGACTGCTGGGCGACCACCGTGGTGAGGTCAGCGACAACTGGCAGAGGAACTTCAGCGGGATCCATGGCCGGATCTACTGTCACGATGCCGGCTGGCAGGTAGTGGACCCTCTGTGCCAGAGAGGGATTGGCGTGGACCGTGCTAGTGGACCGGTTCTAAGCCACTACTGGTTTTCACCAGAGCCCGCCGCAAAGCGGGATGGTCTTGCTGCGGCGGTAGTGACCAGGTCGTATCCACTAGCAACGGCTCACCTCTCTGGCTGCTGAAGATAGGCGCGGTACAAGGGAGTAGGCAGAAGCAAGGTCGGACGTAGCAGAAGGTCGGGGCAGGCAGCAAGGATCGTAGTCAGGGGCAACGGCAGAAGGTCTGGAAACACTGGCAAGGGACACACAGGGAACGCTTTCACTGGCACTAAGGCAACAAGATCCGGCAAGGGAGTGCAAGGGAAGTGAGGTAATATAGGGAGTGCACAGGTGATAACTCTAATTGGAACCACTGCGCCAATCAGCGGCGCAGTGGCCCTTTAAATCGCAGAGACCCGGCGCGCGCGCGCCCTAGGGAGCGGGGCCGCGCGCGCCGGGACAGAACAGACGGGGAGCGAGTCAGGTAGGAGAGCCGGGGTGCGCATCGCGAGCGGGCGCTACCCGCATCGCGAATCGCATCCCGGCTAGCAGCAGGATCGCAGCGCCCCGGGTCAGAGGACGTGACCGGGGCGCTGCAGCGGAGGAGGTGAAGCGAGCGCTCCGGGGAGGAGCGGGAACCCGGAGCGCTCGGCGTAACAAGAAGATTCTACATTACACTAAAAACAACATAATAAGGTGCTAAAAAAAATTCTGTTCACCCTTCAAACTTTCTCCTAGCAATTATTGTAGAACACCTCTACACCAGTCCTCTTGGTGGGGGCAGTATAGGACAATAGAACAAACTGTCTGCATGTGACGTAGAGAAATGTTGAGTAGTGTTGTAAAAAGAGGTTTTCACCTTTCTAGAGCCTATATAAATGACCAGGAAATTACTTTGGGCTCCTCTAAAATACTGCATCATGGCTTTACAAATTGGCATATGTCTTTAACTCTACTTTTTCAAACAGATGCCTTCCGACATAAGCATGCACAATGGTATCTGCCTGCAGCATACACAATGAAAGGCTTTTTATATGAACACACACATAGCATGGTTCAGGGGCTGAAGCTTTACGAGGAAGCGGAGCATAACAATACTCTGGAATGGGAAGGATGGAAGAGAGGGAGTCAATTAGGCAGCTCTTGAGGAAAGGCAACCTGAGGTTATCAGTCATACCGGGAGAATCATTATGTAGGACCTTCTGGGGGTAGTTTGCATATTCAGGTACATCAGGCTGAAGGATAGGTTGGGATTTGTCTGTTATGAGGAAAAAACAAAGGATGAGAAAAAAAAAAGTTAAGGTGGCGATCCTGAATGCGAGAGGATAAAATGACTACGACAGACACGATATCTTTGCTAGAACCATCATTTTCTTGCAGGCACATTATACAGCGCTGGAAAGAGCTTCTTGGCAATGAGTCAACACGCTCACTTGCTCTGTGCTCAGGGGAATTTCATGCGCGGGTTTTAAATAGCCTCTCTCTGCCCGCCTTTCATTTGCTAAAAGGTGATTTCCTTCTCTCCTTTCCTTGCCCGTTTGAAAATGAATCTCGTGAATTGCTAATTATGCCTTGCGAGGCGCGGTATAGGACAGTTCTGTGAGATGCATGAAGGTCGGGTATCAGGAAGCAAATGGGACATTGAAAGAACGTTCCCGCGGATGCGAAAGATTAAGAAAAAAATTGTGATTCTCAGCAATTCCAATTTACCATCTCAGCATTCAAAATAAGTGCAAACCAGTAATGAGAGGAAGAAATATATATTAGAAAAGATAAATAAATAGATCTAAACCCCTAATAGAATGTGGGTCCACATCACCATATAGTCTTAACTAAAATACACTAATAGCATGATGTAGAATTTTATATGCAGCTCTGCTTGTATTGCCATGTTTTTCAGTGTGAGCCTTTGTACAGTACAGCGGTCTGGTTAAGAATCAAGATATTGGATTTATAGGATGGAAGTTCAGTGCGTATTATGTTTTTGCTATAGTCAGACCATATGGCGGCGGTTGGAGACGTTGGTTAGGGTCTCTAGGCAGACATGAATTCGTTTGCGCTAGTTAAGCCACATTCATTTAATAAGAGCACCTGGAACACGCTGCCTGCTATCGTCTTTCATGTCTCCGAGCGCTCAATATTGTTATACGGATTTGCCCTTAGAAGACAGAGCTGCTCCTGTGGGTGCTTGCAAGGTGCTAATTATGCTTTTTTGCCTTAACAATTGAGCATCGTATGGCTCGGCTTTTTATGCATTCCTCATCCGCCCTGGTCTCATGTGGTTTATAAGCAGCGTCTTCCCAGAGATCTGAGAAGCATTACAAGATTTTTCCCATACAGAGCTGAACGAGTCAAGGGCTTCTCAGCATGCCTTGCTCTACTGACATTGTCTGTGGTCCAAAAAACATTGAAAACAATCAGGGCGACCAATACATCTTTCTAATTTACTGAACCTAAGAGGTGACTCAATAACACTCCCCAATCCAAACGAACATAAATAAATGATCACTTCCTATTGATTCCTATAGCATGGTTGATATATATATACACACAAATATTTATTGTTCTGTATGTACTGAACGACCACATTATTAAAAACATCCATTTATAGCCCATTGGACTTCCTTTGGCCTTCACAACTATAGGTGTTGAAATTGTTCTACTGATACATCTGGACAGGATAGCTTCTCACAGTACTAACATGCTTTTAACAACACTACCTTATCCCAGACACTGAGCATTAAAGGGGTACTCCACCCCTAGACATCCTATCCCCTATTCAATGGATAGGGGATAAGATGTCTGATCGCGGGGGTCCCGTCGCTAGGGACCCCTGCTATCTCAGCTGCGGCACCCCAGATATCCAGTGCACGGAGCGAGCTTTGCTATGTACCAGATGACTGGCGATGCGGGGCAGAGGCTCGTGAAGTCATGGCCACACCCACTCATGACATAATGGTCACGCCCCCTCAATGCAAGTCTATGGGAGGGGGCATGAAGGCCTTCACACCCCCTCCCATAGACTTGCATTGAGGGGGCGCGGCCGTGATGTCACGAGCCTATGGCGCTGCATCCGATTCTCTAAGCGAACGCCGGGTGCAGCATGGAGATCGCGGTGGTCCCCAGCAGTGGGATCCCTGCGATCAGACATCTTGTCCCCAAACCTTTGGATAGGGGATAAGATATCTAGGGGCAGAGTACTCCTTTAAGATCTGGGGACTGAAAGACCAGGGAAGCAAGGAACATTTGCTGTCATGTTCCTGAAACCAACCTATGACTATGCAGACAAACCTGCCATCATTGTTAGATATGCCGTACTGCTGCCATGAAGAGATGAACTAGCCATCACATCATTCTAAGATATGCCATACTGCTGTCATGAAGAGATCAATTGGCCATCGTGCTTAGATAAACCATACTGTAAAATCATCCTTCCACGGGTATCCAAACACCAGGGTGTTCTAAGATTTCTCTCACCATTATTCCCTCTCCACCAGCCTTAGCTGTTGGCATCTGACCCTGACCCTCCCATCAGCATTGTGCAACAGATATCTGGATGCATCTTATCAGGTAATGTTTTTTCATTGTTCAGTGATGCCATTTTTGAGCTCTTTTAACCACAAGAGTCTAGAGTTTCTGTTAACCTTAGATAGCAACTAGCATACTAGCTGTTATAGCGTATATGAAATTTCAAGTTGTGCATTTGGCCATATTAGTTCAAGTACCAGCATTGAGTTTGGTTGCAACTTGCTTGACTGTGCTTAGTCTGGTCATCAGAACAATCCTTAACATCCTCCTCTGAGTCCTTTCATTAAAGGGGTCATCCACCATAAGGTGATTTTAGTAGTATATGTCTGCTAGAACTGGGTATATCCTGTTGAATTTGTTCTCTAAACTACACATCCCATAGTTCCATAGTTTGTAAGTATGAGGTCACTTTCCTCCCTCCCACACATCAGCCACCCCACCCATTGAAACACACCTGTGATCCCTTCAAAGCAAAAAACCAGTGTTTTCTAACCAGGGTGCCTACAGCTGTTGCAAAATGATCTCTCTCCCACCCAGCGGTCGCTCCACACATTGAAGCAGGACAGATTCCCTCTAATCACCTGCCTAGTGATGTCAGATCTCGATGCACTGCAACCTGGGAAATCCCGAGACATAAGTAATTTTGTATGATGTTAAAAAAAAATATTGGGGCCATAATCACAGAAAAATTGTGAGACCACTGTCACACACAGGTGCAGACACTATATTATGAACTAAACTATATTTACAGCCCCTGTAACATAGTCAAATAAAAAAAAGGATCCACGGGATGCCCTTTTACTGCATGTTTTTCCTCGAACACACCATTCTCAATATACATTCAACATTGCTGCACAGCTGAAAGTTGAAATCCTTGCCCTGGTTAGCCTAGCACTGATGAACTTACACCAATGTCAAAAACTTCTGTATATACCATTGTGCAATAATAAAAGACATTAGAGAGTAGACCAGAGAGTAGAAAACATATCCATCATATATCATGCTAGGCATGATAGGTAGGAAACAGTGCCGCCCTAATCTCACCCCAGCCACTATCCCGACCTATGTGGACAATTCACCCTGAACAAAGGCCTCCGACTGGGTAATAGTCCACACACTCACTAGTCATTCACATGCTAAAGGCAGGCCAGATAAATAACACACAGACACGGAAAAGGGCAGAATCAGAACCAAAACAGAACAGAAACCAGCCCGAGGGTCAAAACCAGGAGGACAACACAGTACCAAATCAGAACCAGAATCAATGTAATACAAGCAGAGGTCAAACCAAGAGAGTAAATGTCAGGTCCAAATTACCAAGCGAGAGACAAGATATGGAAACAGGCAAGAGGAACACAGATATACAGACAAACTCTAGTGAGGGTACAGACCACAATCATAAATGTCCATGACAAGCAAACACCTTTCCTGTCAACAGGATGTGTGCACACTGGCTCCGCAGGTTGGCCTAGCTCTATGGTCTTCTGAAAGGCTGAGCTTGTCCTTTCTCATAGTGGTGGCGCTGAGCCTGTCATCATAACTATGTAAGATGCTGCCGGCGGAACCTTGTTGGGCATGGACAGGACTCTAGAGCAAAGGCAGGTAAGTCACTGACACTTATTAACATAAAAGACTATGGGATTTACAGCTTCTAGGACAGAACATTACTATACTAGATTACACACATGAATCAATGAAGCATTCAGCCTGGAGATCACAATAAAGGGAATGATTTATAGGCCATGTTCTTTGTGCTGTAGACTTAATCCATTATGAAATATGTGATATAGTGGAGAGAATGTAGAACATATCTATAGTGCATACATGAACTGTGAACAAGCGATTGTGAACGCTCCCTGAAGATGATGGCAGGAACAAAAAATATGGGTTGATGAACATGTTTAGGGGCTTTCTGAAACAGTGTATTACACCCTGTTCCAAATTATTATGCAAATTATATTTTTCTAATTTACCCAAATTTACACTTTCGGGACCCTAAAAGGGCTGACCAGCTCTCTTCCCATGATTCTGGCCCCAAACATGACTCCACCACTGCCTTGCTTACGTCGCAGCCTTGTTGAAACAAAATGGTTGTCCCCCAACCATCCACTACTCCATCCATCCGGACCATCCAGGGTTGCACGGCACTCATCAATGAACAGGACTGTTTGAAAATTAGTCTTCATATATTTTTCTGCCCAATGCAGCCATTTCTGCTTGTGAGCATTGGTTAGTGGTGGCCGAGTAGAAGGTTTATGCACAGTTGCAAGACTCTGGAGGACTCTACACCTTGATGTCCGTGTGGACTCCAGAGGCACCAGCAGCTTCAAATATCTGTTTGCTGCCATGTAATGATATTTTAGCAGCTGCTCTCTTGATCCGATGCATGGATCTGGCAGAAATCTTCCTCAATGTGCCTTTATCTGCACGAACCCTTCTGTGCTCTGAATCAGCCACAAATCTCTTAATAGTGCAATGATCACGCTTAAGTTTTAGTGAAATATCTAATGTTTTCATACCTCATCCAAGGCATTGAACTATTTCACTCTTTTGAGCAGCAGAGAGATCCTTTTTCTTCCGCCTATTGCGCGAAAATGGTGTCTGCTTAATAATGTGAAACACCCACCTGTAGTAGTTTTTCCTTAAATTGGGCTCACCTGGCAATCTAATTATCACAGGTGTCCGAGATTGTTTTCAGTGATCAAAAGAGCCATAAGACACAATGCCATCCATGAGTTAAACTGAAAAACTAAATATTTAATCTTTGTGACACTTAAACAGAAATTGCATAATAATTTGGAACAGGGTGTATTTCAGTAGTTAAATGGATTGTCCAGTAAAAAAACAAAAAAAAAAACATGGTTTCTTTATTCCAAAAAACAGCACCAAACCTGCCTACTTACTTGTAGTATTGCAGTTCATTCCCATTCACATTAATTAAGTTGAGCTGTGATAAAACATAAAATCTGGGGACAGTTGTATCATTGTTTTTGGGAGAAGCAGCCATGTTTTCCAACCCAGTATAACCCTTTTAAATGACTGCTTTTCATTATTTTCAAAAACAGTGTCACGCTCATTTATGAGCTTTTTCAGGCTCAGCCCATTCACTTCAATCAAATTGAGCTGCAATACCCCAGCTAAACACGGCGCTTGTGCAAATGCCGCAGCCTCTCCAATGTTTACCTCAGCTTCGAGTCACTCCGTACTTGCAAATGCCATACTCTATGCAGCAGCAGCAGCACACGATTCTTCAACATGGTCCCGTTTCATTGAATGGGCTAATGCCTTACACCGTCATTATATTCAATCTGCAAGTATAAACAGATATGCAGCCGAGATAAACATTGAAGAGGCTGCAGCATTCGCACGAGTGCCGTGGCCTCTTCAAACAAATGATCAGCAGGGGTGTCAGGAATTAGACCTCCACTGATCTAATATTGATGGCCTATCCTGAGGATGGGTCATCAATTTTTAAAGACTGAAACACTCTTTTAAATTTGTAAAACATGCATATGTGCGCATGAATGTCTTTGAGTAATATTTAAAAGATAAGAATAACAACAATAATATTGTTCTCAATATATATATATATATATATATATATATATATATATATATATATATATACAGTTATTATTCTGATTAATATTATTTTTACCATACTAATAATTCAATATTCTGAATGCTTTATGAGATATTACTGCACAGACTGTGTGCACATTTCCTCTACCTATTTTAATCCAGAAGATGTGGGGTTAATGTAGTGCAGATGTGCGGAGCCTGTAAACATTCGTAGTCAGGATCAGCTGAGTATCGATTCACTGATGGCGAAGGATTGTGATTACTGACAGGGTGGTCCATAGGAAGTCTGGGAATCATTGATGTATGCAGAAAAATTGACAAGCCTGGAATCTAAAGGGCAAGCAACATGTGCAAACAGGGAGGTGTTATATTCTAGGATTTCTTATTTTTTCAGTTTTTCAGGAAAAAAATATGCGCAACACTGAGATTATAGGTTGGTAATTTATCGGATCTTTCCTTGTATATGGATTGCGAGTCTCTCTGGCTGCCCATAATCAAGCGCCCAAGGCGATTAGTAGCTGGTAATGAGAAACCCCTCGCCCCCTCCTCCTCCCGCTCATGTCTGCTACTTCCACATTACAAGGCTGCGAGGAATCTTAAGTTCCTACTTCTCCGATCACCTATTGTGAAATGCGCTTGCACCATCACATCTCCTCGCTCTTTTCTCTTACACCGAGCAGAACCCAGTCACTTCCAATTAGATTGCGAGCTCCTTTCCACGGAAGGACATATTTTCATTAAAAAATACCCCGCTCTGTATGGATATTTTTATAAACGTCTGTTTTTCTTTAACTTTTTCTGTATATTATGTATCCACGACAATACCCCTTGAAAAAACTGTATGGCCACCTTGAGAAGTGTCCTATCTGCTGCGTATTTGCTGTGTGGAGCAATTTACGGCACAATACGGGTGGATGGGGCTTTGGAAACCCCACGCACACATTGCAGAAAAATGTTGCACATAAACATGAGCTCCATTATCGTGTAGAAAAGATTTTAACCTTTTCAATCTGCAGATCTGTAACACGTGAGGATTCTGCTTTGGAATTGCCATAGACTTGCAATAAGATCTGCAGTAGAAAATTTCCACCACATGTGAATGTATATAAATAGACCCAGATACAGGGTAGAAATTCCCTTGTACTGTGACATTTTTGCCGTTAGCAGTCACATGATGACTGGGTGGACAGAATGCAGCAATGTTGCTTCCTTTTCCTTCTATACAGTACTCCTTATGTAGAAAGCAGAAGATACACTTCCATTTTCTTTTTGACTGTTTACGCTCCCATTCAGGGGTGAACATAGACAGCAAAGGGCACCTGTCCTTGAACATTAAAGGGGCCCCTTACTCTCTATCACTACATTGTAGAACACCACCCTGTTATGTCTTTCATAAATCCACCAGTAATTGTTAGTCATGACTTTATAACTAAGCCCCGTACCTGCTATCCAACAGACAGAAGTTTCTTTATTTTAAGGTTTCGGGGGCCTGTTTACCTACTCAGCCCTTTTGCTTTTGGTACGTCTTCCCTTGCTGTCAATTGTAAACCTTATCCTAGGTTTTTTCATTCAATTTTATTGTATAAAAAAGGTATATTATTATTTTGTAGCACATGTTATTGCTTTATGCTACTGAGTGTTACATACCTCCCTCACTCCCTCCTGGGCTTGGGGTATCAGGTGGTCCTGTCTGCACTGCTAAGGGTCTATTCACAGGGTGGAATTTCCGTTTGCGGAATTCCGCCTCAAATTAAAGCCCATAGACTTCTATGGGATTCTGCACTCCCATTCACACTTTTGCTAGCAGAATTTTGGAAGTGTGAATGAGAGTGCAGAATCCCATAGAAGTCTATGGGCTTTAAGTTGAGGTGGAATTCCGCAAGCGCAAATTCTGCCGTGTGAATAGACCCTAAAGGCTAGGTTCAGATTGTGGAATCTCCAGACGGAAAATTTCCATCTAGAAATTCAGAGTGCTGCCAGCGCCGACTGAATCAGTCGGTGCTATGACCGCACGGACATTGTAGTCCCCAATAGACTGCAATGTGTTCCGTGAGGATCTCAGCCTGAAGAGAGGGCACCACCATTATTCACATGGATATTTTAAAGCGAATTTTCCGTTCATAAATTCGGCTTCAAAAATTTCGAAGTGTGAAATGGTGAACGGAAAATCCATTCACTAGCATAATACATTTTAGTAAGCAGAATTTCTGCCTGCAATTTCAAAGCTGCTCTGCTTAGGTGGGACACAGCTACGGCCAGAGAGTTAAGGCTCTGAGAAATCTTCAGCTCACTGAGGAATCACATGCTGACCATAGAAGTCTATGGAGAGAGAGAGAAGGGGGAGTAGCTGGAAAGGGTCAGAGGCAGACTTTTACTACTAGTGAGTATTAGATCTTACCTAGGTATTTGATTTATAGCACACACTGCACAATAATGCTCTATAATGCCCTCCATGTTACTGCTGCTTCTTAGGGTGTGCTTTAGAGATTTATGAGAGCAGGAACTCTTCATCTGTGTATGTGGAGACTATGGAAGACTTCTTAGGGTGCGTTCACACTGCGGAATGAACGCTGCGGATGGAGATTAAGCCTGGTATTTGCCGTCCACGGTAGGACCCCTCGGCACTGCGTCGTCACCATTGATAGCTATGCAGTGCTCTCAGAATTCCGCACAAAGTATGAACATGTTCATTCTCTGTGCGGAACAATTTCAGTGGCAGAATTTTTGCCGCTTAAATTGCTCAGTGTGAACGGGTCTCGCGGAAACCCATTCACACTGATGTAAAAGTTCACCACTTGTAATTCCGCTAGCGGAATTACGCCCGCAGAATTGTGTAGTGTGAATGCACCCTTAGAAGCTAGGCTTCACACACTATATCAGTGACAGGTTTATATTAAAGGTGAAGCCTGCATGGGACAAACTTGTGACAAAACATGACATATGATAATTAACTTATATATTTTGACCACCTAAAGTATACACCTATCATCACAAAAAAAAAATGTTTTTTTAATAAAATAATAATAATAACTCTATTGCTATTATTGTTATCTGACCAAATCCTTTGAGGTACATCTATATGTTTTTAGAGTATGAGAGAACATAACATTTTATTCATGTGCATATCTGTATCCACATTTACTCAGAAATACAAATGAAAGTTGTAATACAAGGGTTTCCTGCTCAGGATTCCCCTCTCTTCAAGGACTCAAGATCATGTATCAAGCAGTATTTTAAACATACCTGTCATTTTAGGTATGTTTAAGGATTAGCTGATGTACTAGGAGTAGCACTATTTCTGACCATTATATAACTGATGTCCTGGCTAGTCTTTGAGCAGGTAGCCATCATCTCTGAATTTACCAGTACTCTTCTTCCTAGATGTCCAGACTGTCCTTTATGGACTAGTCTTTGAGCAGGCAGCAGTCCTGGATGGATATCCTCCTTGAATTTAAAATCAGGCATTTCCTGACAATACACAAAGGCATCAGGCCTCCTGGAGACAGCTCCTTTTGGGTCCTTGCCCCTTATCAGTACAGGGCAGGGTGCTAGCTAGCAGAGGAGCACTGAAGAGAACATTTCTTCTTGAGGTGAGTACCAAACTGATGTGGCTGTTTATGCTCAAACATGTTTCTAGGCTTTTAAAAGGGTCCAGCATTAAAGGGGTTATCCAGGAGAAAACTTTTTTTTTATATATCAACTGGCTCCAGAAAGTTAAACAGATTTGTAAATTACTTCTATTAAAAAATCTTAATCCTTCCAGTACTTATGAGCTTCTGAAGTTAAGGTTGTTCTTTTCTGTCTGAGAGTTCTCTGATGACACGTGTCTCGGGAAACGCCCAGTTTAGAAGCAAATTCCCATAGCAAACCTCTTCTAAACAGGGTGTTTCCCGAGACACGTGTCATCAGAGAACTCTGACAGAAAAGAACAACCTTAACTTCAGAAGCTCATAAGTACTGGAAGGATTAAGATTTTTTAATAGAAGTAATTTACAAATCTGTTTAACTTTCTGGAGCCAGTTGATATATAAAAAAAAGTTTTTTCCTGGAATACCCCTTTAACTTGCAGGAACACAACTATCAATAGGTGGCACAAGAGAGCAAGCCCTCTCCCTTCCGGAGGAGAGCTATTTTGCATATCTGTATGCCTCAGACTATACTTCCCTCTATAAATACTGATGTATACCAAAAGACATTATTTGTCATCCATCATGTCTACGGTGCCCTATGGATATATTGCAGGCCAGATCTTTCTCAGCCCATATGCTAAACATAGGGAAAAAATGTATTGTAGCTTCTGAATGTAAAATTTTGTTGTTATAGTAAGTTGAAAAATATTGTCTGCAAGACAAGAGCACCCTAAGTTCAAGAGCACCTTAAATAGGCACTCTCATTAATTTTTTGCTATTGCACTCCTTATGGTAAATAAAAAAGATTTCTAATATACTTTGGTTAAAAAAATGAAGTTTTCTGTTTTATTTGTGCTTAAAAAAGCTCAAGAGAACATGTTCCCCATCTTATACACAGACTTAGGACCGAGGTCCAAACACAGAAAGTGCAGCCTGGAGTGCAGCCTGGAGTGCAGCCTCATCCAATCTCCAGGGGGGGGGGGGGGGGGGGGGGTTCAACCAACAGCATATGGCAGTTAAGTGCAAGAAGAGCTATGATTGGACGAGGCTGGACACACCCCATTCAGCACTCCAGTACAGTGGTCCCTCAACATACAATGGCAATCCGTTCCAAATGGACCATCGTTTGTTGAAACCATCGCATGTTGAGGGATTCGTGCAATGTAAAGTATAGGACAGTGGTCTGCAACCTGCGGACCTCCCGATGTTGCAAAACTACAACACCCAGCATGCCCGGACAGCCAACGGCTGTCCGGGCATGCTGGGTGTTGTAGTTTTGCAACATCTGGAGGTCCGCAGGTTGTAGGCCACTGTTAGAGGAAGTTGTACTCACCTGTCCCCGCCGCTCCGGACCGTCACCGCTGCCCGGGATGTTGCCGTCCATCACTGTCACCGCGTCCCCGAGGTGTCCCCGACGCTCCGGCAAGGCCTAGGCTTCCCCGGCAACCGCGCTCTCCGTCGCCGCCATCACGTCGCTATGCACGCCGCTCCTATTGGATGACGGGACGTCGAGGGAGAGCGCCGACGATGCAGAGGATCCCGAAGAGGACGCGCCGGCGCCCCGAGGACAGGTAAGAGACATCACCAGAGCTCACGGGGCACCGTAAACCGTTTATGCGATGGCCCGACACAAAAAAGCATCGTATGTTAATGCTGCCTTCAACATGCGATGGCCTCTGAGAGGCCATCGCATGTTGAAATTATTGTATGTCGGGCCCATCGTAGGTCGAGGGGTCACTGTATATTAGAAATATTTTTTATTTTCCATAAGATGTGCAATAGCAAAAATTCATTTTAATGAGTTACCCTTTAAGTTCAAAAGCACCCTAAGTTCCTAAGCGATTGCTTTGCGATTATATTTTATTTATGCCCCGTGCACAACTGCTATATGTAAATCTGTTTCCTCTATATTCCATAGTGTAATGGAGGAGTGACAGGAGCTCACACAGACATGATTGATCTCCATGGTAAGATACTAAACCGTGCGCACAGCTCTCTTAGCAAGACGGACAGCATAACAGGGACCAGGGAACGGAAAGCATTTTCTCTTTTCTGCTGTCCAAATTCCGTCATTGCTTTGGAAAGACAGCTGTGTGCATCTCGCTGGAGTCTCGCCATAGAGATCAATGATCTCTGTATAAGTATCGCTCTCTCCATTCACTTGTCAAAAGTGGGAAGCAGGAAGACAGCTTTAAATAATGCGTGTGTGCACACGCGCTTAATCATTCTAGCAGCCCATGAAGGCGAGCTTTCTATAACGTCAAGCAGGATTTCTTTTTTAGTGACTGAAATTGTTTTGAAACAATGCGATTTGTTCTGTTAAAGCAGAACTGAGAGATATTTACTGACGCAGCAACAGTGCAGTAAACCATAGCAACCAGACATTTTTTATATGTAATGTAATTATTTACCTTTTATTTATATAGCACCATCATAGGAAATGCTTTTATTTTCACTTCTACCTGTGGGCAAGGACTGGCCAAAATTTTAAGTGGTCGGAAACTGATCCAAATTTTTTTCTAGTTCTTTGATTCAACTTTCGAAATTTTTAGCCAAAACACAGTACGGAAAAAAGGAGAGGGAGTAAGGCTTGGATCACACAGTGCATTATTTGGGGAAGGGTTATCCTGTTTTGAACAACAGGGGAAAAAAATCAGCATTTAGTTTTTACTGGAAGAATATATGTGTTTTTGAGGTACGGTTCCATGTAGCCCTAGCACAGCATATTTCATGCTGCGTAAAATGTTCAGTGCAGTGGGAAACGTGCTGTGTAGTCTTCTATGAGCATACACACAGGGCTACCTGGCAGCAGCCCTGTATGTTCAGTGAGGTTGGGGGTGGGGCTGCGTGTCACAGTCATGCTTGGTTTGTGTCCCTGCCACCAAACCTCACTGCCCCCAAACCTCTCATAGGGCTGCTGCCAAGTAGCCCTGTGTGTATGCTCATTGCAGAATACACAGCATATTTCCTGCTGAGCAGCACATTTTGTGCAGCGTGAAATACATAAGTGCTACGTGGGACTGTATCCTGGCTATGCATCCTGCAGTTTTGACAGCACAGTTTTAGCAAGTTTTATCTGTTGCAGCCTCTTGACAATAAACCACAATGCTAAAAGGAATCCAATAACAGAAAGTCTCAAGTCCGGACTGGCACTATTATGCTCACCAGGAATGGAGATTCACTCAGTCACAGCACTAGGCTCCATTCCTTGGCCAGGACACGGTGGAACTCTGCATCCACAGATGGCAGCAATGAACAGAAATCTTCACCCAAAGGGTAGGGTCACACTTGCCATATTTTGCTGCATATTTTTTGCAGTTGATTTGGCTTCCAAAGGACTTCAATAGATAGGAAAAGAAGCAGCAGAAAATATGCAGCAAAATATGGCACATGACCGTACCCTAAGATAATGAGAATCACTCACCACTTGATGCAAAAGCCTCTACTTTCAAAAGGAAATCTGTCACCAGTGTCACTTGCACTAACCTGTCGGTACCGACAGGTAGTGCAGGTGACACTGATGACAACAGTACTTACCTTTTCCTGTTCTGTGCAGGAGATCTCCGGTGATACTCTCCATTAGTTTGAGCTCAGGGCTCAGCTTGGGGCATGGGCGGAGCTTAGTGACATCACCGCTGCTGTTCTCTAGCCGCGGGACCCAGCAGACAGTAGCAGTGGCTTGGGGCATGGGTGGAGCTTAGTGACATCACTGCTGCTGCTCTCTGCTAGGTCCCATGGCTAGAGAACAGCAGCAGTAATGTCAATAAGCTCCGCCCATGCCCCAGGCTGGGCCCGGAGCTCAAGCTAATGGAGAAGATTACCGGGAATCCCCTGCACAGAATGGGACAAGGTAAGTACTGTCGTCATCAGTGTTACCTGCACTACCTGTCGTTACCGACAGGTTAGTGCAGGTGACAATGATGACAGATTCCTTTAAAGTACAGTCAGTGTTACAGAGTAGGTGGATATATTCCCGTACAGTACTTAGGCCCTGTCAGTTTGAGTCACTCAGTGTCCTAGGGGCCCTCCTGCAGTGTCTCCCCCATAGTAACATATATATATTCATGTATTGTGTTATGTGTGTTATGTATTAAGGACCTTTGAATTAGTCACATGATAATGTGTTCACATGATGTGTTTGTTACCCAGAGAGCACCAGCTAACCAGGTGACCTACAGCTCGACCTATGGGATTCTGGCTCAGCCCCCCTTTATAAGAGGGGAAGTCATTACAATCTCTCTCTTCTACCACACTCTCTTGATCCTGATATACAGTAAAGACAGACGTCTCAGAGCTAGTGTCCAGCACATCTGGAAGCCTCAAGCCTACATGTCAGTAAGTCAAGTCTTCTATGTCTGCTGTCACTAACTACAGTCAAGTCAAGTTTTTTATAGTCAACGTGGCTGTCCTAAAGTCTGTCAAAGTCACTACAAGTTCCAGCAAGCTGTGAGGTCCTTCTGTGTTACTGGCCACCTCTCTGGCATCCTGGCCTAGCTGTAAAGACTATTTCCATCTGTCTACCTCAGTAAAGTTACCTTTAACCCTAACCTATTATTGCCCTGCCTAACCTTGGGATAGCGGTACTACCATTCGGGTGGTTACCAGGAAAACCACACCCTGGCATCACGAACATTTAGGGGTTAATAACACATTGCCCCTGGGCTACAACATCTGCCCCATACAGATCACCTTCGCACCCCAAGACACCACATAAAACTGTGATGATTTCCAGTAAAAATGACTTTGAAGGTGATAAAAATATAAATGCCGGAGTACCCCTTTAAGGAGCAGGTTGTTGTTGTTTTATAACCAGCACACGACATGTTTAGCACAAGTACCAAAGTATCCCATTACCTAATTGTATAACTAGTGTCAGTGTTGCTTGGACTACAAGTAGAAATAGTTAAATGTAACAACTTCGAAATCTATTTAAGTAGTTTCTAGAAACAGAGGCTTGACTGGTTTTGGTGAAAAACTCTGTGTTGTGTAAAAGGGATACAGAACGTCAGCACGCATACAATTTGCATACAGGTGCCAGGCCATGCACAACTCACACTAAGAATGGCTGAAGCTGTAAAAAAAAAAAAAAACAAGGGATCCAACACGTCTAACCTTGCCTGGAATTAAAATAGAACAAAACAGGCCAGTGAGTGAGTCAGTGAGCATCATAGCTCGTGTGTGCACAAAGTATGTGAGTTTATATATCGGCCCCCTTCCTATTGCCAGCCAGCTGGCTGCACAAATGCCGGATCTGCATAAACCACACCTATTTTTGCTCGATTTGCATATATTTGAAGCAAACAGCACAGTGTCACACAGTTTGCAAAATGACGTGTGAAAAATGACGAGGGGTAATTGCACTTGACAAATGCGAGGAAAATTTCACGCTGATTATGTGACTTCTGCTGCTAGTGCCCTTTCCTTTCAGTCGATAAGCATTCCCGTATGTCACCAGCTTGTTCTGCAAATTTGGCACATCTTTATCCTGGCCTGAGGAAATTCAGCCAAAAAAAAAGAAAGAGAGAAGACAGAGAAGACGGTTCTTATAGGAATGTCTCTTTTTGTCTATATAAGATTTGCCGTTCCTTCTTCATCCGCCAGATTATACTATCTCTGGCCTATTTCTCCAGAGCCTGTTTTGACATCACAGTGGCATGTGACATTTTGTCGAGCTCATAAAAAATCATGTGACTACCGCTGTGGATAATGTGCAAATTGTGCCACAGTATGGCTCTTAAGGGGTGAAGGGTTAAGTCTGGTTAATGAGGCCCTGGTATGGCTCTACAATGGTCCTCTTTATAATCTTTGTTTCTTCGCCACGCCGACTGTTTCTTTCTATTTCAAGACACGCATTTCACATTGAGCAATAGTAGCTTTGTCTAATGCCCTCGCTGAATAGGAAGAAAGACAGGCATTTTTATTTAACCTAAATTTGACGGGCCGATAGGTGCACTGCAGCTTAGCAACATACGTTGGCGCTAACACTGAACAGAGGCACTCAGTCACATAACAACTCCTCCAATTATTTCAATGGCTCTTGCATAAATGAAAATAGACTCGGGGGGGAGAAAAAAAAAACACAAAAGATTTTACATAAATATAGATCCATCTCCAATTTTTACCCTATGTGGTTGAATGGTTTTGGACGGTCGGCATTGTTTCTTCAGGAAGCTTTTTTTGTGCCCTATATATTTATTCATCATTATGTTATATTAGGATGTGAAGACGACATATGGAACAAAACATGACTGACAGAGTCTGCTTTGGAGTGAGGGAGCAAAGACTTTGACTCATGGCTTCAACCAGAATAATGTATCTCCCATATCCTATCAGTATACAGTGAAAGTGTATCTCCCATATCCTAGCAGTATACAGTAAAAGTGTATCTCCCATATCCTATCAGTATACAGTAAAAGTGTATCTCTCATATCCTATCAGTATACAGTAAAGTATATCTCCCATATCCAATCAGTATACAGTAAAAGTGTATCTCCCATATCCTATCAGTATACAGTAAAAGTGTATCTCCCATATCCTATCAGTATACAGTAAAAGTGTATCTCTCATATCCTATCAGTATACAGTAAAAGTGTATCTCCCATATCCCATCAGTATACAGTAAAAGTGTATCTCCCATATCCTATCAGTATACAGTAAAAGTGTATCTCTCATATCCTATCAGTATACAGTAAAAGTGTATCTCCCATATCCCGTCAGTATACAGTAAAAGTGTATCTCCCATATCCTATCAGTATACAGTAAAAGTGTATCTCTCATATCCTATCAGTATACAGTAAAGTATATCTCCCATATCCTATCAGTATACAGTAAAAGTATATCTCCCATATCCTATCAGTATACAGTAAAAGTGTATCTCCCATATCCTATCAGTATACAGTAAAAGTGTATCTCCCATATCCTATCAGTATACAGTAAAGTATATCTCCCATATCCTATCGGTATACAATAAAAGTGTATCTCCCATATCCTATCAGTATACAGTAAAGTATATCTCCCATATCCTATCAGTATACAGTAAAAGTATATCTCCCATATCCTATCAGTATACAGTAAAAGTGTATCTCCCATATCCCATCAGTATACAGTAAAAGTGTATCTCCCATATCCTATCATTATACAGTAAAAGTGTATCTCCCATATCCAATCGGTATACAGTAAAAGTGTATCTCCCATATCCAATCGGTATACAGTAAAAGTGTATCTCCCATATCCTATCGATATACAGTAAAAGTGTATCTCCCATATCCTATCGGTATACAGTAAAAGTGTATCTCCCATATCCTAGCAGTATACAGCAAAAGTGTATCTCCCATATCCAATCGGTATACAGTAAAAGTGTATCTCCCATATCCTATCGGTATACAGTAAAAGTGTATCTCCCATATCCTATCAGTATACAGTAAAAGTGTATCTCCCATATCCTATCAGTATACAGTAAAAGTGTATCTCCCATATCCAATCGGTATACAGTAAAAGTGTATCTCCCATATCAAATCGGTATATAGTAAAAGTGTATCTCCCATATCCTATCAGTATACAGTAAAGTATATCTCCCATATCCTATCAGTATACAGTAAAAGTGTATCTCCCATATCCTATCAGTATACAGTAAAAGTGTATCTCCCATATTATATCAGTATACAGTAAAAGTGTATCTCCCATATCCTATCAGTATACAGTAAAAGTGTATCTCCCATATCCTATCAGTCTATTTAACATTAAATGAGTAAGGAACTAGCAGTTCAGCCGCATGGACAGGCATTTTAATTTTCCGCAAATATTTTAAGGGTTTATATTTTAAATGATAAAATCTACTTAGAACTCTTATTAATTTATCAGTGTTGATGTCTGAGACTAGAAATTTTTTTTTTCCATCAAAAACTCTTTAAGGCAGTGTTTCCCAACCAGGGTGCCTCCAGCTGTTGCAAAACCACGACTCTCAGCATGCTGGGAGTTGTAGTTTTGCAACAGCTGGAGACACCCTGGTTGGGGAACACTGCTGTATGGTATATATTAAACCTTGTGATTACTCCACAGACATAGGCGTATGATGGATTTGCCATGTGAAGTTTTTTTTTTACATGTGAAACATGTTTCTCATGCAGGCTCAGTTTCACCCATCAGGGAATTCCCTGATGGGTTCCAATCTACAGTAGGCCCCAGGCTGAACGCAGGAAAGTGCCGAAACTCCTGATCCTCAGCTGTTGGGTGTCCTAAGAACATGCTTACTCTTAAATGCGGTGGTCAGCTTCGACAGAGCAAAGACCCATTGCCTCCTGTCGCAAAAGTGACCTGTATTTCTTCCTCTGTGCTTCAGTACACATGATGACATTATCGTGCAGAGCAGGGAGGCAGAGGAGAGGTCAGAGGTCTGAGTGAAATCTGGGAAGGCATAGCAAGGTAAACCTATAAAAATGGACATGAAAAAAACAGGAATTGGTATTATAAGTATTTGTATGTATTCCAGATCAGCAAAAAAAACATGGTTGACTAAGGGGCTGATTTTCTATCAGCTTCTTCAACAAGACTGAGATTCTAACAATGTCAAGGGCCTTATCTGTCTGTGCTGTTGTGGACCTCCAGTGAGGTCAGACCCCCCCTTTGACTGCTGGGAGCCAACCCATGGTATCCTCTTAGTCCTCTCAAGGATTCATCCAGCTCATTCAACCATCACTATTTAAAGGGGTACTCCGGTGTAAATCTTTTTTTTTTTTTTTTTTTTTTTTTTTTTTATGAACTGGTGCCAGAAATGCAAACAGATGTGTAAATTACTTCTATTAAAAAATTTTTATCCTTCCAGTCCTTATTAGCAGCTGTATGCTACAGAGGAAATTCTTTGCTTTTTGAATTTATTTTTTGTCTTGTCCGCATTGCTCTCTGCTGACACCTCTGTCCATATCAGGAACTGTCCAGAGTAGCATAGGTTTGCTTTGAGGATTTTCTCCTGCTCTGGACAGTTCCTGATACGGGCATCGGGTGTCAGCAGAGAGCACTATGGACAAGACAAAAAAGAAATTCAAAGAGCAAAGAATTTCCTCTGTAGCATACAGCTGCTTAAAAAGTAGTGGAAGGATAAAGATTTTTTTAATAGAAGTAATTTACAAATCTGTTTAACTTTCTGGCATCAGTTTATTTAAAAACATTTTTTATCTACCGGAGTACCCCTTTAAGCTGTTCACCGCCACCCAGTGGATCAAGTTTTTTGTGTTACCTGTTGTGAAGCAACTCCTCAAGTCCCACTGTCTTAGCCTCCAACTGCACGTGAACCACCAAAAGCATCTCGACTACCACTGGCCAGGACATTGTTAAAGGGGTATTCCAGGCAAAACCTTTTTTTATATATATTAACTGGCTCCGGAAAGTTAAGCAGATTTTTAAATTACTTCTATTAAAAAATCTTAATCCTTACAATAGTTATTAGCTTCTAAAGTTTTCTGTCTAACTGCTCAATGATGATGTCGCGTCCCAGGAGCTCTGCATGATGGGAGAATATCCCCATAGGAACTGCACAGCTCCCGGGACATGAGTCATCAGAGAACAGTTAGACAGAAAACAACAACTCAACTTCAGAAGCTAATAACTATTGGAAGGATTAAGACTTTTTAATAGAAGTAATTTACAAATCTGTTTAACTTTCCGGAGCCAGTTGATATATAAAAAAAGTTTTGGCCTGGAATACCTCTTTAACCAAGGATTGATCCAGGAGATGAAATACAAACACATTACAGCCACTCTTCTTTTCAATTATGGTGATCAAATGTACCTATTCGCTGTGAAAAAGGTCTCCTACTGAGTGTGGGACTATAACTACCACAACAACACCTTAGACACCTGTAAGCTTCCAACAGCGGGGGGATGGGTTTTTTCTTCTTCAGCCTGAATGTGCCCTTGTGCGTGAGGTTTGACTGAATGCAGGGGCGGACTGACCGGCCGGTCCGATCGGACGTCGTCCGAGGGCCCGGCCCGGTTAAGGGCCTACTGCCGCCATTACTGAGTATCCGGGACACTCTGCACACTCTGTACACAGAGGAGACGTGACCTCCGCCCCTACGCAGCACGCAGTACAGGCGCCGATGATGTCACTCATCAGCGATTGTACCATGGAGGGGAGAAGACGCGGGCCCCTGCTGCTGAGGAGATCTCTGCGTGGGACATTAGGTGAGCATAATTTATTTTTATTTTTTAACTCTGCCTATACCTATGGGGAAGGGGGTGGGGGTAATTCTGCCTATACCTATGGGAAAGAGAGTGGGTGGGGGGTAATTCTTCCTATACCGATGGGGAAGAGGGGGGTGGGGGGTAACTCTGCCTATACCTATGGGGAAAGGGGGGTTAACTATGCCTATACCTATGGGGAAGGGGGGGTAACTCTTCCTATACATATGGGGAAAGGGGGGTAACTCTGCCTATACCTATGGGGAAAAGGGGGTTTAACTCTGACTATACCTATGGGGAATGAGGTTTTAACTCTGCCTATACTTACGGGGAAAGGGGGGGGACTCTGCTGCTTATATATCTAAGGAGAAAGGGGGGTTAACTCTGCTGCCATACCTATTGGGAAGGGGGTTAACTCTGCTGCCTATACCTATGGGGAAGGGTGGGGGGCTAACTCTGCTGCCTATACCTTTGGGGAAGGGGGGGTTAACTCTGCTGCCTATACCTATGGGGAAGGGGGGGTTAAGTCTGCTGCCTATACCTATTGGGAAGGGTGGTGGGGCTAACTCTGCTCCTATACTTTTGAAGAAGTGGGGTTAACTCTGCTGTCTATACCTACAGGGAAGGGGAGGGGTTAACTCTGCTGTCTATACCTACAGGGAAGGGGGGTTAACTCTTCTGCCTATACCTACAGGGAAGGGGGAGTTAACTCTGTTGCCTATAACTGCAAGGAAGGGGGTTAACTCTGCTGCCTATACCTAAGGAGAAAGGGGGGTTAACTCTGCTCCTATACCTATTGGGAAGGGGGGTTAACTCTGCTGCCTATACCTATAGGAAGGGGGGTTAAGTCTACTGCCTATACCTTTGGGGAAGGGGGGTTAACTCTGCTTCCTATACCTACAGGGAAGGGGTTAACTCTGAGGCCTACACCTACAGGGAAGGGGGGTTAACTCTGCTGCCTATACCTACAGGGATGAGGGAGTTAACTCTGTTGCCCATACCTGCAAGGAAAGGGGGGGCTACCTAACTTTATACCTGGATGCCTAACTACTTACCTACATACCCAGCTACCCAAGTACATACCTGGCCTTCATACATGCTAACTACTATCCTAACTACCTAGCTAGCCCTCTACCTACCTGGCTTGTCACCTACCTACATTTCTGGCTTCCTGATCTAGCTACCTAGTTACCTATTTACCTGGCAACCTACCCTTTTACTGTGCAGGACACAAAGGAGGGCATTATTACAGTTTGTGGGCCTATAGATGGAAAGATTGTGTAGAGGAGGGGAGGGCACTGGAAAAATACAGAGTCTGACATGTTTGTCCTGCAGATGCTAAGAGATCCACATGGCGGTCTTATCCGGACGGAGAAGAAAAAGAAAGAGGACGCCGCTGACCAGAAAAGTTCCAAAATGTTACTGTAATCACTTATATGGTATACACATTCTGTGTACAGCTGTTATCTACCGCCATATGGTCCTGTATATAATCACTTATATTGTATACAGATCCTGCATAGTATACTGGTCTGTGTATAGGGGTTTTATTCAGTACAGTATGGAGGTATTATCCAGTTATTGTGTTGTGATATATATTTACTCCCTGTATACCAGTACTATTGGTCATGGAAATTTACTTACGTTAAAGTGTTTCTTACATATATAAATTTTAGATTACTGTGTGTGGGATTTGGGTGGAATAGGAGCGTGGCAGAAGATTGACGACCTGCAGAGCCTAGTAGGGGCCCTTGCCTTTTTTTGGTCCGGGGCCCCAAGTGTTGTCAGTCTACCCCTGACTGAATGATACATGGTCTTTTCTGCTTTAAAAGGTGCATCTACCTGTGAACAACTCTACCTGTGCCCACTGGGGGGTCGCTCCCCCCCCCATGGGCACCTGTGTCGCGGCGGTGGTGGTCTCCACCCGGTGCTACGCCATTTTATGCTAGGGACGTTAGGGACCCACTCTGAATAGGTGGCCTTGACGTGGCGAGTGGGCTTGTACTTTTTGATCAAAAATGTATACTAACAACCTGTTAGTTTTTGATATTGTGCTGAGAAGCAATCATATCATTATACAAGATTGTAGATGTGCGCTATGTCTGTATTCTACTCGAATTCAACTCTTGTTCAATATTCATGTATAGTGCCCGCTGGCCTCACACGGATCTCGCTATTCCCTGGAGAGCCTCTGCCATCAGCTAATCCCACTGCCGAGCCATGATATCCTGGTGGACCATAGCAGCCCACTCATGTTATCAGCTAAGTTACAGGTAAATGTTCCAGGTCTTTCCTAACTATTTGGCTCTGCCTTTTTTGTAAATCCCTTCTATTTTAATTGTGACACTTTCTTCTTGATATGGTATAGTGGTAAATGGGCCTTATACATGTTTTTATAGGGGTCAAAAAATCCAAGTCAATGATGCCTATAATCCTCCATTGTAGGTAGTAAAGATTAATTTGCCTAAATCCAAACTGGTTTGGCAAATTATCTGATGTGTATGGGGGCATCTTGGCTGTCTCCACCCAAGCAGATGTCAGGGGAAGAAGGATTGGATGTGTTGGATTTCAATATTCCCATTTCTTTGTTCCCTCATAAATTAGGCTGCTGCCAGAGAGGTCTGCAAGCAGCTTATTTCCTTCTCTCTGTTGAAATAAATATGCACGCTTGGTGTGTATGTTTTATAGAGGACTTTGAAGAAATAGCTGTCATAGACAAACAAATGTCTCTATGACCAGCTAAGGGCATAAAAAAAATGACCACAATGGAGGTTTACACATCTTAAAATAATGTATCTTTATGAAATGTGCGTTCTCATCCCAACAGGATGGAAATGCTCGACTTTTGTTTCATTTTGATGTATTCCTCACGCATCAAAAGTGTGTGGAATGTCCCACTGTGATTATGCCCTAAGGGCAAGCATGTGTAATGCCAAAGTATGCTCTGTATGTGGTGTGCTTTCCCCACATTGATAAGATGCACAGTGTATATTCCAGGCTCATGTGAGAGCAAGCAGACACCAGTCTAACAAAGAGTGCAATATAACAGCTACGTATTGCTACAAGCCCCATTTTAGTTCCTAATACACTTAGATGGGTCAGATTAGAAAGATGCCAGAGTCTACTTCTCTCTTATTAAGAAAGAAGAGCTCACGTTGGTATCAAGTTACAGTAATAAGGCTGGACTAGCACTTTAAAAGACTTTGTTGAGCACTTTGACTGATGATCCAATGCAGAGCTGTTGTGTAGACAGGATAAGTAAAATAAGATCACCATTGGGCAATAAGAAGCACTCTTCGGTTTGCTTATAGTCTACAATAAGACTTTGAAGCTGAAAAACCTGTTCTTTCTCCAATGTCTTCTCTTTTTACTTTATAGACTTCTAATTCTATGCTGTATGCACCAAAAATTCTAAGGAACAAATGGAAAACCGAGGTCCAACTCAAGTATTTTAGCTTTTTTCTCTGGTCTGTGTCTCTGATTCGTACAAGGGCAACTCAATTTCCACCTAATCGGATAGGTTTACAGAAGCTCCTGGTCACTGCAGGCAAGCTACAGCTCTATTTCCACTTAGATAAAAGACTTCAGTTGCAGGGTTAGATTATGTAATGAGATACAGGGGTGAAGTAGGCACAATGTCAGGCTCCTATTTGCCCCCTCAAAAAAAAAAAAAAAAAAAGTTGCAGTTTTTAGGTTTAGTTTCTCTGCTAATAAGCAAATAACTTTTTGACTTGCTTTACACTGTAACACACCTTCAGGTATTTTTGGCTAGTTATATAAAAAGGTATCACTGTCACAGTGACTTGTTGTTTGAGTGTGCCCATAAGGACTGTGTGACTGTGACTATGCATGTCTTGCCACATCTTGCATTATCTGGGCATGTTACTCTACTAGATCAAGGTGGAGGCTTGACCTTGTAATGTAGAATACATATGTCATGTTCCAGCTTATTTCATGTTTATGTGCTCTTTGATTTTGTTATTTTTCTTTGTATAGGCTTTGGTCCTCTGTTCTTTATATGTTTTTTTTGGGCATTGCACCACATTTTATTTATCGATTAAAATAAATTTTCAATTAAATGAATTTGCATATTATCAATTTGTATTGGTTATTTCCACTTAAAGAGGTTCTTTTAGGTGATATACAG
This sequence comes from Hyla sarda, assembly GCF_029499605.1. NCBI lineage: Eukaryota > Metazoa > Chordata > Amphibia > Anura > Hylidae > Hyla > Hyla sarda. The sequence goes on from NC_079190.1 coordinate 421,424,221, forward strand.
TAAAGCATCTCCAAAGGACCACTTTGAGAAGATAAGCACCTTACCCAGACCAGATTTCATGTGATGAATTTTCACTCCAACATATAATATGGTGACCATTTTCTTTGAGAAGATCATCCCCATAGAAAACCTAAGAATGAAGGAGCTTTCATAGAGACCACATATTTAGAATGAAGGAGCTGACAGAGATCTCCAGTTCCCAACTTCTGAAGCTCATTAAAGTCCATTTACCTTTGGTGGGACAACCCATCCACTGAGCTCAGAGTTCTCAGTAAGACAGCCACAGACCACTGTATCAGAATGATTGAAGTAATCCTATATAGGCACACTCTGAACCATAATCTTAATGGTAATATCTGTTTTGTGTCCTTAATTCAAAATTATATCAGTTTAGTATCTTAAGTCTTTGTGCTTGCCGTGGACTAAATACATAATAGGTGGATGCTATGATTCTTCTATGATACATCACCACAATAAACTGCAGTGCTCATCAACAAAACAGTAAGTTAACCCTCTTCCCGAACCCTCGGAATTTTGATTTTTTTTGACCTGTATTTCCTTCCCCCTAACCTTCTGAGACTCATAGCATTTTTATTTTTCCACTAACTAAATCATAAGAATAATTTTTTTGGGGCAGAACAAGTTCTAATTTTTACTGGTATTAGAAAGCCAGAAAAAATATTTGTAGAGAAAAATTTTAAACAAATGCAGACCAGGTCGTGTATATGTTCATGTATAGAACCATGGTCTAACCCTATAACTTTTTAATTTATCCACCAATTAAAATGTGTGAGATCTATTTTTAATTCTACGATTTGTCAGTTTTATTGATGCCACATTTGCATGGAAAATCCAGAATAGTGTCAAACAAAAGTATCACAGTCTGGCAGATTCTAGCCATCAATGCATTGCATTGTAAGTTGCCCATTTTGAATGGCTGGATATAGTACTATTGTATACTAAAAGCATAGTCAACAGTACCTTCCCCAATCAGCTGTTTTGGTGTAAGAAGCTAGACACAGAAAACAGCTGAATACATTATATTGATCTATGTGATCAGCGCTCTACTTATACAGCCTGCTATAGGCAGACTGAATCAGCAATCAGGGCAAACACTAAAGCCTGGCAGGGGATTGAGGAATGCCATTCAGTTCACCGAACCCATTTCCCATTATTTAGATCATTATTGAATACAGCATCTAAAAAGTTAAATGACTGGTATCAGCGTGATCTCTGATGTTGGCCATTATCAAATGGTGTCGGCTCCAGATAGCAGCCAGCACCTGACGAGTATGGCATATGCTGAGCTCCCCACCTCACCAGACCTATACCGTAGCTGTACTTCCTACTGAGTAAGGAATAGTTTACGAGATATTCTTATACTTAATACTTGGTATTCTCGCCCAGTCACCTGAGCTGAATATGTGATATGATTAGCCAAGAAAGAGAAGGGGAGTGAACAGAGAATGCAAACTGCTGGGGAATAAATGTAGGAGGAAACAACATTACTACATACCCCCTGGCGAGGGGAGGCTTAGTTACACCATTTTAAAATGTTTGGGTTTTTGTTGTTGTTACGAACACTTAGAGCGGGCAGCCGTGATGGTGCAATCACGGCAACGCCCCTTGTGCCATCATGCCACGTCCCCTCAATGCAAGTCTATGGGAGGGGGCATGGCCATGACATCACGACCCTCGCCGCCCTCACCCAGCGTCTTATATGAGCGTTGGGTGCTGCACAGAGATTGCGGGGGTCCCCAGTGGCGGGACCCCGTGATCAGACATCTTATGCCTTCTCCTTTGGATAGGGGATAAGACGTCTAGGGGCGGAGTATACCTTTAAGAAAACACTTCTAAGAGCAACAGCTCTGTATACATTTTCAAAGTTTACTTAAAGCTATAAACATTTTAGTTGTTCATTTATCTCCTCTTATTGCTGCTATGCATTTAGATTTTTTTTTATTTTTATGCCTTTAAGTGCAAAATTGGTCCTGCCGTTTAAGGGTTTATCACCTTCTTCTGTATCCTTTCAATTAATCCATGCAACTACGTAGGAGAAAAAAAACACAAGTAATCAGAGAAAATGTATAAAACTGTCAGAAAAAATAATGCTTCTTTACTTTATGAATATAAACATCTGGCATGACAATCTCATTAACTATTCATGTGCGCTCATAATAAAGTGTCAGCGTAGTCTGTCGCACTGTAGAGCAGGACTGACACGCAGGAACACTGTGAGAGGTTTGTAGGCAGAGTTTAAAGGAGCTTGTGACTCAGGGAGTTTCATTAATTTGCGCAGGAAAAACCTTCTGTAGTCTTTCTGCTGCTTTACTGTGAAGAGACATGGGGAAGAAAAGAAAGCATGCAAAATGCTCCCTAAAGCACCATGAAGAGAAGACTTCGCTGACTCTTGTATTTGTTCCAGATGCAATTTAACCTTGTGCAGACGAGAGGCCCCCTATTCATTGCCATCTGTAGCCATCTTCCACTGTTTAGATTTTTTTAAGCCCCATTTTGAATTGTAATCCCACATTATCACGAATAGCAATGTACACTACCCTGGGAATAAAATGATAGCAATGTGATGCTCATTACATTCTCATTTGTTGCATATCGGTTAACAGTTTAATTTAAAGAAATGTAAAGTAAAATAACTCATCAGCAACTTTTATTATTTTAATAAGAGCCCATATAATTTTATAGACTTAGTAAATGAAAGACTAACTGAGGACATAGGGACATTATAGGCTGACTTTATATGTGAAGACAGAAAAACTAACCTTGTTGCCCATAGCAACCAATCAGAGCTCAGTTTCCCTGCTTTCATTTCTTAACCTGCTCTAGTAAAATGATAGGTGAGGTCAAATTGGTTTATATGGCAAGTGAGACTGGCTGTCTCATTAAGGCTGGGTTCACACTACGCTTGTAGTGTACAGGAACCGGATACAGCTGGGGGACCGAAAAACGGGTGCTGCCATATCCCAGCCAGATCCGACCCGAAAACCATTCATTTCAATGAGCCGACTGGAGTCAAACGCTGACTCCAGTTGGCTCATTTTTGCCCCGTATACGGTTTTCTGACCGTTAGACCGTTTCAGTTAGAGAACCGCATATGGGGCAAAAATGAGCCGACCAAAGTCAGCGCTTGACTCCGGTCGGCTCATTGAAATGCATTACATACAGGCCAGGTCCAGTTGGGATACGGGAGTGTCCTCATATCCCAACCTCAAGGTGTGGCTTATCAGACGGACATGGCTGGTGGGAGGGAAGTGGCTTGCACACTGGACCGACACGCTCACCTGGAGATGCAGAGCGGAGCTTGTGATATAACGTACCGGAAGTCCCATAGACTTGCATGGGACTTTACACAAAAAAACAACTCACCCTCACAAATAGGGGTATGTGAGTGGGTGTGGGGTTAATTTAACTATTCTATATTTTTAGTTGAAATATAAGTAACACGTGTACCAAGTTTAATCTAAAAATATCCAACCATATGGAAGTGATGCTGGAACACACACACACACACACACACATTGCTATATATACCATATTTATCGGCGTATAACACGCACTTTTTAGGCTAAAATTTTTAGCCTAAAGTCTACCTGCGTGTTATATGCCAATAAACCGTTGCAGTTCAATAATTTAAAGCGGGCGCTTGAAATCAATGAACTGCAGCGGCTTTGCAGGTGCAGAGACCGCCACCGCTGCCGGCTTCTCTGCCCCTGCCTGTCCTGGGGTCTAGAGCCCTGCTGCCGGCCCTTCTCTCCCCCTTGCTATCGGTGCCGTTGCCCGTTCTCTCCCCCTGACTATCGATGCTGGCGCCCCATTGCCGGCGCCGATAGCCAGGGGGAGAGAAGCGGCGCCGGCAATGGGCAGTGGCGCCGACAGACAGGGGGAGAGAAGGGGCAGCGGCACCGTTGCCTCCCCCATCCCCCCATCCCCAGTTGTATAATTACCTGTTGCCGGGGTCGGGTCCACGCTGCTTCAGGCCTCCGGTGTGCATCCCCTGCATCGTTGCTATGCGCTGCGAGACGCAATGACGTCACTCGTCATTGCCTGTGCCGTGCAGTGCATAGCAAAGACGCAGGGGACGCACACCGGAGGCCTGAAGCAGCGCGGACCCAACCCCGGCAACAGGTAATTACACAACCGGGTATGGGGGAGGCAACGGGGAAGCGGCGCCGGCAATGGGTGCCGCTGCCCCTTCTCTTCCCCTGGCTATCGGCGCCGCTGCCCCATTGCCGGCGCCGCTTCTCTCCCCCTAGCTATCAGCGCCATCACCAATAGTCAGGGGGAGAGAACGGGCAGCGGTGCAGATAGCCAGCGGGAGAGAAGAGGCGGCAGCAGGGCTCTAGACCCCAGGAAAGGCAGGGGGAGAGAAGCGGGCAGCGACGGCCCCTCTCCCCCTGCCTTTCCTGGGGGTGTATCGGGGTATACTCATGCACACACACACACCCTCATTTTACCAAGGATATTTGGGTAAAATACTTTTTTTACCCAAATATCCTTGGTAAAATGAGGGTGCGTGTTATAGGCCGGTGTGTGGTATACCCCGATAAATACGGTATATATATATATATATATATATATATATATATATGAAAAAAGTGTTCCCACATGAATGAAATACAACCTTCTTTGGGGGGAAAGGGGGGAATAAAATATCAAAATACATTATACTCACCTTGCCTTAATGGCCTAACCCGAAGCCTATGTTTATTTATGGTAGGCTCACATTTAAAAATAGCAAATAAGCAAGATAATATGGTGTACATGCACCAGATGCATTGGGTTTATTAGACCCAACGTGGTTAACTGCTGACTAGAGATGATCAAACTTTTGAAAAATTCGATTTGGCCGATTAGCCGAAATTTCGGGTAAAATTTATATGTGGCGAATCTGTATAAAAAAAAAACGCTATTTCTGGCCTACAGAGAGCCTCAATAGGGGTGCAGAACAATTTGATTTGTTCTAACACGCATAGGGAGTGTGCTGTGATAGTGAAATAATATTGTTATTCAGTATGACATGCAGATTAGAGATATTGATATTAGAATCACTGCTGCAGAGCGTCGATGTGGCAGGAGACCATATGGTGTCAAAATTGAAGAGGATGAAGAGATTTTTTCATGTCATTTTTATTTAATTTCATTAGAATTTATAAAAAAAATTTGAGTACCCATTCTGGTGAGCATCGAGCTGGCGGTCCTCCACCAGGCGAGCTACCACCTTTTCCAGCCCGTGCCTCTCAGCACCCCCTGACTATGAAAGTGCAAATGTTTCATTTAATCAGTTATGGTTCATTGTTGTCGCTCTAAGCTGTTTCATTGGATAGGGCCTCAGTCTTGACAAAATTACATCGATTTCATCATCTTAAATTTAAGATTTCTATTAGATTCCAAAGTTTAATGTCCCGGTGTTTACTTTGAGCTAATACTGTATAACTACAAAACCCAATGTAACAAGTAGTCAAAGGTGGCAGCAGCATAAGGAGACCAGAATCTGGCAGAATGACACAGCCTGGAATTACAATTTAAGGTAATGTCCCAGGCCCATCAGCATCACTAAACCATATAGCTGCTGAACTACACAGCCTGGAGCAGGCGGCAGCCCGAGTAGACACTAGGGCTTCACAATCCCTAAGATTAAAATTGAAATTGAAGAATTATGGTAGTGGTACCATAAACTATTTGTAGTGTGAGTAGAGATATGGCACTCTCTTTATCACTTAGTGGTGCTTGAATAGGGTCCCAATCCTTCATCAAATGTAGAAATAAATTTGGCACTCTTATTTATTCAGAATTTGTGATTTTATCCGCAATATAGCAATCTAACAGAATATATATGACTTTTGGATCCAAGCACTGGATCTTCATCAGATATCTATAGATTGCTGCGGAGGCGGGTGCAATATGGCCTATAGCCAGGAAAAAAGGGAGCCGGTGTAATGCGATCAGAAGATCGCGTGGTGACTTCACACCATGCAATCTTCTGATCACATTACACCGGCTTCCTATTTTCCTGGCTATAGGCCATACTGCACCCACCTCCGCAGCAATCTATAGATATCTGATGAAGATCCAGTGTTTGGATCGAAACGTCATATATATTCTGTTAGATTGCTATATTGCGGAATAAAATCACAAATTCTGAATAAATAAGAGTGACAAATTTATAAACTATTTGTATTTAATGTTCCAGGCCCAGCAGCATCAGTAAACCATATATTGGCTGAATGACAGCCTGGAGGTGGTGAACGCATGAGGAGACCATATAGTGTATGAATAACACAGCCTGGAGGTGGCTGAAGCATGAGGAGACCATATAGTGTCTGAATGGCACAGCCTGGAGGTGGCTGAAGCATGAGGAGAACATATAGTGTCTGAATGGCATAGCCTGGAGCTGGCAGAAGCATGAGGAGACCATTGGAATTTAAGATTTAGAATTTTTTTTTTTTAAGTTTTTAAACTTTATTCATTTTTTTTATACAGGATTACAAATTATTATTTCAAAAAGCAAAAAAAAAAAAAAAAGCCTTCATTCATATTTTCAAACTACATGGATACAATTCCTACCATAGAATACCAGGCCAAGAAAAAAAAAAAGAAGAAATGCAGAGAATGATATACATTCTGAAATTCCCAAAGGCCGTACATGTGGGGGAATAAGATTTTGAAATGTAAAATTTTGAAATGGAAATTTAGGATTTTGAAATTTTAGTTAACACTCCCAAGTTTTAGTGTCCCGGGCCCAGGCGTGTGGGTACAAGGGACCAGATTTAACAAGGAGTCACATGTCACATGGCGGCACAATGACAGAGCCTGGAGGTGGCATCAGTATGAGGAGACCATATAGTGCCTGAATGACTGCCTGGAGTTTGTGGTAGCATGAGGAGATCATATAGTGTCTGAATGACACAGCCTTGAGGTGGCTGAAGCATGAGGAGACCATGTAGTGTCTGAATGGCACAGCCTGGAACTGGCTGAAGCATGAGGAGACCATATAGTAGCTGAATGACTGCCTGGAGTTTGTGGCAGCATGAGGAGATCATATAGTGTCTGAATGACACAGCCTGGAGGTGGCTGAAGCATGAGGAGACCATGTAGTGTCTGAATGGCACAGCCTGGAGGTGGCTGAAGCATGAGGAGACCATATAGTGTCTGAATGGCACAGCCTGCAGTTGGCAGAAGCATGAGGAGACCATTGAAATTTAAGATTTAAAAATTTTAGCTAACACTCCCAAGTTTTAGTGTCCCGGGCCCCGGCGTGTGGGTACAAAGGAACAAATTTAACAAGGAGTCACATGTCACATGGCTGTACAATGTCAGAGCCTGGAGGTGGCATCAGTATGAGGAGACTATATAGTGGCTGAATGAGACAGCCTGGAGGTGGTTGAAGCATTAGGAGACCATATAATATCTGAATGAGACAGCCTGGAGGTGGCAGCAGCAGCATCAGGAGTCCTGAAAGTGACCCTATTGCAAGGAAGTATCCATGGCAGCATAATGAAAGAGCCTGGAGGTGGTAGCATCAGCATGAGGAGACCATAGAACAGCCCAATAAGAGAGCCTAGGGGTGGCAGTATCAGCATGAGGAGACCATAGAGCAGCACAATGAGAGAGCCTGGAGGTGGCAGCATCAGAATAAGGAGACCATATGGGGGCACAATGATAGAGCCTGGGGGTGGTAGCATCAGCATGAGGAGACCATATGGTGGCACAATGACAGAGCGTGGAGGTGGTAGCATTAGCATGAGGAGACCATAGAGCAGCAAAATGAGAGAGCCTGGAGGTGGCAACATCAGCATGAAGAGACCATATGGCAGCACAATGACAGAGCCTGGAGGTGGTAGCATTAGCATGAGGAGACCATAGATCAGCACAATGTCAGAGCCTGGATGTGGTAGCATTAACATGAGGAGACCATAGAGCAGCACAAGGACAGAGCCTGGAGGTGGCAGCAGCAGCATGAGGGCCATGCCAACTGAGGGTTGAGTCTGAGGAACCCACCGACTGTTGACTGGGTGTGTCGGATTTCACTTGGGATGAAGTGGATGACCTAGTGAACTGATCAATCACGGCTGTTGGGTTGCTGGTCTCAACACGACTGCTAGCTGACACCGGGAGCTCAGACCTCTCGGTGTGACTTCGGTTGCCACACCCCCCTACCCTGCTGCGAACCCTGCCTGCGCCTGATGAATTTAGCCCTCTGCCACTCCTCAGTGCACATCATGGCACTACTCTGCCTGACCTACTTATTGCGTATATAAGGGAGTACAATACACGTCACTACGCTTAAAACCGTATTTGTCTAGAACAGCAGCAGGTACAGAATAGTACACTATTTAGATGTAGGTATGTGGTATGCAGAAAAATGAGCTACAGTACTCTTAAAAATATGTATTTTTGCACAACACCAGCAGTATACAGTCGCTGTGTACTAAACCAAAAATTGCACTCTCTCACAGACTATTAGGAATGGACTGCTGGCTATTATTCCGTCTACAGTCTAGTATAACCAGCAGATGATTTGTTGTGGAACAAAGAGGGCAGAAAAATGTGCTACAGTACGCTTAAAAATACGTATTGGAGTAAAACACCAGCCGGTGATTACTTTTGCCTGGAATTTCCCAGTATCTAGGCCCTTGACAAATTAACAGGTACAAAATAGTACACTACTTAGATGTAGGTATGTGGTATGCACTTATGAGGGCAGAAAAATGTGCTACAGTATGCTTAAAAATACAGTCGCTGTGTACTAAACCTAAAATTGCACTCTCTCACAGACTATTAGGAATGGACTGCTGGGTATTATACCGTCTACAGATTAGTATAACCAGCAGATTTGTTGTGGAACAAAGACACAGAATTGGGCTGAAAAATGATTCCTGCCTCCTCTGCTAAGGTTTATGAAGCTGAGGCAGCTTGTTGAAATGTATGAGGCGGGAGGGAGAAAAGTCACCTTACACTTACATACCAGGAATTATGGGACTTGTAGTTTAAGAGAATGAACTCCAACAGGAAATAGTCAGTTAATGAAAAGATACCCTCAGCGTTATAGTAATCTTACAACATAGCCATTTATCCCCAAGACAAGCGCAGATTCTTCCTATGCATGTCTATTACTGTCTGGCAGGTATGTACTAAAATCACATTATGGTGGATAACCCCTTTATCTTCCAAAAGGACTATGTTGAGTTACTGTGTGTTTGGCCTCACCAAAAGAGTTACCAAAGCCCCTTCTGTAGGTAACTATGTTTAATCAAAGGAGCAGGCAACTGTAGGTATATTTGATATATTATGACTTTGCCCCAAGGGGTTTGTATGCATCATTTTTTTAGAGAATATGTTTGTAGTAATTCACTTTAGAGATGGTGCGGCACTGTGTTATAGAGTGTGATGGAGATAGGATGGCGAGTGGGAACAGGTGTAGCTGTTTTACCTTAGGCAGTGCTCAGATATGGTAGACAATATTCACAGTGTCCATAGAGAAGCATAAAGTAATATCGCCACTCACCAGTGTGGCTGTGAAGGCTTCTTTATTGAGACATACTCACAAGTAAGGGTACAGAAGAGAGGGGTGGTGGGGGGGACAAGTGGTGGCGACCGAGCTCCTGTTTCACACGCCTAGCATGCTTCGTCCGGCCAGACGAAGCACGCTAGGCTTGTGAAACAGGAGCTCGGTCGCCACCACTTGTCCCCCCCACCACCCCTCTCTTCTGTACCCTTACTTGTGAGTATGTCTCAATAAAGAAGCCTTCACAGCCACACTGGTGAGTGCCGATATTTCTTTATGCTTCTCTATGGACAATGTTTGTAGTAATATCTGGTTAGTATTATGACAGGTTTGCAGAACATCTGGTTAAGAAAAAGATCAGATTATAAGTGAGCATATACATTTTAGATGCCAAACAACTCATCTATAAAATTATCTCCCTATATGGTGGGGGGGGGGGGGGGGCTAAATTGTGCTTAATCCATCATTTGAAGCCTTGGGATTCCACTTCTGTCAGAAAAAGAGGATTACTGAAAATAGGTGCTACAGAGTTATGAGCCAAAAGCTATATTCTTACAAAATGTGCTAAATGGGAATCAGAGATGACAGATTTTATCAATGTGTTGTTCTCACACGTATCTATAATGTATCAGACAATGTTTACTGGGTTTTCACTTTAAAGTCAGAGTTTTAGGGGCTTTGTCAATAAAGACATTTGTGGAATACTACTTGGATAGACCCTTAACCCCTTAATGACCCATTTTGTCCTTAAAGGGGTACTCCGGCACTAGACATCTTATCCCCTATCCAAACGATAGGAATAAGATGTCTGATCGTGGGGGTCCCACCGCTGGGGACCCCCGCAATCTCTCCTGCAGCACCCCCTGTCATCAGCCTCACAGAGCGAAGATCGCTCCTTGTATGATTACTCACGATACAGGGGCCGGAGTATTCTGACATCACCCCTGTGATAAGACATCTTATCCCCTATCCTTTGGATAGGGGATAAGATGTCTAGGGCCGGAGTACCCTCTTTAAGGACCTGGCCAATTTTGGTTTTTGTACTTATGTTTTTTCCTCCTCCCCTTCTAAAAATCAACACTTTCAATTTTGCACCTACAGACCCATAGAAGGGCTTGTGTTTTGCGTCACCAATAGTCCTTTGTAATGACATTACTTATTTTATAACATAAACTGCAGCAAGACAAAAATAATTTTTTTTTTTAAGGGGAATTGAAAAAAAACAAAACATTTTGTAAGTTTTGAGGGCTTCTGTTTCTACGCAGTGTACTTTTTGGTAAAAAATGACACCTTAACTTTATTCTGTAGGTCCATATGATTACAAAGATAAACAATTTATGTCATTTTTATTTTATTTTACTACTTGGCCGTGGTCTGTAATTATTATCGGGACCATTTTTGTTTTGATCTAACTTTTTGATCACTTTTTATAAATTTTTAATGGTATACGAAGTGCCCAAAAATGCGCAATTTTGGACTTTGATTTTTTTTATGTGTACGCCTTCGAATGTGCGGTTTAACTAACCTTACATTTTAATAGTTCGGACATTTACGCATGCGGCGATACCATATGTGTTTATTTTTTCTTACATTGTTTTATTTAAAAAATGGGAAATGGAGGGGGATTCAAACTTATATGAGGGGAGAGGATTATTCACATTTATGAACTTTTTTTTTTTTTTTTTTACACTATTTACTTTTCTTTTTAGTCCCTATAGAGCTTGGCTGGGGATATCAGAGCACCGACTGAGAGGAGGCAGGTAAGTGCCCTCCTTCTGTCCTCTCAACTGATCAGGACATCGCAATTTCACAGCAATTGTCCCGATCATCTCTGCTGATCTTTTTTTAATATTTCAGATGCCACAATCAACTTTGATGGCGGCATCTAAAAGGTTAATGCTGGGCATCAGCCCAATTGGCAATGTCTGGCATTAAAGGGGTACACCCGTGGAAAACTTTTATTTTTAAATCAACTAATGCCAGAAAGTTAAGCAGATTTGTAATTTACTTCTATAAAAAAATCTTAATCCTTCCAATACGTTTTAATTGGCTGTATTCTACAGAGGAAATGCTTTTCTTTTTGGATTTCTCTGATGTCACGACCACAGTGCTCTCTGCTGACATCTGCTGTCCATTTTAGGAACTGCCCAGAGCAGCATATGTTTGTTATGGGGATTTTCTCCTGCTCTAGACAGTTCCAAAAATGGACAGCAGAGAGCACTGTGGTCGTGACTTCAGAGAAATCCAAAAAGAAAAGCATTTGTTCTGTAGTATATAGCCCCTAAAAAGTGCTCACCAGTTGATAAAAAAAAAAAAAAAAAAAAAGTTTTCCACAGGAGTACTCCTTAAACCCTGTGTCCTGGCTTTTGATAGCTGTCAGGACCAACTGTATATGAAGCATGCTCTGCTCATGAGTGTGCTTCAAACAGCGGTAATGGGACCAGGGCATACAGGTACGCCCTGCGTCCTTAACTACCAGGACACAAGGACATACACATACGCACTGCATCCTTAACGGGTTAAGGTGTAGGCCTGTGGTCTCAAACTATGGCCCTTCAGATGCTGCAAAACTTCAACTCCCGGGCATGCTGGGATTTGAAGTTTTGCAACATCTGGTGGATTACAGTTTGAGACCACTGGTCTAAGCTGTTCAGTAGAACCAAAGGGCCACATTTCTTTTTACATAGTACCACTCCCAGCCAGCTGTTGTGTCTCATATGTATTAAAATGGTTGACCATCATTTATATTTTATAACAGAAGAAAAAAGTCTTACCTTTGATAAAGGCTCAGTAGGGAGGTCATAAACAGATATAAGTAATTCACAATTTTCCAAAAATATTTGGTTGAGAAAGGTACAGATATGGGAGGCAAAACCATTGGTAAGCAATTATATAAATCTGCATTTATTAGAAAGCTGGATCTAAGATTTCTTCAATCTCTCTGATGTTTATTAGGTTTAGACATAAGTACAATTCACGGCTTTGTGTTCAAAGAAAAAAAATAAAGTTTTCTCCATCATTCTGCATTCATCTTTAATTGCTTCTTTCCATATGGACTCATCTCAGCAGGGACTTCACAGCATTTTTAACTTTTATAACAATATAAACAATTTTTATATCAGGAATTCCCCCTTAAAGGGGTTGTGCGCTGCCCTGCAGTTTGGAGCTCCGCTCACAGCATCCGGAAGTTCATTTCTCCGAATGCTGTGTGCGGGCTTCCGTGTTCGCGGCCGCCGGCCGTGATGTCACGCCCGGCCCCTTCGTGACGTCTCGCCCGCCCCCTCAACGAAAGTCTATGGGAAGGGGGCACGACCACTGTCACGCCCCCTTCCCATAGACTTTGGTAGAGGGGGCGGGCGAGACGTCACCAAGGGGCCGGGCGTGACGCCCTGCGGCTGCGGACACGGAAGCCCGCACACAGCATTCGGAGTAATGAACTTCCGGACGCTGTGAGCGGAGCTCCGAACTGCAGGGCAGCGCACAACCCCTTTAACTCTTTAGAAAACAGCCCAATTTGACCTTGAAGACACATCCAATTCTTTTGCATTTTCGTTCTTTTCTCCTTGCCTTCTAAGAGCCATAACTCTTTTATTTTTCTATCCACAGACCCATATGAGGGCACTTAACGGTAAAACCGGCATGCTTTCTGTATTGTATGGGTCAATACAATTAAATTAATACCCATGTTTGCATGATTTCTATTATTTTACTAATTTTTTCAAGAAAATTAGTATGTTTAAAATGGCTCTATTCTGACCTCTATAACTTTTTCATTTTTCCAACTAGGAGGCTGTTTGAGGGCTCTTTTTTTTTTTTGCACCGTGATCTGTAGTTTTTATCAATATCACTTTTGTGTATATGTGACTTTTTGATCAGTTTTTATTACATTTTGATTGTTTTTCACCCTTTTGGATCATTAACACTAGCGATACCAAATACAGTATGTTTATTAAAAAAAAATGTTATACTCTATTTTTTTGTAAAATAAGAAAAGGGGGGTTTTAATAAATTTTCATGTGTGCAGGGACTTATTCAAATTTTATTAAAACTTTTTTTTTTAACTTTACTTTTTATTATGTTCCCATAGGGGACTATACATAGCAATCCTTAGGTTGCTATTACTGTTCAGTGCTATGCATAGGCATAGCATTGATCAGTAATATCAGTGATCTATTGCTCTGGTCTGCTAGTAGGCAAACCAGAGCGACAGATCGCCTGAGCCACATTTTTGCACAATAGGAGGATCAAGCCAGAAAACTGCTACATTTCTTTACCCTGGCATCAGGGCAAATGGGAGTAAACTATATAGGCTTATTACCTCCCGGTGCATGGCTGTTCGGTAATTGCTGTAGCACAACCCCTACACTACATGTACAAGCATCCACCACATGACCAGAACAAATTTACATCCATGTGACAGTAAACAATAAAGTATAGGGTGGCAAGTAGAAATTTTGAAACAGAAGTATCTTGGTAAAATGTATCAATATTTATTATATAAAAAACTATTTTTACTTTTGTTTAACCTTTTGTTTCCATTTGATACATCTTTATAGGGTTGTTTCTATGACGTGCACTGACTTATACAAGCCCTATTGAGACAAAAGGGACAGTCACAGAACTTTATGCCATATTTTATAGAACAAATTTGCCATGTGCAAATGTACAGTCTCCAAAGCCTAGTAAATATCTTAAAGTGAAGATTGGCAAAACCAACAAAAATTCTTTTTTTTATTTTTATTTTTTTAAATTTAGGATGAAATGTTCTTTTTTCCTATTCAGCAATGAAAATTCTCAGCCAGTTTAACATCTGCTTAGTGTTTGTACTTCCTCTCACTTTCAAAAAACGTAACAACATGCCAGTATGTTAGTCCGATTGCAATAAATGTTGGCTCTAGTCTGTTGTTGTGTATGTTACATGAGATACGGAAATGAGATTGCAGGCGTACTGAGGCAGAGACTGATGTAACTGAAGAGGATTGTCTCACTAATAAATAAAACATTTGGAATAATACAAAAGATGCTCCTGTGTACCTGGAAAGGACAGATGTCTTGTAGAGCTAGCTGAGAATTGTCGTTGGCCAGAGTCAATGGCATCACGGTACCTTGAGGCCCATAGTTGGACCATGCAATTTTTTTCTACAGTAGTTGCCTCAACACTCTTTGCCAATGGGGCTCTGCACGAATGTGAATACTCCTTGACCCGGGGCACTCTATAGTAATGGTGTCTGAGTGAATGTGCATGTGATGTTAGGTGCAAATACTAAAAGTTATAAAACTTTTCTTTTATATCAGCTGGATCCAGAAAGTTAAACAGATTTGTAAATTATTCTATTAAAACATCTTAATCCTTCCAGTAGTTATCAGCTGCTGAAGTTGAGTCGTTCTGTCTGTTTGTCTCAGGAACTGTCCAGAGTAGGAGCAAATCCCCATAGCAAACATCTAATGCTTCAGACAGTTCTGAGACAAGCAGATGTGTCGACACAGAGGTTTCAAAACTACAACTCCCAGCAAGCCCGGGCAGCCATCGGCTGTCCGGGCTTGCTGGGAGTTGTAGTTTTGAAACCTCCGGAGGTCCGCAGGTTGAAGACCACTGCGGCCTTCGACATCATCCAGCCCCCTCTCACCCCCCTTTAGTTCTGTACAGTACTCACCTCCGCTCGGTGCTGGTCCGATGCTGCAGGACTGTCCGGAGAGGAGGTGGTCCGGTGGGATAGTGGTTCCGGGCTGCTATCTTCACCGGGGAGGCCTCTTCTAAGCGCTTCGGGCCCGGCCCAGAATAGTCACGTTGCCTTGACAATGACGCAGAGGTACGTTCATTGCCAACGTACTTCTGCGTCATTGTCAAGGCAATGCCTCTATTCTGGGCCCGAAGCGGGGAGAAGAGGCGCCCCCGGTGAAGATAGCAGCCCGGAACCACTATCCCACCGGACCACCTCCTCTCCGGACAGTCCTGCAGCACCGGACCAGCGCCGAGCGGAGGTGAGTACTGTACAGAACTAAAGGGGGGTGAGAGGGGGCTGGATGATGTCGAAGGCCGCAGTGGTCTTCAACCTGCGGACCTCCGGAGGTTTCAAAACTACAACTCCCAGCAAGCCCGGACAGCCGATGGCTGCCCGGGCTTGCTGGGAGTTGTAGTTTTGAAACCTCTGGAGGTCTGCAGGTTGAAGACCACTGAGGGCGGATGATGACAAGAGGATGATGAAGGGGGGGTGTGGGATGATGACAAGAGGATGATGAAGGGGGGGTGTGGGATGATGAATGGCGGTGGGGATGATGACAAGGGGATGATGAAGGGGGGTGTGGGATGATTACAAGGGGATGATTGACAGGTGATGATGATGAGGGTCTGGATGATGACAGGCGGTGATGATGATGAGGATGTTAATGACGGGTCTGGATGATGACAGGGGGGGATGATGTATTTCCCACCCTAGGCTTATACTCGAGTCAATAACTTTTCCTGGGATTTTGGGTTGAAATTAGGGGTCTCGGCTTATACTCGGGTCGGCTTATACTCGAGTATATACGGTATATATGTATGTGTATATATCTGTGAATATATGAAGTTAATGTGTGTGTGTGTGTTACAGGGGGACTATAATCATATGCTTCCAGCTGTTGCAAGACTACAACTCCCAGCATGCCTGCACAGCCAAATGATGTGTAGGCATGCTGGGAGTTGTGGTTTTGCAAGAAGTGGAGGAACACAGCCTGCAGAAACACTGCTGAAAATCAGTTTTACCAATCATATGCAATATTTGCATATGATTGGTAAATACTACAATACTACAACTCATAGGATCAGTGGGCATGCTGGGAGCTGTAGTTTTGCAAAAGCTGTAGACACACATAGTGTGTGTGTGTGTGTGTGTGTGTGTGTGTGTGTGTATGTGTATAGCATAAGACCAGAAAGGAAAGGGTTACCACTCCCAGAGCAGTGAGGGAGGGGGCGTGGTCATCACAGTGAGGACCCGCCCCCCTGCTGTAAATGAAAAATACTTTCACTTTGCAATCACTCCAAGTAAATAAAGTGAATTCAAATAGAAATATTGGTCATAGACACATAAAGATTACATGTACATGATCAGGATGAGATAATGAGCAACATATAACAGTTTTTTTTTTGGGTGATCTAACAGGTACACTTTAAATGTATGTCCTGGTGCCCCGGTACTTCACACACCAGGATGTACATTTATATCCTTCGCAACGTTCTGATTATGAAGTGAGCGCAGGAGCTGCAGGAGCTTCATAGATAGCAGGACCCGGTTGCTATCGGCAGATGCCCACCATTAACCCTTTAGATGCAGTTATCAATACTGATTATGGCATCCAAAGCAGCTGCAGTGCTTGGATTAATTTATTGGACCACCCGAAGCACAATCACGGGGGTCCAATGAGTAAAAATGGTGGTCAAATCTCTGCTTCCCTGCTCCGTGCCACTCCAGGATCTTCCTGTATAATCTTCCCACAGAGGCGAGCTGTACAAGTAGATCTCCAATACAGTAATAGCAATCTAATAATAGTAATAGCAATAGATTGCTATGATTTGTTACCAATGGGGACTTAAACAATGTAAAATAAATAGTAATTTTTTTTTATATTTTTATAAAAAATAAATAAACAAAATAATTTAATTATTAAGCCCCCACCCTAATAAAAATGTATATCCACCCAGAGAAATTCTGTGTGCAGTAGGCGCTGACTGAAACAGACTTTCTACCATATAAATGGGCCCTAAGACCAAGTTCACACAGCAGAATGTCCGTGTTGAATTACGCATGAATATTCCGTACGGACATTCCGCAGCAGGGTCCCATTGATTTCAATGAGATTCTGTTACACTGTTACACAGCAAAATTTCTGCAACAGATATTTCTGGCGCGGAAATTCAAATTCCAAGGAAATGCATCGAGGTCTATGAGACGGCACATTTACGAGCGGTCCTAGCACCAGCATGTTTTGCTGACATTCTACCATGTGTACATAACCTAACACTGACAGAAGACAAAAGGGCATGGACATTTTAGCAATCAGCAGGGGGGGGGGGGGTTTGCTGCCTGGACCCCACTTATGACCATAGGGGGTTGTGCACAAGGGTCCACAGACAGTTCCAAGCATTATCGTATTACGTATTGTGAAATGTCATGTAAGCAGAACAGCCTGCTCATTTGCTTATGGTTATAGTTACTATGGACACAAAGAATCCTGGTTTTATCCCTGGACTTAAAGGGGTACTCCGGTGAAAACCTTTTTTCTTTTAAATCAACTGGTGGATGAAAGTTAAACATATTTGTAAATTCATTCTATTAAAAAATCTTAATCCTTCCAGTACTTATTAGCTGCTGAATGCTACAGAGGAAATTCCTTTCTTTTTGGAACACTGATGACATCACAAGCACAGTGCTCTCTGCTGACATATCTGTCCATTTTAGCAACCATGCAGATGTATGCTAAGGGCAGCATGGTAGCTCAGTGGTTAGCAGTGCTGGGCCCTTGGATTCAAATCCCACTAAGGACAACAATAAATTATGTGTTATTATTATTATAATAACATCAGCAGAGAGAACTGTGCTCGTGATGTCATCAGAGAGCATTCCAAAAAGAAAAGAATTTCCTCTGTAGTATTCAGCAGCTAATAAGTACAGGAAGGATTAAGATCTTTAAATAGAAGTAATTTACAAATATGTTTAACTTTCT
Source organism: Hyla sarda (assembly GCF_029499605.1). NCBI lineage: Eukaryota > Metazoa > Chordata > Amphibia > Anura > Hylidae > Hyla > Hyla sarda. The sequence continues at coordinate 421,442,447 of NC_079190.1, forward strand.
GCCACCAGTTGATTTGAAAGAAAAAAGGTTTTCACCGGAGTACCCCTTTAACCTCCTGGAAAAAGCAGACTGTAAACCCTGCTAGACATGGTAGGGGAACTGCTGGAAGAAGATTAAGATTGCTGTGTAGAAGCCATGCAGCTTTCTCCAGTTTTGCAGGTTCTGTTCACAAGATCTGGCGTGTTCAATCTCTTTGCTGCCCTTGAACTGACAAGTAAATATCTGTCTCCAAAGCAGAAAATGAATCAAGTGTAAGCGCTGGAGAAGAGAAAATGAAAATGAGAGGAAATGTGCAAGCAAGAATGCGGAATATCTGTTTTATATATTTAAATAGCTAAAGCCTAGAGGAAATCACAGGCGCACTTAGATTATTACAAATAGTATATAACCATGGCATATTTATTGCTTGCATATTCACAAGTCATACACAGGACTGGAGGGGTGCTCAGACCGCAGCTGCACAGAGGCCCAGAGAAGGGGTGGGAACAATAAGGGCTTCAAAGTAAAAAATCCAATGCCGTGGAGAGGATATCAAAGTGCGCACAGTCGTGTGCAGGCTCTCGCCAAATACACTCATTTCATGGACTTGCATGGGCTTCAGCGTTGCACATTTTTCAAATAGGTCTACTGATGTGTAGAATTGGGCTGGATATAGTATACAGTGGTCCCTCAACATACCATGGTAATCCGTTCCAAATGAACCATCGTTTGTTGAAACCATCGCATGTTGAGGGATCCATGCAATGTAAAGTATAGGACAAGTGGTCTACAACCTGCGGACCTCCAGATGTTGCAAAACTACAACACTCAGCATGCCCGGACAGCCAACGGCTGTCCGGGCATGCTGGGCGTTGTAGTTTTGCAACATCTGGAGGTCCGCAGGTTGAAGACCACTGATATTGTAGGTTGTACTCACGTGTCCCCGTCGCTCCGGACCGTCACAGTTCATCACGGCTGCCCTGGATGTCGCCTTCCATCGCTGTCACCGCGTCCCCGGGGTGTCTCCGTCGCTCCGGCAAGGCCTCTGTTTCCGCGGCATCTTTGCTCTCCGTCGACGCCATCACGTCGCTATGCACGCCGTTCCTATTGGATCACGGGACGGCGTGCGCAGCGACGTGATGACGACGATGGAGAGCGCCGACGATGTAGGGGACCCCGAAGAGGACACGGCGGAGCCCCGAGGACAGGTAAGTGATCGTCAGCGGACCACACGGGGCACCGTAAACACCTATCCGGTGGCAGCTGAAGCAGTCTGCGCTGCCGGATAGCCGTTTATGTGATGGCCCCGACATACAAAAGCAGCGTATGTTAATGCTGCCTTCAACATGCGATGACCTCTGAGAGGCCATCGTATGTTGAAATGATCGTATGTCGGGGTCATCGTAGGTCGGGGGGTCACTGTATCTGTCAATAGACAGATATCCCCTTATCTACTAGTAGTCATGTCTGCGCAGGTTTCTGCTAAGGAAGGACATGACTAGATCTTTGTTTGTGGATCCTGCCAGCTTTAATCTATCACCTTTATGGGACCAATTCAAATGTCCCCCAATGTCCTCTGACTAGGGAAAGAGGACGGTTCTCATCCCATCCAATGCATCTTAAATTTTGTATCCTATACATGATCACCTGGAGAGGCTCTGGAGAAATGTAGACAAGAACATGTAGGGATGTGTTTTTATTAAATGGGCTATCTGTATAGGACCACATTAGAACTGCTGGAGTATATTCACACAGGGAGGATATGATGCATACTTTTTGCCGCAAGATTTGCAACATTTCTGCAATGTATGATAGTAGCAGCAAAGTTGAGGAGATTTGCTGAAATATCTTTCTCACAAGGCAAAAAAAATCTGCTGTGGAAAATAGACGAGTCTTCTCAGCAGGACCTGCCCTCTGAGCCAATCAGTGACCTGCCCTCCAAGCCAGAGAAGTGACACCATAAATAGGCAAACAGGTTCTGCTCTGACCAAAACGGGCTGCTTAGTCCACCACCACCCAATGTTTCACGCTTTCTGGCTTCGTCCCCGGACAGTGAGTGCAAAAGTTGGGTGGTGCTGAATCGCCAGACTACTTCATACTACTGGGTAATACATCTATGATATTATTTTCCCTTGTTCCTTTCTACAGGTGACTGATTTTACTATATTGGCCCTCATTTACTATCACCAAACCGACAGCATTGGTCGTGTTTATGTTGTCGCACATTGTCTGCGCCATGGCGCAGGCAATGTGCGAAATGTTGCAACGCTAATTCCCGAACCACCCGACTCGGCTTGCTGAAAAGCCTAAAAAGGGGCGTTTCCCGACCAAAACCTTACTTTCACAAAAATTTACCAATTTTCCCGAACACATTACTCGGGTTTTGTCCTTTTTTTTTTCCCAACAGCTGCAAGCTGTTGTAAAGAACAAGTTCACGTTTGTACAAAGTAGTTTTTTATGTTAAGATATATATATATATATATATATATATATATATATATGCCCCCCTCACAGCGCAGCCATAAGCTCCCGGCAGCACATGTACATATATATATAAATTTCCCCCCCCGCACAGCGCAATCATATGCCCCCAGCAGCGCATGTATATATATATATGCCCCCCGCACAGCGCAAATATATGCCCACAGCAGCGCATGTATACACAGTATATATGCCCCCCCGCACAGCACAATCATAATCTAATGGACAAGTATTCTTTTAGCAGAGCATCTCTCCGGGAAGCCGCTGTATAAGGCTACAAAAACAAGTGTGTAGCTTTGGCTGGCCTTTGACTGTAACTAGGCTCAAATTAGTTTAACAGGAAAAAACGTACACCACGTAGGCATGCACAGGTTACACTAGCCCCTGTTAACTTTAGAGTTGTAGTACACACTAGTGCTGCAGCACAGAGTCGCTGTGTAGTACAGCCCAGTACAGTATTATTATGCACTAATAGCGGGTTAACAATGTCTTTTAGTGCTCACCCTAACTGGCCCCTGTTAGCTTTAGAGTTGCAGTACAGACTGGTACTGCAACACAGAGTCGCTGTGTAGTACAGCCCAGTACAGTATTATTATGCACTAATAGCAGGTGACAATGGCTTTTAGTGCTCAGCCTAACTGGCCCCTATGAGCTTTAAAAAAAAAAAAATTAATCAACTGGTGCCTGAAAGTTAAAAAATCTTAATCCTTCCAGTACTTATTAGCTGCTGAATACTACAGATGAAATGGTTTTCTTTTTGGAACACAGAGCTCTCTGCTAACATCATGACCACAGTGTTCTCTGCTGACATATCTGTCCATTTTAGGAACTGTCCAGAGCAGCATATGTTTGCTATGGGGATTTTATCCTACTCTGGACAGTTCTTAAAATGAACAGAGATGTCAGCAGAGAGCACTGTGGTCATGATGTCAGCAGAGAGCTCTGTGTTCCAAGAAGAAAACCATTTCCTCTGTGGTATTCAGCAGCTAATAAGTACTGGAAGGATTAATATATTTTAATAGAAGTAATTTACAAATCTGTATAACTTTCTGGCACCAGTTGATTTAAAAAAAAAAAAAAAAAAAAAGTTTTCCATGGGAGTGCCCCTGTAAAGTTGCTGTACACCACACTGCAGCAGTACAGAGTCGGTGTAGTATACTCAAGAGTGTACTTTCTCTCTCTTTCTCTGTCTGTCTGTCTGTCTCTCTCTCTTCCCTGTCAATGCTATTCTGCAGTGATTTGGGATTGTGGTGAATCGCTGCTGTGAAGCTGTTTTTCTGTGCAACACACACACTCTTCTATCTCTGTCTGCAGTAAAATGCTCTCTGAAATACAACGCTGGAATGGCTGACCGCAAGATGGCTGTCAATTATATAGGGCTGTGACATCACAGGGGTGGCTGGCTACTGATAGGCTGCATGTGATTCAGGGTCATCCCGCCTACCCACCTTCCCAGAGTTCCTTGCCCGATGTCCTCACATGTGGATCCACCATTTTAGAGGCCCTGGAGCCTGGACCTCACTAAATGGAGTTTAATGAAGCGATTAGTTTAATCGAATCCAAAGCAAATTTTTCCTGAAATTCATAATTAATTCGGATTTGTCAGATTCAATATGCTCATCCCTACATATAGTTATCAGGTGACTCACAGATGACATCTTCTCTAGTTGGAGTTGTTAAGTCGTAGGTAGACAGATTCCTTTACATAGTTTCCCCCATTATGCACGTGCCCTAAGTAGATGTGTGCCATCTGTAGGTAGGTCTCCGTGTAGATAGTTGCCCCCTATAAGTACTAGGTTACTCTCCTCTGTAGATAGAAGCCCTCTGTAGGCAGTAGCAGCCCCCTATAAGTAATAGGTAGTATCCCTCTGTATATAGTAGCAGCCCCAAATGTCAAGTAAATAGCTGATCCCCTGCAGGTAGTATTAGCAGCTCCCCTGTAGCTAATGGCAGTCCCCTTTGCAGGCAGTATTAAGATACCCTCTTTAGGAAGTATTAGAACCCCCCCCCCCCCCCCCCCCGGTAGGTAGGTAGTATTAGCAGGTCCCCTGTAGCTAATTACAGCCCCTTGTATGTAGTATTAGCAGCCCCCCCCCCATAATAGGTAGTATAAGCAGACCCCCCCCCCATAATAGGTAGTATAAGCAGACCCCCCCCCCCCCCCCATGGTTAGTATTAGCAGCTCAGTCAAAGGAGTCAGGGCATGCTGGGAGTTGTAGATTTGCAACAGTTTGGAAGATACTGCTTTCAAGCCCATAGAAATTCCATTGCTTTGACCATGGTACCATTGTTCTGGCAAAAAATTGTATATTTAAAAAAAGTTACATATGTTATATGAAATAGCTTACAAAAGTGTACAAAATACAGAGAAAAGTATAAATCTTTCCATGATAGTTATTCCCCTGACCAAATTTTGACTATAATAATTGGTGCAGTACCCAGTCTATCCCCTTAAGGATGCAGGGCTACGCGGTGACCCCGCGGTAATATAACACGGAGTTACGTGGTGACCCCGCATCATATCATGTCGGTCCCAGCAGCTAACAGTAGCCGGGACTAATAACAGACATCACTGATCGCGGTGATGTCCGGTATAAACCCTTTAGACGCTGCGATCAAAGTTGATCAGTCAGGCTGATCGGGACCACCGTGGTGAAACAGCGGTGTCCCGATTAGCTAAGATGCACCAGGAGGGTCCTTTACCTGCCTCCTGGGGGTCCGATCGGCAATTGATTGCTCCAAGCCTGAGAGCCACTGCCAATAACACTGATCAATGCAATGCTATGGCATAGCATTGATCAGTGCCTACAATCAGTGTATTGCATGTTATAGTCCCCTATGAGACTAACATTGCAAAAAAGTGTTAAAAAAAAGGTTCATAAATGTGATTTAACCCCTTCCTTAATAAAAGTTTGAATCATCCCCCTTTTCCCATAAAAAGCAATGTAAATAAAAATAAATATAAACATATGTGGTATCGCCACGTGCGTAAATGTTCGAACTATAAAAATATATAATTAATTGAACTGCACGGTCAATGGCATACACGTAAAAAAAATTCCAAAGTACAAAATGGCATATTTTTGGTCACTTTTCACACCTTAAAAAATGAATAAAAAGCGTTCAAAAAGTCAGATCAAAACTAAAATGGTACCGATAAAAACTTAAGATCACGGCGTGAAAAAATTAGACCTCATATATCCCTTATGCAGAAAAAATAAAAAAGTTATAGGGGTCAGAAGAGAACATTTTTAAACGTAATAATTTTTGTGCATGTAGTTATGATTTTTTCCAGAAGTGCGACAAAATCAAACCTATATAAGTAGGGTATCATTTTAATCATTTTAATCATATGGACCTACAGATCATTTTTTAGCGAAAAATTTACTGCATAGAAATGGAAGCCCCTAAAATTACAAAATGGCGTTTTTTTCTTCAATTTTGTTGCCCAATGATTTTTCTTTTGTTTTGCTATAGATTTTGGGGTAAAATGACTGATGTCATTACAAAGTAGAATTGGTGGGGCAAATAATAAGCCATCATATGGATTTTTAAGTGCAAAATTGAAAGGGTTATGATTTTTAAAAGGTAAGGAGGAAAAAACGAAAATGCAAAAGCTGAAATATGCTGAGTCCTTAAAGGGGTAGTCCAGTGGTGAAAAACTTATCCCCTATCCTAAGGATAGGGGATAAGTTTGAGATCGCGGGGGGTCCGACCGCTGGGGCCCCCTGCGATCTCTCTGTACGGGGGCCAGGCTCTCCAGCCAGATAGCGGGTGTCGACCACCGCATGAAGCGTCGGCCGACACATCCCCCAATACATCGCTATGGCAGAGCTGGAGATTGACGAAGGCAGCGCTCCGGCTCTGCCATAGAGTTGTATTGAGGAGGCGTGTCGGCCGCCGCTTTGTGCGGTGGTTGACACGCCCACTTCCTGCGGGCTGTTGGGGCCCCGTACAGGAGATCGCGGGGGCCCCAGCGGTCAGGCTAAGGCTTGGTCCACACAATGTAAAACTTTTGTCATGTATCTTAACTTATGCATGGAAATCCCACAAATATGCAGCCACATTTTATTTTGTGACCACATTTTTGCAGCAAAACGGAATGAAATTAAAACATGGGCTGATTTTACAGAGTGAGAACCCAGCCTAAGGGTCCATTCACACCCCGTTTGCGAGATCCAGCTGCCGGATCCTACTGGGAAATGTCAAAACCCGGCACTCCCGTATCCCAGCCAGACCGATGCCGAATCTCATTCATTTAAATGAGCTGACTGAAGTCAGATAGTGACTCCAATCGTGAAAACCATGGTATGCTACAGTTTACAGTCTGCCACAAAACTGGATAATGGGCAAAAATGTGCCGACTGGAGTCACTATCTGACTTCGATTGACGTGTTTAAATGAATGAGATTCAGTGCCGATCCGGCTGGAATACAGGAGCAACCTGTTTTGAAATCATCCAGCAGGATCCGGCAGTTGGATCTCGCAAACGTGGTGTGAACGCAAGGGTACTGTTAGGATTCGGCTAGCTGGATGTGGATCCTCTGTGTCAGCGAGGGATTGGCGTCGACCGTTTCGGTGGACCGGTTCTAGGTTGTTACTGGTTTTCACCAGAGCCCGCCGCAAAGCGGGATGGTCTTGCTGCGGCCGTAGCAACCAGGTCGTATCCACCAGCAACGGCTCAACCTCGCTGACTGCTGAGAAGGAGTGGGACAGAAGGACTAGGCAGAGGCAAGGTCAGACGTAGCAGAAGGTCGGGGCAGGCGGCAAGGTTCGTAGTCAATAGCAATAGCAGAAGGTCTGGAAACACAGGCTTTGGACAACACTAAACGCTTTCTCTGGCACAAGGCAAAAAGATCCGGCAAGGAAGGGAAGGGGAAGTGAGGTTATATATACAGGGAGCAGGTGGAAGCTAGTTAGACTGATTGGGCCAGGCACCAATCATTGGTGCACTGGCCCTTTAAATCTTAGAGAGCTGGCGCATGCACGCCCTAAGGAGCGGAGCCGCGCGCCAGGACGTGACAGCCGGGGACCGGGACAGGTGAGTGACTTGGGATGCGATTCGCGAGCGGGCGCGTCCCGCTATGCGAATCGCATCCCCGCCGGCAGTGTCAGTGCAGCGCTCCCGGTCAGTGGGTCTGACCGGGGCGCTGCAGAGAGAGGGACGCCGCGAGCGCTCCGGGGAGGAGCGGGGACCCGAAGCGCTCGGCGTAACAGGTATATTAACATGGGTGGATTATCTGCAGAATTTCTGCAGCGTATTTGGTAGGGATCGACCGATTATTGGTTTGGCCGATATTATCGTCCGATAATCACGATTTTGGGCATTATCGGTATCGGCAATTACCTTGTCGATAATCCGATAATGCCCCACCACCTGCACCGCACCCACCGCACCGTGACCGCCCCCCCCCCCACGACCTGCCGCACCGCCGCACCGCGTCGCACCGCGTCGCACCCCCCACCGCACCGCCCCGGCCCCAATGCCTCCCCCATTGCCTCCCGCATCCCCAGTTTTATAATTACCTGTTCCCGGGGCCCAGGGTCAACGTTACTTCTGGCTCTTGCTGCGTCCTGCGTTACGCTGTGCACAGTGATGTGACGTGACCGTCAGTGCGCACAGTGACAGCTCAGGAGGACGCCACCGGAGCCAGATGTAGAGTGGACCCCGGACAGACAGGGGGAGAGAAGCGGGCGGAGGTCTATGGCACCGCAAAAGCCGCTGTAGTTTATTGATTTAAAGCGCCCGCTTTAAATCAATGATCTGCAGCGGTGTCGCGGGGGGATAAATAGCCAATAACTTATACTGGAATATCGGTATAAGTTATCGGCTATCGCCCCTTACCTCCACAGATTATCGGTATCGGCCCTAAAAAAACGATATCGGTCGATCCCTAGTATTGGGTTATTAGCGTATTCTGCAGTGGATTTTGCTACCATTGATTTCAATGGGTCATGAGGCAGATTTGCAGATTTTCCTTTGCACCTATTGAAGTCAATGGTAGCAAATCCATTGCATATTTTCCGCATCAAATACGCTGCAGAAATTCCGCAGGTAATTCCGCAGGTAATCTGGACCTAGAATAATTTGATAGGTAACTGTCTATGGGGCGCTGATCACTGTGATCTGTCACTGCTGGAGAACAGGGTCCTTGTGCCTGCGTGTCCGGGGGCGCTGGGAACCAGAAAGCCCACAGTCATATTCAAAGTATACACACAGAAGAAAACAGATGCACGCACTCACCGCAGGGCTGCGGTGACTCGACTCCTTCGCTTCGGCGGACGATCCAGAGGCGACTACCGGCAAAGTTTTGCGCTGATTGGGCTTCTTCCGGCCTCGTTTGACCCATAACACATAATTTTTTTTACTTTTCCATCTACAGAGCTGTGTAAGGGCTCCTTTTCCGTGCTATGTTGTGTATTTTATATTCGTACCATTCGTTTAGATGGAACTTTTTGATCGCTCTTCACTTTATTTTTGACTCAAATCTATCAGCGGGATTTAAAAAGTTGAATAGCTGTCATTGGCAGTCACTTTGAGATAGCTATTTACAGTAGCTGTGTCATCGTAGGTCATTATTAGAGATGTCGCGAATTGTTCGCCAGCGAACAGTTCCCGGCGAACTTAGCATGTTCGCGTTCGCATCGCCGGGAGAACATATGTGAAGTTCGATTCGCCCCCTATACTTTAACATTGTGGTAAACTTTGACCCTGTGAGTCAGAGTCAGCAGACACATTACAGCCAATCAACAGCAGTCTCTCCCTTCCAGACCTTGCTACCTCCTGCACGGATGCCATTTTACCTTCATTCGGCATGCTGCAGGCTTAGAAAGGTGAGGGACAGAGAAGCTGCTCCTGCTGTAATAGGGAAAGCGATAGCTAGGTTGCTGCTAGGTGGTGTATTCAGGGTCCACTTTACTCCTAAAGCACTAGTCTAACATCTGCTTTTAGGGCTCAAATATCAGTCCGTGTGTCTTGCAACAGCTGGAGGCACCCTGGTTGGGAGGGAACCGCTGGTTAAAAAGGGTACTGTAGTGTAAAACTTAAGTTCCTTCAAGCAACTAACTACAGTATTAAAAGGGCTATAAGTTCAGTCCGTGTGTCTTGCAACTGCTGGAGGCACCCTGGTTGGGGACCTCTGCTTAAAAGGGGAACTCCGCTGGCAACCTTTTTTGCTCATTGTCACACTAGTGCAAATCACATTTGGTGTGACAGTTGTTCAAATAAAAAAATAAAAAAAAACTTTTTTGGCTGTGAAATAAAACCAGTGCTGCCTAAAGGGGGGCTCTAACTATGTGCTGCCTAATATGGAGGAATCGATGTGCTGCCTAAAGGGGGGATCTAACTAGGTGCTGCCTAAATGGGGCTCTATGTGCTGCCTAAAGGGAGGCTCTATGTGCTGCCTAAAGGGTGGGCTCTAACTATGTGCTGCCTAACATGGGGGAATCTATGTGCTGCCTAAAGGGGGGATCTAACTATGTGATGCCTAAAGGAGGATCTAACTATGTGCTGCCTAAAGGGGGCTCTATGTGCTGCCTAAAGGGAGGCTCTACCTATGTGCTGCTTAAAGGGGGCCTCTAACTATGTGCTGCCTAATATGGGGGAATCTATGTGCTGCCTAAAGGGGGGATCTAACTATGTGATGCCTAAAGGGGGGCTCTATGTGCTGCCTAAAGGGGGCTAAAGAACGTTATTCCAAAGAATTTAGGAATAATAGGCGATTTATGCCCTTTATGGATTAAAACCAGACTCTGCATCAACTATGTAATTTTCCATGGGAGTTTTGCCATGGATCTCCCTCCAGCACGCTACAGTCCAGGTATTAGTCCCCTTGAAACAACTTTTAAATCACTATTGTGGCCAGAAAGAGTCCCTGTGGGTTTTAAAATTCGCCTGCCCATTTAAGTCAATGGCGGTTCGCCCGGTTCGCGAACATTAGCGGAAGTTCACGTTCGCCGTTCGCGAACCGAAAATTTTATGTTCGCGACATCACTAGTCATTATGGGGCTAAGGTCCATGTATTCTTGGAGAAAAGTAAGGAATAAAAATGAATCCCACTACTTGTAACTAAGTCTAAATATACATAAGTGTTCACACAGGGATTGTTTTTTCATTGCCTTTTTCCCTAGGTAAAACTCAGCAATGAAACAACTCAAATAACACCTTAGATCAAATCAGAAATCTGTGAACATTATAAAGGTGAGGATGAATTAACTATAAGAACTTCACACTTTTTTCATTGCCCTAAAAAGATTATGTAACATAAAGTGCACAACCTGCATTTTATTATTTTTTGTGTGTTTCTGAAAAGGATTCCTATGTATTAAGATTTAACTAAATAAAAAGGCCAACTCTTTTGGAATTACTTTACTGAAAAATAGATGGCACTCACCTATACATCTGTGCAAAAATTCCTATTTATTATAGTGTAAAAAAAAAAGAAGTCATTTATGGTGTCCCGATACTGCATCCTATGCGGTCCCTTTATGTGTATGGGTCCCCATAGCCAGAGTCCCTAGGACATAGGGGTCCATGTTGTATAGTCTACCCCTTGTCACCTCTATTCCATCTAGTAAACCAGTAATTTATGCAAGGTTTATGTAAATATAGTTATATAAATGTAATTATGTAACATAAAGTGCACAACCTGCATTGTTACTGGGAAGGGCGGCGATAGGCCGGAGAATTACCTCAGCATACTTGCCCTCAGCCTGGCGTCACGAACTATAGGGTTAACATTAACCACTCATATACCGATACAACATCCCCACTACTGTACACCCCCAAGGGCTACCACAAAGCCTTTTTGGCATCACGAACAGGATTCGGGTGTGTGCCTACTATTGCCACTAGTGAAAGTGTACTCCCCCCCAGAGAGCGAACTTTATTCATGTGTTGCTGTGTAAAAGAGCGGTGCTTGTGGGGCACCATACAAGGGGGCCAAGAGAAAAGTAAGGGGGGAAGCGAAGATTTGTCTACAGTTGAAATGTGTAAACTGCGCAATGAGTTCATGCTGCGATCCTCTGGTCCGGTCGGCACAGGCGGAGCCGAACTGCTGCCGGAAAAGCGCGCGAAGAAAGCCTGCGCAGCGCCATGCCCCGCTCCTGGGCGTGGACGCCAAGTTGCTGTATGCCAGCCAAAAGGGAACTCAGATTCAGAAGTCGTTTCTGGAGGGACCGGAAGTCGGGGCTGCACCGATAGCGTTCCTTCCTGCCCAGCGCCATTTTGGAGAAGCCTACTATAAAAGACGCCACGCAGAGCAACCTCTTCAGTCTGCAGAGAGAGCTGGAGAGTACAGACTTGTCGGAGAGCAGCGTTCCACGTGGTCAAGTTGGCAAAATGGCGTCGGAAACACGGAAAGTTGTGGCAGTCGCAGCCCAACTTTTTCAAGAGCTTTCTGACTGTCTGCAGCGGTTGTCATTAGACGAAGAGGGGGCCTGCAATTTTCCCCCACTGCCTGATGATGACGACGATTGGCCAGAGACACCTCCAGCGAACAGTGCAGAGACACCTGGAGGTGCATCACCAGTGAGATTGTCCCCTCACCACAGGACCTGGGGCTCGTGGGCCGAGATCCCGTCGGAGGAGTCTGCTGTGAGTACCCCGCCAGAGGCGGCCTATTCTTCCTCCTCCAGCCCTGAGGTCATTCCTCGATCAAGTTTGCCAAGTGCACGACCGTGCTCACCAAAATTGCCGCAATGGGTGTTCGGAGAGGAGCCGGAGCTGATTGAATACATGCACAGAGTACTTCAACCATTACCTGGGAAGCCACTCCCACCAGTCCCAACTGCACAAAGGGAAAGGGCCCGTCAAGAAGCTGAGCTGGCTGAATTGATGGAAAAGCTAAAGGCCCGATACAAAGAACTCTACGCTCCAAAGCATGTACATTTGCCCTATGAAGAAAGAGTGCGGTATCAAGAAAATACCAAAGAAATGGAGGCATTGTACCTCCGTAAATGGGATCACCCTTGAGAAGGGGAGGAGCCATTAGAAAGAAGAAGAGCAACTGTGGCCAAGTTCGACAAGGGCAGAGGTTATGGGACACTCCTTGACTGCCACACTGGGCAGACCATCCTCGTAAACCAGTGAGCAGTGCAAAGGCCATATCTCCATAAGAAATTCTATACCTTGGAGGTGGGTGAAATTGTGGAGTACACCCCCGTCCAGAGCCTTCGTGAAGAATGGGCTGCAGTGGTCACCAGGCCAACAGCCCCAACACAGCTTCCTTTCAAATATTTCCCGTCAATGGATTGGGAGTCCGATCCCTTCAACTTGAGGCCGAAAAGGTCTGCTCCTAAAGCCTCCACCAGCGTACCCAAGGAGGAGGAGCCTAAAGAGTCAAGTTCATCATCTTCTATGTACAACAAAGAGTCAAGTTCATTATCTTCTATGTACAACAAAGAGTCAAGTTCATCATCTTCTATGTACAGTAAAGAGTCAAGTTCTTCATCTTCTTCATACCGTCGAGAGTCAAGTTCTGCACAGGGTGAAGAAAACAGGCCAAAGTTGCAGCCACCCAAGTCGGTACCTAGACCCTCTCATAGAAGTGAGAGTTTGTCTAACCCTAGGGTACCCACAGATGTACCAAGGCCCTCTTGGAGCAGTGAGAGTTTGCCAGTTCCTCAGGTACCAACGAAAGGGTCATGGGTTGCTCCTAATTTGGAGATGGTGCTCAAGCCCTATTGCCCCACTGTGATCCCGGCTAGTAAGCCTATAATCCCTTCTCAGGCTGCCTTTCACAACTTCATCCTCACCAATGTGGTGTGGCAAAGCTATGTTAAGTCTAATCCTGCCCCTGATATTGGCAGATATAGAGGAACCAGGAGAGGCACTACAAGAGTAAAGAAGAACATCTTCTAAAGAGACTCTAAAGTAATGTCATATTGTTTTTCTGTCTAACCATTTTGTCTTACAGTAACCAAGTTCAAGAAGAGTGCCTAGCAGGACTGTGGTAAGTTTGTTTCAGTTCAAAGTTCAGCAACGTAACCACTAAGCTTGTGCCTGACTATTAAGTCAAGAGACTCCTAGCCTGTAGGAGATTCATTAAGGACTGTGCCTGGCTGAGTTTTGGTTAAGGCCGTGTTTACCTTTCCCTTCCTATGAACTCCTAGTGTAGGTGGACTGCTGATCCTTACACGCCACTTTGTATATTTTCCTTTAATTGGACTCTTAGTGTAGGTGGACTGCTGATCCTTACATGTCTGCTTTATGTATATACCAGCAGCTTCATAAGAACTCTTATGCTAAATGTTGCATTTATCGGGTGAATGCACCTGAAACATGTTGGAGTGTTGATAAATGTATAGTAAATATGTATATGGTTCTGTACACAGGAAGTTATCTGTGTACATAAGTAGTAAGTAAAGGTTTGTGCATAGAGAGAATAGTCTAAAGTCCATGTACATAAAAAGTAAGGTAGAGTTGTACATAGAAAATATCGACGTACTGCACGTGTACACTCAACACTAAAAACATAACTAATTCTTGTACATATCCATGTATAAAATGCTAAAGGTGTTTAGTAGGTAACTCAATAGGGGACACCTCGGCTCCTCCAAGAGTAATATTATTGCTGTCGCCCATCGCTAGCACCTGTCTCAACAAAAATAGTAGGGAGGATTCCCCTTAAAATAGTACTTGTACACATAGTACCCTAGATTACTAACTTAAATGTACTACCTCAAAATTTTCTAGTACATACATCAAAATAAATATCTCACTTAAGAAAACACTTAAGGAATTGTAGCATATTGATACCCAGTTCCTGCCACTGTTAGGTACACTTCTTCTCTTTCATTGCGTGTGTGAGATGCTCTGCCTGGCCAGTAGGTGCTCTTACTAATATAGAATTAAACACGTAATTCGAAGAATAACCTAGATAGGTTGTTTTGAAAGTGCTCTAAGGATAAGTAGCGTGTAGCCGATAGACCCTAGCAGCCACCCTTACTGTGACCTAACTTCCGGCTAGACAGCATAACCATATGTGTACTTACAGGTAACTATTGTTTGGCAAATAAAATGTGTGAGATAATAAAAGTGTCTAAGTCAGCTTGAAACTAAAGGTAAATAGAGCTGTACTAATGTCTAGTCTCATGTATAGAGAGTTATGCTAATGTTCAGTTTAGCCTCATAAAAATGTATGGAGAGCTAATAAAATGTCTTAGGAGCTAGCAACTACATGTTAGATAGCTGCCTAATTGTCTAGTAAATTTCAAAATGTATAATAGGTCTAATAAGGTTGTATAGAAAGCTAGAAACTAAAGGATGAATAGCTTTGTTAATGTCTAGATAGCATTAAAATGTCTAGATAGCATTGAAATGTCTAGATAGATTTCTATTGTCTAATCCAGATACTAGGAAAGGTATCAAAAGAATGTAAATGTGTTTAGTTTAGTTAGGATGTACACCAGATGTATAGATCATCCTGTTTTATAGTATCTTGGTCTAGTCCTAGTCCCTCTGTCTCAGGGGACAGAAGTCAAGGTCAACTTATCTTAAGTAAGGGGGTTTGTGGTGTCCCGATACCGCATCCTATGCGGTCCCTTTATGTGTATGGGTCCCCACAGCCAGAGTCCCTAGGACGTAGGGGTCCATGTTGCATAGTCTACCCCTTGTCACCTCTATTCCATCTAGAAAACCAGTAATTTATGCATGGTTTATGTAAATATAGTTATATAAATGTAAATGAATAGTTAGTTACCTGCACGTAGCCTACCAGGACCTGCGGGTCACGTGACTAGGTGAACTCTATGGTATTTCTGCTTGAGGACCTGTGGAGGTCCCTATGACATCATTCTGTGTACTAGTGAATGACAGGTATTCGGACCAATCAGATTCACCCCACCCCTGCCCATATAAGGGAGCGGCGGCCATTATTCTCTCTTGTTCCTGCGCAGCCAAACAGTGAGAAACTCTCTTGTTCCTGCGCAGCCAAGCAGTAAGGATCTCTCTTGTTCCTGGGCGGTCAACTGAGAAGGACCTGTGCAGCTATTCCCTCAGTGAGTTAGGCCTGAGCCTTGCGGCGACGGCTGATTAACGCTAAATCGAGAGTGTATCAATCCCCAGACACTCTGCAGCATCACCGGACCTAATCTAACCCCTAAATCCGGACGGATGTGCAATATCTACCCTAAATTCAGAGACTTTCTAAATACCTCAAGGTCCGCAACAACTGTCAGTCACTAAGCAATATAAGGACTGTTATATTAGATTGTTACTGTGTCTTGGATGTACCGGATGTGTCTTGGATGTAAAGTTGTTCAAGTTCAAGTTAAATCTCCTTGTGGACCTTCAGTCATTTCATGCACCTATCGTTACTGGGAAGGGCGGCGATAGGCCGGAGAATTACCTAAGCATACTAGCCCTCAGCCTGGTGTCACGAACTATAGGGTTAACATTAACCCCTCATATACCGATACAACATCCCCACTACTATACACCCCCAAGGGCTACCACACATTCATTTAGGCAGACAAGATTACACCACCAGGATGATCAAACATAACAATCAGTTACAGATTCTTACTTAATTCTACAGGTAGGGGGTTACTGATCAGTACTGTGAATGGTGGTGATCCAGTGTTATCTATCTATTGGTGTACTTGATGTCAGCTCTGAGAAGAAAATCATTACTGGATTTTATCTTTAGTGGCCAAAATTAAAGCTGCAAGATTTCATGAATAATTTAAAACTATAGATAGTAAAATGCAAGATTAGAAAAATGAAACCAAAAGTTCTATATCAATATGGTTTACTTAAAAACTTGATTTAACCCGATAACGACCATGGACGAGTATAGACGTCCAGGTTGGCGGCCGTTCCCGCACCTGGACGTCTATACTCGTCCATTATTCCCGTGGGTGCTGCCCAGTGCACCCATGAGATCGCGGCAGGGACTCGGCTGTATCACACAGCCGGGACCCTGCTGCACTGCCAGGAGCGAAGTAAACTTCGGTCCCGGCAGTTTTAACCCTTACAGCCGCGGTCGGAAGTGACCGCGGGCTGTAAGTGTTATGACAGAGGGAGGGAGCTCCCTCTGTCTCCTCTGCAGCACCCCGCATCGTGATCGCAGGGTGCTGTGTGTAATACGCGGCTGGCTGGGACCTGCCGCACTGCCAGGAGTGAAGTTCACTTCACTCCCGACAGTTTAACCCCTACAGCCGTGGTCAGAAGTGACCGCGCGCTGTAAGGAGTTCTGACAGAGGGAGGGGGCTCCCCCTGTCTCTCCTGCAGCACCCCAGAGCATCACGGGGTGCTGCTGCATACCTGGGCAGCCGGAGGTCCTACAAAGACCCCCAGGTCTGCCCTGGGTATTGCCTGTAGGACGTGCCAGAGGCATGTCCTGATATGCTGCCTGCTAGTGAAAACTGGCAGGCAGCATATAACTGCAATGCTTTGGAATACTAAGTATTCCAAAGCATTAAAAAGTGTAAAAATAAATAAATAAAATAAAAGTGTAAAAATAAATAAAAATGTAATAAAAGTGTAAAAAAAAAAATATATATATATATATATGTTAAAAATACATTTATTAAATGAATCTAATTTAAAAAAATGCATAATGTGTAGGATCGCATTGGCGGACATCCGCAGCATGTAATATGCTGCGGATGTCCGCCACGTGATCCTACACATTATGCAGCAGTCACGGTAATGAGCTCGCTGCTGCGGCTGGGTAGCTTTGTGTGTCCACTCATAGCGGGGGATTTCCCGCCAGCAGTCATGAGCGGACACACTGAGCTACCCAGCCGCAGCAGTAATGGATATATTCGCCATGAGTGGGTGCTTATTCCCACAACATGGCGGCTATATCCATCAGGAGCCTTAACTGTCACAGACAGACTCGTTATACTGCCAGCCGACCAAGGACCAATCAGAGAGGTCCCTGGTCCAGCCAATAACTTGTAGGGGTGCGGTATATAAATGGGGTCACTTGTGGGGGTGGGGGTACTGTTCTGCCCTAAAAGCCAAATGGCGCTCCTCTCCTTCTGAGTCCTACCACGCGGCCAAGGAACCATATATGGCCAAAGCGGGGGTATTTCCGAACATGGGACAAGCAGCTAAATAAAATATAGGGTGCATTTCTTTCAATATCAGAAGTGATGTACAAAAAATACACCCCCCAAATGATGCATTTGTGAAAAATTGCAAATTTCGAATTTTTAACACTGACTTTGTAATAATTCCTGCCAAAAAACTATGGTGTTAAAATACTCACTGTACCCCCTAACGAATACCTTTAGGGGTCTAGTTTTTATAATGGGGTCATTTGGGGGGGTGTTCCTATGTTCTACTACCTTTTAATTTCTGCAAACCTTGCATAGCACATAAAAAAAGATGTAGTTTTCAAATTTTCAAAATTTTCAAAATTTAAAGTTAAATTGTTAGGCTTCTAACTAATTTAAAATGTTAATTAGAAACTAAAAAATGACGTCAAAATAAAGTAGACATCTGAAAGTATAAGTTTCATAAACTATTTGGTCAGTAAGTATAAATATATGCAACCAATTAGTGTTAAAATAGCAAAAAATCGTAATTTTTTGTAAAAATTTCATGATTTTTTGCATTGTAAAAAAAAACTACAAATGATATCGGCTTACTTTTACTATGTACATGAAGGACAACTTGTGACAAAAAAACAATGTCAGAATTATCGTGATTGGCAAAACATTACCAGAGTTATTCTCTAATAAAGACAGACATCCCCGATTTGAAAAAACAGGCCTGGTCTTTCAGGGGCATACAGGTTTATTTGCATTGGTCCTTAAGGGGTTAAACGATGTACTTACTATGTGTGAGTGTGAGATGCAGGGCAGATGGAATTACCCTAGGGGCAGATGGCATTAACCCCTTGTATTTGTGACGCCAGGGCATGGTTTATCCTCAATACTACCTGAAGTTATACCACTGGATCCTGGGCTAGGCATGGGGGCAATAATGACTGCGATGCCAAGTTACAAACAATGGTAGTGTTACGATTCGGCAGGCTGGATGTGGATCCTCTGTGTCAGCGAGGGATTGGTGTGGACCGTGTCGGTGGACCGCTTCTAGGGTTGCTACTGGTTTTCACCAGAGCCCGCCGCAGAGCGGGATGGTCTTGCTGCGGCGGTAGCAACCAGGTCGTATCCACCGGCAACGGCTCAACCTCGCTGACTGCTGAGAAGGCGTGGGACAGAAGGACTAGGCAGAGGCAAGGTCAGACATAGCAGAAGGTAGGGGCAAGCGGCAAGGTTCGTAGTCAATGAGGAAAGCAGGAGATCTGGAACACAGGCTTTGGACAACACTAAACGCTTTCACTGGCACAAGGCAACAAGATCCGGCAAGGAAGTGCAGGGGAAGTGAGGTAATCTGGACAGGGAGCAGGTGGAAGCTAATTAGGCTGATTGGGCCAGGCACCAATCACTGGTGCACTGGCCCTTTAAATCTTAGAGAGCTGGCGCGTGCGCGCCCTAGAGAGCGGAGCCGCGCGCGCCAGAACATGACAGCCGGGGACCGGGACGGGTAAGTGACTTGGGATGCGATTCGCGAGCGAGCGCGTCCCGCTATGCGAACCGCATCCCCGCCGGCAATGTCAGTGCAGCGCTCCCGGTCAGCGGGACTGACCGGGGCGCTGCAGAGAGAGAGATGCCGCGAGCGCTCCGGGGAGGAGCAGGGACCCGGAGCGCTTGGCGTAACAGGTAGCTTTACTGAGTGACAGATGGTACAGTCTATACAGTTCAGCCAGGGCCACGGAGGTGACCAGTGACTTCAGAGACCTTAAGGGCTTGCTGGGACTTACAGTAGACTCAAGCCAAAAAAATTTGCCCAATCTCAAAAACTAGATCACTAACAAAATTGCCCTTTTTGTCCTGTCTCCAAGAGCTTGGCATTAAACTGGCAGTTAAAGGGCATGGAGCAAAGATCGCTCTGTGCTTGATGACTCACAATACAGAGGCCAGAGGATTGTAATGTCATGGCCCCACCCCTCATGACATCATGAGGGGTTGGGTCCATGATGTCACGATCCTTCGGCCACAATCTTCGCTCCGTGCAGATGACTGGGGGGGGGGGGTCTGCAGGAGAGATCGTGGGGGTTCCCAGCGGCGGGGAATAATATGTCTATAGGCGGAGTACCCCTTTAAGGAGTAAAGACACCCATTGGAAAGCATTGTCTCCCGGCGATGATTTACACTGATCACACAAATTTACTTATAGTACTCTGGTGGGAATACATTTTTTCAAATTAATTGGTGCCAGAAAGTTAAACAGATTTGTATATGACATATTAAAAAAATCTTAATTCCACTACTTATTAGCTGCTGTATACTACAGAGGAAGTTAAGTTGTCCTTCTCTGTCTGACCACAGTACTCTGTCCATGTCAAGAACTGTCCGGAGCAGGAGAGGTTTGCTGTGTGGATTAGCTCCTACACTGGACAGTCCCTGACATGGACAGAGGTGTCGCAGAGAACACTGGTAAGACAGAAAAGAACAATTCAACTTCCTCTGTAGTATACAGCAGCTGATAAGTACTGGAAAGATTAAAACATTTTAATAGAAGGAATTTACAAATATGTTTAACTTTCTGGATCCAGTTGATATGAAATGTTTTTTTTCCCACCGGAGTACCCCTTTAATCTGCAGGCTGCACATTGTGTGAAGCCCTGACAAGCATGCTGGTACTTGCTATTCTCCTGGGTCAACTTATATTAGCATTACTGTCCGGCATCAAAAATGTTACAGACATCAAAAGCCATATCCAGATTTTTTGATCCTGGAGACCAAGCTATTGAGTTGTTGTTTATTATTGAATCTAGTCACATCTTGCTTACATCCCCAACCCTGATCATGTGTATCTCTCCTGAGAGATTTTTACTTCCAAAATCAGGTACCTACATAGGACCATTTTATTTCATGTTAACAGACCATCATTGAGTAGAAAAGATGTCTTGCCATTACTGATGGCCTTCTATGGCATATCAAAGATTTTGTGATGACCGGCTCTTCTTGCTCCCAAAACAGTTAGCTTCACCTACAACAAGCCAGTTCATTCCATCCTTTGCTTAATCCACATCCCTATGGACTTCATTACTGATTGCACACAGGTTGCTTCATTTTGTAAAGTTGGTAACATTTCATTAAACTGTCAGAAAAACATAATGTTACCAAATCCCTTAAAGGGGTACTCCGGCGCTGACATCTTATCCCCTATCCAAGGGATAGGGGATAAGATAAGATGCCTGATGGCTGGGGTCCCCCCGCTGTGATCTTGCACGCAGCACCCCATTACAATCAGTCCCCGAAGCACGTTCGCTCCGGGTCGGATTACTGGCAATCACGGGGGCCGGAGCATTGTGACGACACGGCCCGCCCCGTGTGACATAACTCTCCGCCCCCTCAATGAAAGCCTATGGGAGGGGGCATGGCAGCTGTGACCCCCGCTATCAGGCATCTTATCCCCTATCCTTTGGGGATCATCGCAGGGAAATAGCAATGTCCAGATCAGCGGGAGGGCCTTTACCTCAGCAGGCTGGATCAATGGAGGACCGATTACACTGATCAATGCTGTGCTATGGCATAGCATTGAACAGTGTGTGCAATCTAATGATTGCATGCAATAGTCCCCTATGGTGACTAAAAAATAGTTTTAAAAAAGTTTCCTTTTTTTTATAAATGCGATTTAACCCCTTCTCAAATAAATGTTTGAATCGCCCCCCTTTTCCCATTAAAAAAATGTAAACAAAAATAAACAAACATAGTAAACATATGTGGTGCTGCCGCGTGCGTAAATGTCCGAACTCTAAAAATATATTGTTAATTAAACTGCACGATCAATAGTGTATGCATAAAAAAATACTAAAGTCCGTGCTTGTTTCGGCAGCACATATACTAAAATTGGAACGATATCGAGAAGATTAGCATGGCCCCTGTGCAAGGATGACATGCAAATTTGTGAAGCGTTCCATATTTTTTACCTGGCGTGTGCTCACGCTAGGATCCTAGACTGGTTCCATAATCTGGATGGCAAGCTCTGGGTACGTCTGGCACAAGCTTTATGTCCTCGGTCCCTCTCCACAATTCCCTGGACCTGGTCCCCCTCGCTCACTGACTCCCTTTCGCTCTCATTCTCCACTAAGCACACCCTGGCTTCCATTTGCTCTGCGGGCGGGAGGAGCTCCCTTGTGGACCGTTCTGGCCCTCTGCTCCCCATTTCTGATCACCCTGACTTCCCTCCTGGTTGGTCCTCAGAGGGGGGCTTCTTGGGCGCTTCTCTTTCCAACCCCCTGCGCCTTTGTCATGTCCTGGCTGACGGAGGCCTTAAGCCTCTGGAATCCCTTCGGGAGTCCTGGCCAGTTTCCCGACGGGCCGTGTTCGAATATCTGCAACTGAAGCACTTTTACTCTACGTAGTACCCTCCCTGCCACTCGTTCACTGACCCCGTATGAGTGCCTGTGTGTGGCCTCGTCCTGCCCTCGGCATTCCATTTCTCTTTTGTATGCTCTTCTGCTTTCACCTAGGTCGGAGGCACTGCCGTCCTACTGTGGGGCTTGGGAGGCCGAGCTAGGCCGTCATTATTCCCCTGAGCAATGGTCTCGCTGTTTTTATCTGACTCATAAGTCGGTAATGGCCACCAAGGCCCAGGAGACCAGTTTCAAAATTCTCTCCCGTTGGTACCGAGTGCCATCGGTGCTTCACCGCTGGTATCCATCGGTCCCTGCATCCTGCTGGAGGTGCGGACTTGCTGAGGGCACGATGACTCATATCTGGTGGAGCTGCGCTGCCCTTTCCTCATTCTGGTGCTCAGTCCTGTCCATTATGCAAGCGGTGTCTGGTGTCTCCATCCCTCATAAACCTGGTGTGGTCCTGTTGTTTATGTTTCCCATGTCTGCCCCTAAATTTAAACCCTCACTTCTACGACACCTTCTACAGGCGGCTAAAACGGTAATCCCGCGACATTGGCGCTCCTCAGAGGCCCCTACTGTGGAGGAATGGGTTGCTGAAGTAGCCTCTACTCAAAGCATGGAAGAACTCTTGGCTGTGTCCCCCCCTGACATCACCCGTTACACTGCCACTTGGTTGCCTTGGTCTAGTTTTTGTTCTTCTGATGCCTTTCGCTCTGGGCCCTCTTCCCTAAGGGCTGCTACTGGATAGTCTCTCGGCTTTTCCGCTCCTCCTTCCCCTCCCTACTGCCTCGGCTGCACACCCTGTTCTTTTACCCCCTTCTACTCCTTTTGTCTGTCCTCTCTACCTTTGACGTAGTTTTTGACAGAACTCTGTTATTCTTCGACGTATTCTGATTTACATTCATTCCTGCTCTCCTTTCGTCTCTTCCTCTTCTGCCCATTTTATTCTGTTCTCCCTCTTGCCCTTCTATGTGCTCCTCTTCTGCTCTCAACCCTTCCCCCCTTATTGAAAATATTATGCCATTTATTCTATGTTTGTTACCGTTTGAGCATTGTATGCGTTACCCGGACCTACATGGTCATCTATGTATCCACACTGCCTTTCATTGCATGCTCTATGTATGTTCATGTGTTATTTACTTAATAAAACCTTTTTGAATTGGAAAAAAAAAATACTAAAGTCCAGAATTGCGTATTTTTGGTCACTTTGTATACGCTAAAAAATTTATAAAAAGCGATCAAAAAGCCGCATCAAGACAAAAATTTACC
Organism: Hyla sarda; assembly: GCF_029499605.1. Classification (NCBI taxonomy): domain Eukaryota; kingdom Metazoa; phylum Chordata; class Amphibia; order Anura; family Hylidae; genus Hyla; species Hyla sarda. The sequence continues at coordinate 421,465,558 of NC_079190.1, forward strand.
GATAAAAACTACAGACCATGGCGCAAAAAATGATCCCTCATATGGCCCCATATACTAAAAAAATATAAAAATTATAGGGGTCAGAAGACGACATTTTAAAACATGCTCAATTTTTGCACAAAAAGTTTAAATTTTTTAAAAGAAGTAAAACAAAATCAAACCTATATGACTTTATAAAGGTATCATTTTAATCATATGGACCTACAGAATAAAGATAGGGTGTCATTTTTACCGATTCTTCATAGAATCAGAAGCCCCCAAACGCTACAAAATGGTGTTTTTTTTTTTTGTTTTTTTTTATCTTTCCCCACAAATACATTTTTTTGGGTTTCACCATAGATTTTGTGGTGAAATGATTGTAAATACAAATTGGTAGCGCAAAAAACAAGCCCTCATATGAATCTGTAGGTGAAAAATTAAAAGCGTTATGATTTTTAGAAGGTGAGGAGGAAAAACGAAAGTGTAAAATTGAAAAAACCCTGTGTTCTTTAGGGGTTAAAAATAACAGCCATTGCAATGGCAGTATATTTAATATACTGGAAAGCAGGGCCGGACTGGGACCAAAAATAGGCCCAGGCATATTAGACTATGCAGCCCTTTTTTTCAGTGAGTGTTCCAACAGTCAGACCCCGATTAAAATAAAATGGGCTGCATAGTCCCCAACCAATCATATCAGTTCAAGTTGCTCTCCAGCTGTTGTAAAGCTACAACTCCCATCATGCCTGAAGAGTCTTAGGCATTATGGAAGTTGTAGTTTTTTAACAGCTGGAGAGCCCCAGATTGGGGAAAATTGTCACTCATTAAAACTGCAGAACTTACAATTGACTACAGCTCTGATAGGACAGTCTATAGAGTACATAATTAGATCAGTGACCTGAGTGATAAAGAATTTTAATTTTGTAAATTTTTGTAAATGATGTCCTCCTCAGGTTCCTCAACAGTGTCTGCTTCAGGACCCTGAACCCTTGCAAAACCAGTTCCCACATCACTCTCCTCATCACTACTTGCCCGCCTAGCGAGGGAAGCGGCAGAGGTCTCCTCCACTTCTTGGCTGGGAAGTAGCTGCTGATTAGCTTCTATTAAATCCTCCTCACTGAATTGTGAAGCTGAACCCACAGCATAAGATACTTCTTTAGGGGAGGGAACAGCATAGGACAGAGGCAATGGGAGGACAGAGACTGCTCCCGGGCCATGCCAACTGGGGGTTGTGTCTGAGGAACCCACTGACTGTTGACTGTGGGTGTCAGATGTCACTTGTGATGAAGTGGATGACTGTGTTAACCAATCTATGACGGCAGATGGGTTGCTAGCCGAGACACGACCGCTAGCTGATAACGGGAGCTCAGGCCTCTCGCTGCGACTCCTGCTGCCACTCGACCCAAGTCAGCTGCAACCTCCGCCTTACATCTGTGCACATCCTGGCACTTCTCTGCCTGACATACTTAATGCGTATATGAGGGGAGTACAATATGCTTCACTATGCTTAAAACAGTATTTGTCTAGAACAGCAGCAGGTGTGCACTTTTGGCTTGCCTTTCGAAGTATCTAGGCCCTTGACAGATTAACAGGTACAAAATAGTACACTACTTATATGAGATACTTAGATATATTTATGTAGTATCAGGTATGTACTTACGAGGGAAGAACAATGCGGTACAGTACGCTTAAAAAAGTATGTGAGTACTTTTGCCTGGACTTTCACAGTATGTAGGCCCTTGACAGATTATCAGGTACAGAATAGAACACTACTTAGATGTACGCATGTGGTATGCACTTATGAGGGCAGAAAAATATGGCACAGTGCGCTTAAAAAAAAAACATATTTCTGTAAAACACCAGCCGGTGATTACTTTGGCCTGGACTTTCCCAGTATGTAGGCCCTTGACAGATTAACAGGTACAAAATAGTACACTACTTAGATGTACATATGCGGTATGCACTTATGAGGGCAGAAAAATACGCCCCAGTACGCCTAAAAACTCTGTATTTTTGTAAAACACCAGCCGGTTATTACTTTTGTCTGTCCTTTCACAGTATGTAGGCCCTTGACAGATTAACAGGTACAAAATAGTACACTACTAAGATGTACATATGCGGTATGCACTGAAGAGGGCAGAAAAATTTGCTACAGTACCCTTAAAAAAACGTCTTTTTGTAAAACACCAGCAGTACACAACAGTGCTGCAGCCTAAAAAAGCTGTGTACTAAACACAAAATTGCACTCTGTCAAAGACTATTAGGAATGGATTGCTGGGTATTATACCATCTAAATACTAGTATAACCAGCAGATGATTTTTTTGAGAAACAAAGATATTGAATTGCACTGAAAAATGATTCCTTCCTCCACTTCTAAGGTGTATAAAGTTGAGGCAGCATGTTGAAATGTATGAGACAACACACAGCTATCTGCCCCTCTCTGTAATACAATGCTGAAGAAAGTAACTGGGAGGTTAATGACTAGGAGGATGTTAAACGCTGCTGGACTGCGCTTTCCACTGCTGTAACACACACACGCAGGCTCTGTGTCCTATGATCCTTGGAGCTGGAGGAGCCGGAGTGTGGAGCCGGAATTATGGCTGCCGATTATATAGGGCTGTGACATCACAGGGGTGACTGGCTGCTGATAGGCTGCATCCTGCATGCGATTCAGAGTCATCCCGCCTACTTCCCTTCCCGCCTTGCCTTCCCAGCGATCATTGTCCCATGTACTATCTGCCATTTTAGATGCCCTGGAGCCTGCACCGCAGTAAATGGAGTTTAATGAAGCGATTTGCGCGATAGAATCACGACGATATTTGCATTCCTTGTGAATTGAATATTTCCTGAAATTCGTAACAAATTCAGGTTTGTCAGCTTTGATTCGCTCATCTCTACACACAAACATACATACATGCATGCACACATCATACATACATACATACACACATCATACATATATACACACATTATACATACATACACACATTATACATACATGCACACATTATACATACATGCACACATCTTACATAAATGCATGGACACATCTTACATACATACATGCACACATCTTACATACATGCATGCACACATCATACATACATGCACACATCATACATACATACATGCACACATCTTACATACATGCATGGACACATCTTACATACATACATGCACACATCTTACATACATGCATGCACACATCATACATACATGCACACATCATACATACATGCACACATCTTACATACCTGCACACATCAGCCCTGGGGTCTATTGGTTTACTTCATAGTCAACCAATACTTCACAGTCAACTAACCCCCTGCCCCGGCCCCGGCCCACTCACTTGCGTTCATTCACTCACTAGTCAGCAGCAGTACTCAGAGAGTGGTACACAATGACCGCTTTCTCCCCACTCCACGCCGCCATGAGATCGGCCGGCGGCAGCACTCAGCGGGTGGTACACAACGCCTGCCTACTCCCCACTCGGCGCCGTGGGCAGGCATGTGGTCTGCCTACGCGCTGCAAGTCACGCCACCTCCCATGAGCCACAGCTGTCTTAAGTTGCGTCCTTCCTGAGACACGGGGCTATGGGCCCAAGACCCGGTGCTATAGCCCCTTTAGCCCCCCCCTAACGATGCCTCGTAAAATTAAAACTGCCAGACACTGTTTCTTCTGTTGGGCAGAATCCCACCCGGGTACTGTCCTCCCCAGAACCCTAAATCCCCCCCAGACACATCTTTCTCTTTCTGCTGCAGGCAAAGCAGAGGCCTTGGCAGTAGGACCACATTGACGTTAGCCGTCTCTATAGATGGCAATGCAGTCCAGTGGAATTCCGTCAGCAGAATGGACGTCCACCCAAAGAACGAACATGTTCGTTATTTGGGTGGACATCCATTCTGCTGATGCAGTTACGCTGGGGAGAAGCATTTAAAACATTGGGACTCTGTTGCAAGTGGATTTCCACTGGTGGAATGTCCTCTATGTGGATGGACCCATCTTTCCCCTCCTCCTTCAGATCCCCAAGTCCGCCCAAACTCCTCTGTCTCCCAGACCCCTCAGTCATCCTTCTTCACACATTTTTCTCCCCCCAGACCCCTCGGTCCCCCACTTTTCCCTCCCACCCCTCTCTGTCTCCAACTGCCTCCCCCATCCCTCTCTGTGCCCTACTGCCCCTCTGTCATCCACCCAACTCTTCTCAAACCTACCCCCCCGTCATGCACCCAACTTTTCTTCCCCCGTCATCCACCCAACTTTCCTCAAACCTTCCCCTTGTCATCCATCCAATGTTTCTCTCCCCCTCCCCCTGCCAGCAACCCAACTTTTCCCCCCCTCCCCCTGTCATCCACCCAACTTTTCTTCCCCCCATCATCCACCCAACTTTTCTCCCCCCTCTCCCTGTAATCCACCAACTTTTCTCCCCCATACACCCTGTCATCCACCCAACTCCCCCCCCCCCCTCCCGTGTCATACACCCAACTTTTGAACCTGCTCTTACCCAAAGTCCCAGCTACAATCTTGTTCTTACAGTGCCAGGATCTCCAACTTAAAAAACTCAGTCATGAGGTCCACTAAGCCATGTACATGTTCCCTAAAGCTGAAGTTTGATGTACAATTTTATATAATAATTTAAAAAAAGCCTATAATAAGCTGGGAAATGTTGGAAATGTTTACCTTGCCAATTGCCATGACGTGACCTAAGCTTCTGTTTTATTGTTGTGTGTTTTTTGTAAATTTTGTTAACACCAGATATTTCCAGAATGTCAACCACGTACAGTATTGAGGTATTTGAGTGAAAAAAAAGACAATTTTCACTTACACGATTCAATAATTTCAGCCACCTATTGTGATGTTTGTGTGCAAAGAAGCCATTTATAAGCTTAAAAAAAAAGAAAAAACTATGCTGAGGTTGCTATGAAGTGTATTGGAATAGTGTGTACGGCTCATACTGCAGTTTGATTATGCAAAAAGGGCCAAGTGAAGAGAAAAACGAATACATTAACCTGTTGTTGGCTGCCAATATGTATTTGTAAGGTGGCCACTAACTGGCTTTATTCCACCTAATGTGCCTTTTTATAACTGTGCAGAATAAAACCTGAAATGGTTCCAGCATGTGGCTTTTCAGCTCCTGCTGATCCCTCTGGAACCTGTGACCCTGGCTGTTTAACCCTTTAAAGGCCACCATCAATAAAGACCTTTGTACCCTGTCAAAGGAAGGGACTTAAACAATGCCTGTCAATTTTACATAAAAAAAAATCATCATGTTCTTTATCTTAGACAGTGAACTCCCAAAATGATACAACTGAAAGCTTATATGGCTTCACCACTGCAACACCAAAAAAAATTTAATGTTTTTGCTCTTGGAATGGAGTGAAGCAAAAAAAAAATAAAAGAATTATATATACAGTATATCACTAGAGTGAAACAGAATGTAGAGGTGGCTACTATTAGATCTATGCAGCAATGGAATCTAACAACCGTGGAACTGTGATATGGCTTACATGGAGACCAGTAATAACAGGAATGGTGCAGCGGAGGTGCTAGGATAAACAGAGGATAGAGGTATCAAATATGGGGTAAGCAAAGACACAAAAAGATATCCACACTCACCGCTAGATAAGCGACCGACTGCTCCTAAGTAGATGTGCCGTTGGAACCGGGACATCAACGGTGCATAGCGTTGAGAAAGGCCTTTCTGAACGCCATGCACCGTTGACCTCCCGGATCCCATGGCACCTCTACTTAGGAGCAGTCGGTCGCTTATCTAACGGTGAGTGCGGATATCTTTTTGTGCCTTTGCTTAATATATATATTATTATTATTATTTTAAGAGTATTAATTAGAAAATTTAAAAATGCAAAAGTAGAGCAAAATATAGATTTGGTTTCACCATAATCATACTGACCTATTAAAGGAGTACTCGAGCCCTAAGACCGATGGATTGGAGATAAGATGTCTGATCGCGGGGTCCCATTGCTGGGGACCCCTGCAATCTCTCATGCTGCACCTACGGCCGGCACGCCTCCTCCCATAGACTTGCATTGAGGGGGCGGGGTGTGACTTTACAAGGGGGAGGAGTCGTGACGTCACAATACTCCGGCCCCGTGGTTTTTAGTCTTCAGACATGGAGCCTCTAGCCGGATTGCAGCTGAGACAGGTGGGTGCTGCTTGAGAGATTAAGGGGGTTCTCCAGCAGCGGGACCCCTCGATCATACATGGATAGGAAATAAGATGCCTTCAGGCCGGAGTACCCCTTTGAAGGTGTAATCCGAGTAAAATTTTCTTAAAGTGCTTAGCCTGGGGAACACATAAAATATCATATGCTTACCTTCCTTGCTCCCTCCACTGTTCTCCATTGCACAGCACTTGCTGTGTGCGAGGTCGGTGCATGCACTGCCCACTCATCTGTGGATCACCTCAGCTGGTGAAAAAAAACACAATAGCATGGATGAAATTGTACTAAACACAGTATTACTGATCAGTTATGTTAAACTGACTGCAATTTTTGGCAAGGGCCATCCACAATGAAGGTAGTAGTTTAAAGGGGTACTCCGGTGAAAACCTTTTTTCTTTTAAATCAACTGGTGGCAGAAAGTTAAACATATTTTTAAATTACTTCGATTAAAAAATCTTAATCCTTCCTGTACTTATTAGCTGCTGAATGCTATAGAGGAAATTCTTTTCTTTTTGGAATGCTCTCTGATGACATCACGAGCACAGTTCTCTCTGCTGACGTAATTATGATAATAATAATAATGCTTTATTTATTGTTGTCCTTAGTGGGATTTGAACCCAAGTCCCCAGCACTGCAAGGCAGTAGTGCTAACCACTGAGCCACCATGCTGCCCTTACCATACATCTGCTATGCATGGTTGCTAAAATGGACAGAGATGTCAGCAGAGAGCACTGTGCTCGTGATGTCATCAGTTTTCCAAAAAGAAAGAAATTTCCTCTGTAGCATTCAGCAGCTAATAAGTACAGGAAGGATAAAGAGTTTTTAATAGAAGTAATTTACAAATATGTTTAGCTTTCTGCCACCAGTTGATTTAAAAGAAAAAAGGTTTTCACCGGAGTACCCCTTTAAGCAAGCTAATGTCTATGTGTCACAATTAGTGTTTGGACACACTTTAATAAAACAATATTATTAGTCAGTTGCCATTCAACAAATGTAATTATTGGCATGGTGTCACTATTTTGTGTTTTTCTTGAATTAAATACATTGCAATGCTTTTATGCAAAGTTTGTAGAAACAACTGTGACCTTTTAAGTTTTTGTTGCATTACATGTTTCATTGCATTTCTGTGGTGGAAACTAGCACTGTATCATTAAACAATAGGTTAGCAAGAATAGTGAGCAAAAGGGATGGAATAACACAGTAAAATCTCCAATGAGCCAGCTCACGGAACTGGTAGAAGCTCACAGAATTGTTTTTTTTTATTATTATTAATTTATTTATTTTTCTTTTTTTTTTTTTTAACTAGCATCCACCTACCACATTAAGTGCTAAACAGCTTGATAGGGAAGAGGTGTGAGGTCTCTGCATGGAGAAGCAGGTGTGAGGATAGCAGAAGGGATGCATTTTGTTTTTACACTTACCTTATGCTCTGAATTGTCAAGTACTGGGGAACATGTTGGCGCTATATAAATAAAGATTATTAACGTGCTGCAGGCTGACAACCCCATTACAGCTAAATAAAAGGGACCATCTATGGCAGTGGTCTTCAACCTGCGGACCTCCAGATGTTGCAAAACTCCAAATCCCAGCATGCCCGGACAGCCGTTGGCTGTCCGGGCATGCTGGGAGTTGTAGTTTTGCAACATCTTGAGGTCGGCATTTTGAAGACCACTGATCTATGGCATACCTTGAGCTCTATGCAGCCAATTGATAGCAAGCTAGTTATTGGTGGGACATGTCAGGAGGGTATTTAATTGACAGGTACACTTTAACAATAAAAATAATTTATTTAAATAAAATATTCATCAAATCTACGCAGGATCCTGTATGTGTGAACGTACCCTAAGGGTACGTTCACACGCGCGGATTTTCAGCGTATTTTACGCTGCAGATCCGCTGGTGAAGGCCCGCTCTATGCTGGCTTTACATGTGCCTGCTGGTGGCGGCAATACGCTGCTGCCAGCAGGCACACTGCCATGTGTGAGTCACAGTATACTTGCACATCGCGGGAGCTCTCTGCCTAGCTCAGAGCAGGGAGAGCGGCCGCGATGTGCGAGTACGTCGTGCACATCGCTGCAGTGTATCTGCTCGTAGCGGCATATCGCCGCTACCAGAAGGAACATGTAAAGCTAGCATAGAGCGGGGCCTTCATCAGCGGATCCGCAGCTAAATACGCTGCGAAAATCTGCGCGTGTGAACGTACCCTAAGGCTAGGTTTCCACTTGGTTTTTTTTCTGGCAGTTTTTGGAATACTGCCACTGCAGTTTTTGAACCAAAGCCAGAAGTGTATTCAAAGGAATAGGACATATAATGGAAGGACTTACACTTCTCATGCCTTATGGATCCACTTCTGACTTTGGCTCAAAAACTGCAGTGGCAGTATTCCAAAAAATGCCAGAAAAAAAAAACAAGTGGAAACTTAGCCTTAATGACCTGAAATGGATGGCCATCATAATTTGCTTATTATTATAAAATGAGACACATACTACTAAACATCACTAGGAAGTAGCTTCCAATGAGCCCAACCTCTTTTCTGTTAAAAAACAATTGACAGAAAGTTTGCCTATTATTGTGCCTTTGTAGGTATGAAGAAAGACAACTGGAAAAATTACAGGGTGGGCCATTTATATGGATGCACCTTAATAAAATGGGAATGGTTGGTGATATTAACTTCTTGTTTGTGGCACATTAGTATTTGTGAGGGGGGGAACTTTTCAAGATGGGTGGTGACTATGGCGGCCATTTTGAAGTCGGCCATTAGAGATGAGCAAACTTGTCACGAACTTCTCGGCTCGGCAGTTGATGACTTATCCTGCATAAATGAGTTCAGCTTTCAGGTGCTCCGGTGGGCTGGAAAAGGTGGATACAGTCCTAGGAAAGAGTCTCCTAGGACTGTATCCACCTTTTCCAGCCCACCGCAGCACCTGAAAGCTGAACTAATTTATGCAGGATAAGTCATCAACTGCCGAGCCGAGAAGTTCGTGACAAATCGAATTTACTGTAAGTTCGCTTATCTCTATCAGCTATTTTGAATCCAACTTTTGTTTTTTCAATAGGCAGAGGGTCATGTGACACATCAAACTTATTGGTTATTTCACAAGAAAAACAATGATGTGCTTGGTTTTAACATAACTTTACTATTTCATTAGTTATTTACAAGTTTCTGACCACTTATAAAATGTGTTCAATGTGCTGCCCATTGTGTTGGATTGTCAATGCAACCCTCTTCTCCCACTCTTCACACACTGATAGCAACACCGCAGGAGAAATGCTAGCACAGGCTTCCAGTATCCGTAGTTTCAGGTGCTGCAGAATGGGCAAAACAAAAATTGGAACAGGACCCTCAGTTTACGCAGAAGATTTTGTTCAGTGAGGAGGCAAACTTTTATGTGAATGGTGAAGTTAACAAACAAAACCACAACTATTGGTCTGACACTAACCCACATTGGATAGATCCCTCCAAGACTGTTGGAACACAAAAATTTATGGTATAATGTGGTATATGGGGTACAAAGATAGTGGGGCCATTCCTCATCAATAGAAAACTCAAAGCCACTGGATATGCAAAATTGCTACATGATGATGTGTTTCCCTCTTTATGCACTGAAGCTGGCACGTTCCCAGAGTTTTTCCAGCAATATGGTGCACCACCACATTATGGGTGTCAGGTCCGAGCATTCCTGGATGAACAGTTTCCTGGAAAGTGGATTGGTCATTGTGGGTCAGTTGAATGGCCCCCAAGGTCTCCTGATCTGACCTTAGACTTTTATCTTTGGGGTCATCTGAAGGCAATTGTCTATGCTGTGAAGATACGAGATGTGCAGCACCTGAAACTACGGATACTGGAAGCCTGTGCTAGCATTTCTCCTGTGGTGTTGCTATCAGTGTGTGAAGAGTGGGAGAAGAGGGTTGCATTGACAATCCTACACAATGGGCAGCACATTGAACACATTTTATAAGTGGTCAGAAACTTGTAAATAACTCATGAAAGAATAAAGTTACGTTAAAACCAAGCACATCACTGTTTTTCTTGTGAAATTCCCAATAAGTTTGATGTGTCACATGACCCTCTTCCTATTGAAAAAACTAAAGTTGGATTCAAAATGCCGACTTCAAAATGGCTGCCATGGTCCCCACCCATCTTGAAAAGTTTCCTCCCTCACATATACTAATGTGCCACAAACAGGAAGTTAATATCACCAACCATTCCCATTTTATTAAGGTGTATTCATATAAATGGCCCACCCTGTACATTTGTAAATCTGCCCCAATGTGTTTCTTAACCATGACACATACTCCTTATGCCCTTTTCGGTTTCTTGATAATTTGCTCAAATGGCAAGAATAATGTTGGCAGTGGATTATCTATCTAAAGTGCAATGGCTTAAATTAAATTAGTTTGCATTACTAAAGACAACAGCAGATGGTCTTCATAACACTAAAAAATATGTTTTCAGTTAGCAGAAGGCATTGATAATTTGAGTACCAATATTGAAAATAAGGAAAATATTCCTACATGGACTTGATTGCTAAATGCATATACAGAAAAAAAGAATTTCAATGATGATGACTTGTTTGTTTTAGTCATTATTTTGGTAGCCATAGAGCCCCCTGCCAATCACAAGACTGAGGTCCCTTTAGTTTTTACCCTGGCTCCTTACTGTGCATGGACCTGCAACACATCCTCTTTGCAGTAAAGGACATTGGGGAGATTTATCAAAACCTGTCTAGATGAAAAGTTGCTGAGTGTCCCATAGCAACAATCAGATTGCTTCTTTCATTTTGAACAAGGCCTTTGCAAAATAAAATAAGCAATCTGATTGGTTGCTATGGGGAACTCAGCAACTTGTTCTCTAGACAGGTTTTGATAAATCTCCCCCATTGTGTTGTAGTTCCCTGCATAGCGGGTGGTCGGGAGCATCAGTGTAGAAGGGACTGCAGTAAGGGAGCAGTAGCTTTTGAATAAGTGTGCCCATAGTTGTGCACTGATGAGTGCTATTGTTCCCAACCTCTTCATATATGAACTCAGGTCAGAGGCATAGCTAGGGTTTCAGCTGGGGTTGGGGAGGACACATCCGAGGCCTGACTGTACCTTCAACATGGATAACACGTGTTTACAAACGCAGAGGCGCTTCCTACACGTTCTCTACAAGAGCTCTGCAGACCATATAAGAGATTACAGTAGCCAGATATTTTTGCCTATTAACTTTTTAGGCACCCACCTTACCTATGCCATTCCTTTACATACACTTTCTATCCTGATGCCTTTGTAACAGTATCTTCCTGCTGGTTGCCCATTACTTATGGACATTTATCAACGGGTTTAGTCAGGTTTTCTTTACCATAAATGTCGCAAAATTGTCGCAACTGCGACTACGCAATTTTTCATGCGACATTTTGACTGGAAAGCGAGAATAGAAAGTTTTCCAAAAATTAACTACGTAGTAATAATTTTAAAATGGACTACGGGTAGTCAGGTATTAACTGCAACAGTTGCAACTGCGCAAAAAAAAAGTCGCAACAGGGTTAAAAATTGACTAAATTTACTCCAGCTCAAACATGGAGCAGAAAAAGCTACTACCAAAGTAAAAAAGGAAAAATTGCTTAAGTGAAAGAAAATTATCAACAGGCTGAAACCAGTTGATAAATAAGTAACACATAAGCAAAAAAAAAGTTAGGAAAAAATTGCTTAAAAAAAAGAATACATAAGCAAACATTGGTAAATGTCCCTCACTGTGCCTACTGCTGCCCCAGTGACCTCATAAGGTTTGTTATTTCCTTCAAAACAGTGTCAAACAGACAGCGCTCCAGATGGTAATGTGGCATGCAGGGCGTGCAATGTAGGGCAGATGTTGTAACCCTGGGGGCAAATGTTATTAACCCCTTCTTGTTGTGATGCCAGGGCGTGGTTTAGCCTTAACCACCCGAAGGTAATACCACTGGTTCTGGGCTAGGCATGGGGGCAATAAAGACACCAACGCCAAGTTACGGACAATGGTAGCTTTACTGAGGTTAGACACATGACAGTCTATGCAGTACAGCCAATAACCCAAGGAGGTGACCAGTGACACAAGGGGACCTCGCAGGCTTGCTGGGACTTGCAGTATGTAGAGACACTTTAGTGCAGGCCACGGTGACTATATAGAAGACTTGACTTGACAAATGACATGAAGATGACTTTGAACTTACTTGAGCTGACTTTGTGGCTGCAGACTTTAGCAAGAATGCTGGAAGAGAGAGATTGTAGCCCCTCCCCTGGTTTTTATAGGAGTGTCTAGCAAAGAGCACATAGGTCACTTGAGTGGTCACCTGGTCACTAGTGCCTCCTGGGTAACAAACACATGGTCACAGTAATTAAAGAAACATTACACTTTTAACATATTACATATATATACATAGGGGATAACACTGCAGGAGGCCCTGGGGACATGAAGGGACTCTTCCTGACAGGGCAGGAGAAGGGTAGGGGGAAACACCATCCTGCAAGGGCCACCACAGCAACAATACCCCACACACACAAAAAGCTCCCTCTTAACAGAAATAGTAACACTCTTATTTGTGTCCATACACAGTTATAGTGCCCACATGTTGCCCTGTTCACAATAATAGTGCAAACTTACTGCCCCCACATAGAAAAAATGTTAGATACAAAAACTGGAGTTATTTGCCCATAGCAGCCAATCAAAACTCAGCTTTTATATCTTAAATTCTGGTAAAATTAAAGCTGAGCTGGTTGTTATAGGCAGAATCTCTCCAGCTTTTGTCTCTAGCAGATTGATACATCTGGGCCTTAGTGTCATCCTCACAGTATTAGTAGTCACACAGTGCTACCACACAGTAACAGTGCCTCCTTAATGCGCCTTCAGAGCAGTAGGGCTGTCATATCGGGCAGGGAATAGAGCTTGCCCAAAACCACTTTCCAGAGTACAAACACTAGTGAAGGGTATGAGTCACAATCACAAGCAGAGGCGGCTCTACCAATTAGGCCATTTAGGCCGCTGCCTAAGGCCTCGCTCTGGTTGGGGCCTCGCTCTGGCCCTGACCACCTTCTGGACAACCCTGTGTCCCGAAAGATCTTTTTGGGACACAAGGAGGTCTAGTTACCTTTCTGCGGCCCCGCATTATCTTTAAAAACGCCGCCGCCAGGAGGTAGTGCACGCAGGGATGTCATTGATGTCCTGTGTGTGCGCCCATAGCAACAGCAGAGCGAAGCAGCAAGGAGGAGGATACGTGCACACATGGTAAGCTGTGTGTAGCAAAGAATACAAGAAATATCCGCACTCACCACCGGGATCGATAAATGCTGCTCCTAAATGGACTTCATAGCCGGACCGGGACTGCAGTGACGCTGGGTGCGCTCAGAAGCACCCAGCGTCTCTGCAGTCCCAGTCCGGCTATGAAGTCCATTTAGGAACAGCCTTTATCGATCCCGGAGGTGAGTGTGGATATTCCTTGTATTCTTTGCTACACACGACATATCTAGCTGTCTTTTTGCATTTGTTCCAGCACCACCACCCGGCTCACCAGTTGATCTCCCTGTTTGCTATATTGTCCTGCTGACACAGTTAACCTGTGAGAAGCCTTATGCATTTGGTGCCTTCCTCTCTCTTATATCCACATTTACTCATGGTAAGTTACCTGTATGTTGTACATCATCTTCAGTGTTCCGACCACCACTCCTCCGGTCCCGGGACCTACTGCTATGGCCTGTAGGCCATAGCAGTAGATTGTGACCCCGGAATGGAGGAGTGGTGGTCGGAACACTGAAGTGGGGCAGTACACAGGCATATGCCATATACTGTTTATGTCTGAAGGCTGTATGTCTGTGGGGGAACATACTGCACCTAATGTGAGGGGACTACAACCTAATGTGGAAGGAACTATACTGCACCTAATGTGGGGGGAACTATACTGCACCTAAAGTGAGGGCAACTATACTGCACCTAATGTGGGGAACTATACTGCACCTAATGTGGGGAACTATACTGCACCTAATGTGGGGGAACTATACTGCACCTAATGTGGGGGGAACTATACTGCACCTAATGTGGAGAACTATACTGCACCTAATGTGGAGAACTATACTGCACCTAATGTGGGGAACTATACTGCACCTAATGTGGGGGAACTATACTGCACCTAATGTGGGGGGAACTATACTGCACCTAATGTGGGGAACTATACTGCACCTAATGTAGGGGGAACTATACTGCACCTAATGTGGAGAACTATACTGCACCTAATGTGGAGAACTATACTGCACCTAATGTGGGGAACTATACTGTTACTAAGCCTGAACTTAGGAGGTACACTCTGACTAACTGCATACATTTTTCTGGCTACAGCCGGACTATGACTTACTGTTTTGCCGGCCAGTTTCAGACCAAGAGAAGCTGTGTTCACTTCTCTGGCCTTGACCAGACTAAACAGTTTTTTGGATCCAGGAAGAGGGGATTAAATAGATTTAGGCTAAGTTTCTTGTTTTTTCTTGTTTTTTGTCCTGCGTTTTTTGTGTTGAAAAAACAGATGAAAAAATGCCTGAAAAAACACCAGTGCAATTTCCTGCGTCTGGCGTTTTTTCTTGCGTTTTTTCATTTGTGTGGAAATAGCATTTTTGGCACCTTTGGCGTTTTTTATTTTTTATTTTTTTTGGTACCCAAAATTTGTTGGGTACCAAAAAAAGAAAAAAAAAGGATGCAGAAGTGATAGAAAAAATAATAATTTAACTAAATATATATTTTTTTATAACTCAATTTTAATTATTTTTTAATAAAGTGTGTGTTTCACTTTTTTTTCTCTATTTTTTACATTTTTTAGGTAGTACTACTCCCAGCATGAAACAGACTGTTCCATGATGGGAGGAGTAGTACCTGTACTAATAGACATATCGCCCCGGGTGTCAGTCGTGACACCCGATGCGATCGTCCATAAGATAGCAGAGATGCGGAGAGGCTCTATACAGCACTCGCATCTCTGCTCTGTACTCCGGCCAGTGATATGAATAGAACATCACTCATTCATATTTTCTGCCCAGAGTGGTGATTGGCCAGATGGTTGCAGCCAATCACCGCTCTCTGAGGGAAATCTGAATGAGTGAGTGGCCTGCCGGAGTATAGTGCAGAGATGCGAGCGCAGGAGAAAGACGCTCTGCATCTCTGCTATAGACAGGGCGATCACAGCGGGTGTCAGTAGTGATACCTGCTGTGATCTGTTCTTACCTGCAGGTACTACTACTCCCAACATGGAGCACACTCTGCTCCATGATGGGAGCTGTAGTTCCTGCATTCGTAGACAGATCGCAGCGAGTGTAACTTCTGACACATGTTGCGATCTGTCTGTTATTGCAGGTACTACAGTTCCCAGCATGGAGCAGAGTGTGCTCCATGTTGGGAGTAGTAGTAGCTGCAGTTAAGGAAATATCACAGTGAATGTCACTTCTGACAACCGCTGTGATCCTCTTGTATAATGTATAGATGCGGCCGGCCGCTCTTCTATGGTCCCCTGTACTGCCGTATATATACACATATTCCTATTTCCCACAGAGAGCTGTGATTGGCTGGAACCATCTGGCCAATCACAGCTCTCTGCGGGAAATATGAATAGGTGTATATATACATCAGTGCAGGGGACCATAGAAGAGCCCCCGCATCCATACATTATACAGGAGGATCGCAATGGGCGATCTGTCAATTAGTACAGGTACTACTACTCCCATCATGGAACAGTGTATTCCATGCTGGGAGTAGTAGTACTACCTAAAAAAAATGTTAAAAATAAAGAAAAAAAGGAGAAACACACACACACACTACATTTTAATTATTGCCGGCTACATTTTTAGGTCCCTGCCCGCCCACATAAATTGATCCCTGTTTAAAAATTTATAAAAATGTTGTAATAAAAAAGAAAAATTTTGTTAAATAAATTTTTTCCTTCACTACTGTATCTTACTGGTATTTTTCACTTTGGCGTTTTTTTTTTTTTTTAAATCCTTTTGGCGTTTTTCACTCTTTTTTGGCGTTTTTCAGCTCCTTGGCAGTTTTCCAAAATCGCAGCATGTTCAGCCTCTGGCGATTTTTTTGTTAAAATCGTGGCGTTTTTGTCCCATAGAAGTCTATGGAAGTGAAAAAACACCAAGAAAAACGATATGTGGGTTTTAACTTTGGTGTTTTTGCAGGAGGTTTTTATTCATTTTTGGACTTTAGCGAGATACCTTTTTTAATAATATTTCGTAGAGTACCATTAAAAAAATAAAATAAAAAAAGATACAGTAGTGAAGGAAAAAATTGTATCTAACAAAATGTATCTTTTTATTACAAAGTTTTTATAAATTTTTAAACAGGGAACAATTTACGTGGGAAGGCAGGGACCTAAAAATGTAGCCGGCAATAATAAAAATGTAGTGTGTGTTTTCACTTTTTTTCTTTATTTTTTAAATTTTTTTAGGTAGTACTACTACTCCCAGCATGGAACACACTGTTCCATGATGGGAGTAGTGGTACCTGTACTAATTGACAGATCGCCCGTTGCGATCCTCCTCTTGTATAATGTATAGATGCGGGCGGCTGCTCTTCTATGGTCCCCTGCACTGATGTATATATACACCTGTTCATATTTCCGCAGTGTTGTGATTGGCCAGATGGTTCCAGCCAATCACAGCTCTCTGTGGGAAATATGAATAGGTGTATATATACGTCAGTGCAGGGGACCATAGAAGAGCGGCTAGCCGCATCTATACATTATACAAGAGGATCACAGCGGTTGTCAGGAGTGACATTCACTGTGATATTTCCTTAATTGCAGGTACTACTACTCCCAATATTGAGCACACTCTGCTCCATGCTGGGAGCTGTAGTACCTGCATTAATAGACAGATCGCAACAGGTGACAGAAGTTACACTCGCTGCAATCTGTCTATTAATTTAGGTACTACAGCTCCAATCATGGAGCAGAGTGTGCTCCATGTTGGGAGTAGTAGTACCTGCAGGTAAGAACAGATCACAGCGGGTATCACTACTGACACCCGCTGTGATCGTCCTGTCTATAGCAGAGATGCAGAGCGTCTTTCTCCTGCGCTCGCATCTCTGCTCTGTACTCCGGCCGGCCACTAACTCATTCATGTTTCCCTCAGAGAGTGGTGATTGGCTGCAACCATCCGGCCAATCATCACTCTGGGTGGAAAATATGAATGAGTGATGTTCTATTCACATCACTGGCCGGAGTACAGAGCAGAGATGTGAGCGCTGTATAGAGCCGCTCCACATCTCTACTATATCATGGACTATCGCATCAGGTGTCACGACTGACACCAGGGGCGATATGTCTATTAGTACAGGTACTACTACTCCCATCATGGAAAAGTCTGTTTCATGCTGGAAGTAGTAGTACTTCCTAAAAAAAATTAAAAATAGAGAAAAAAAAGTGAAACACACACACTTTATTAGAAATTAATTACAATTTAGTTATAAAAAAATGTACATTTCATTAAATAATTTTTTTTTCATCACTTCTGCATCCTTTCTTTAATTTTTTTGGTACCCAACAAATTTTGGCTACCAAAAAAAAAAAATACACCAAAAGGTGCCAATAATGCAATTTCCACAAATAAAAAAAACGCTAGAAAAAACGCGAGAAAAAACGCCAGATGCAGAAAATTGCACTGGCGTTTTTTTCTACCCAAAAAATGCAGGACAAAAAAACAAGTAGAAACTTAGCCTAAAAAATCGCCAGTGGCTCAACATGCTGCGATTTTGGAAAACTGCAAAGGAGCTGAAAAAGACCAAAAGGATAAAAAAACATCAAAGTGAAAAACGCCTAGTGGAATAAGAATTTTGCGATTTCTCATTGATTTACAGCTAACATCTGGCTGCAGCGTTTTTTGGCCGAAAAAACGCCATGCGGCAGAATTGGCCTGAGGCCTTTGTAATAGGTATTCCTAGAGCAACTTGATATTTTTGTAGCTTGAACAGGGGTACTGGGACACTGCACAAGCATATTGCTTTATGTACTTACTAAGGCTAGATTGGAAATCTTTATTGTATGATCGTTCGGTGTACAGATCAATTTCTTTGGGGAAGCTTCTCACAGACTTTTAGTAGGAAGATTTTCCAATTTTAACTATTGGCTAGAGCCTCTCTCCAAAGGAACACCTTCCCTTGCATGCAACTTAGTGCACTTCTCTGGACACATCTTCCAGAGATTTAAATAGGTAACCCAATAGCTGAGTTTCCCGTGGTAGTTGAATCTTCCCTTCACCTCTGTTCTTGTAACTTCTGTTTGCTGTAACCTGACCTGACCTCTGTTAGTGACCTGACCCTTCTTAGGCCTTCTGAATTTGTGCAATGCTACTCTCAAGGTTTGACCCCTGCTTGTCTTGACATTTCTTCTGGTTTTAATTTTGTACTGTGCTACCCTTCTGTTTTTTTACTATCTGGCTTGTGCCTGTTTATCTCCTTGTCTGCTAAATTTGGTACTGTTTTTGCTTGTGTGTTACTGACCTGGACTCTCTGACACATCTTGATGCCACTGCAGTCCAGTGTAAGGACTGTCACCCAGTTGGGGTCTGCCATTTAGGCCGGATTCTCCTAGAAAGTAGGGACTGTGGGGTGAGATTCTTATCCACACAATCCGTACCCAGGACGTGACAGTAGGGCAATTGTTAAAAGTTATTTCCATAATACTGAACACTATAGGCACACTATTGTATCCCATACAGTCCAATAACCTGCCATGCTCTTGATTTTCATGGTGCCAAATTTTTGGACATTTTAAATAAATGAGGATATGCACATAGTGATAGATATTCAGAAGAGAGATTTGACATACTGTATTATGGAAAAGCTGTCTTTCTTCTAATGTAATGAGATAATACTGAAGACCTATTGCATTTAATTATAAAGATGTCCCAATAAGGATGACTTACATCAGATCTTCAAAATAATCATTTTCAGTCATGCTGTGGCAAATCACCTACTTTTTGTGTTATATTTTTATATGTATCCAGTAATTCTTTGTGGCTCCCATTGTTAGGTGTACCATATGCCCTGGAATTGTCACATAATTTGACCCCCCCCCCCCCCCCCCATCTATTTATTATTGTATTAAACATTTTTAAGATTTGTTTCATAAAATATTTGCAAAACATATGACATTATAGCCTAATAGATGCCTAACAGTGGCATCTGCCATCTCTATGTTATAATGGCATACATTTAACAGATAAGAAAGCTCACAATGTAATTGTTAAACAGATCTTGTATTATTCAATGGAGGACAACTGCCATCAATGTCATGTATATGTCAGGAACTTTTCCCAGTGTGTATATTATACAGGTGTAAATAAAATGCAGTGTGAACTCGGCCCAATACATACAGTAAATGTATTTGTGAATCCTGGATGTGGAGGCCACAGTCATAAGAGTTGAATATGGTTGGAGTGAGACAGAAAATAAAAGTCTCTGGGGGAGGTGAGTGTCTATACTGGTATGTGGCATTCTGGTGGCAACCTTGGGGACACCAGTTCTCGCTAGTAACAAGTGGGTTACGTGGGTGGGTAGTTTACATGTGTTATGTAGATAACTGTTGAGGCACTACAGGCTAGGAAATGTTCTGTGGGTAGGCTCACTAACCATGTTTCAGGCCATCTCTGCCTGCACCACCTTCTAGCTGCTTTCCAAGGCCTAAGGTGGGACCTCTTCTGTATTTGCTCTAGAGTTCCTTTCAGTTCCCCTGCTGATCCATTTCTCTCTCAGTACATAGAATGCACTCAGACAAAATGACCACATGTGATTTATCTGTTAATAACAATGGGTGGTTTGGACAGCCATGAGTCCTCTAGGAGCCTCATGATGGAGCCTCATGGGTCCTCTAGGAGCCTTGGATGGCCACCCAAACTGCTCATATTATTACTTAAAATAAATAAATATATACTGGCGCAATAAATAGGATAACAGATGCTAATTTATTAGAGAAAAAATATATTATTAGAAAAAATATATATAAACATTTTATATTCCTAATAAATTAGCATCTTTTATCCTATTTATTGCGCCAGTATATATTTATTTATTTTATATTTATTGTGGTAATTCGCATACTTTTGGAATAAGCAGGAACCCAACAATATACAAGGCAGCAATCACATTCTTCTTCCCCAGCCCATAAGAGCGTTAGTGACAACATTCAATACACGTATATATTTTCCATATTATTACTTGCCATTGGTGGCTCCTAATGCAGTTAAAGATACATTACACCTAGTAATTAATATTAAAATATAGGAGGAAATACCCATGCCCACTCAAGACTGCAGAATTATCTTGTGTATAAAAAAAAAAAAAAACATGTTAATTTCCTTTTGATGCCTACTATCAGGGCCAGCCTTACCATAGGTCCTGGTGGGGCCATGTCCCAGGCGGCATTTTTTAGGGGCAGTCTCCTGCTTCTGCATACCTGGTGAGTGTTTGACTTTCCCTGTCAATCACTCACAAGAGGCTGGAACTTCCTCTGCGCTCCGGGGCACATGTGACGTCGTCAGACGCCAGAGCACTGAGGAAGAGGAAATAAGCCGACGGGGAAGAAGAAAGAAGAGCCGTCTGAAGAAGTATGTGGGGTGAGCCGGGAGGGCTGTGGGGGTGCCTAGCTAATGTGGGGAACATCTGCCTACCTAATGTGGGGGAACAGCTGCCTACCTAATGTGGAAGAACATCTGCTGCCTAATGTGGGGGAAATCTGCTGCCTAATGTTGGGGAACATCTGCCACCTAATGTGGGGGAACATCTGCCGCCGAATGTGGGGAAACAGCTGCCACCTAATGTGAGGAACATCTGCCTCCTAATGTGAGGAACATCTGCCGCCTAATCTATTGTGGGGGAACACAGCACAGGGGGGTTCAGATGTGGGGTGGTAACTAAAATGGCACAGGGGGGGGTTGACAATGCAATGGAATGGGGGGGGTAATTAAAATGGCACAGGTGAATCAGACTGGCCACCTCAATTCCCAGTCCCCCCTCTGATCCTCTGTGCCATTTTAATTACCCCCCAATCCACCCTTTTGCCATTTAAATTCCCAACTCCCCCCCCTTTGGTCCCCCGGTACAATTTCTAACCGCTCCCCCCCCCCCCCCCTTTTTTCTCCTAGTAATGAGAGATAGTAATGTTGTATTTTAGACAAAAACAGGTCCAGGGACACATGTAGCAGATTTCTGTACATATTTCTCAGTTTAAATGCTATATGAGACAAAAATAAGAAATTGAAATGATGGAACTTTATATTTAGTCAATATTTATCTAAATAGAACCTGACAACACTCAATGACGAACTGAGAAAAAGTACAAATGTTCTGTTTATGTATTATATATATATCTGGACGACAACAGTAAATAATAATTTCATGCATTCTTATGATGTGCGCCCTGCATCCATCTGTTCTATGACTAAGCAACTTCCCTTACTCTTTTTTTTTTTTTTTTTTACAATTTCTACCCTCTGGGTTTAGACTTTGTCGCTGTAACACAGAGAATTCACCTGAAGATTGCTTGTCAAAACCAGGCCTTCATTTTTTTTTATACCTTTGGATAAAGACTTTGATGAAAACAGCATCCCCCCGCATTTGATGACCTGAAAGATACGAGAGGACTGTGGTGTAGCGAACGCGCTGATGGGGGGGGGGGGAGGTTTCTTTGTATCACGGAACACGTTTGCAGTGAGCAAAAAGTGCTCTCTGGTGCCTAATGCAATACGCATCACAGACAGAGCTGGAGGAAATTACAGCTGACACCCATTCTGCTCAGTGTTAGCGTGCAGAACACAGCTACTGTGGTTTCCTAACCCTCATGATAATTAAAGGTATAATGTATTTCTCATCCTCTCTTCACTGTGCTTTGAAACTGTTTTTCCCCTTTCTTAGGGCCAGGAAGATTTTTAGTCAGCTCATTTCAGTTATGCTGAATTGCTCTCATGCGAGGTGCAGATGGCTTCACATCACCTTAGATAACTGTATTTTACATAAATATATTGTACATATCTTAGCAGCTTCATTTGCAATTCAATAATCTTGGTATTTTTTAGTTGTTATAAAAGTATGAAACAAAAAGCCTGGTTAACCAAAGGTTCATATTAGGGGAAAAATCACATCATTGGATAATTATTATATATTTTTTTTTTCCCAAATGCAATACAGTGGTCCCTCAAGTTACAATATTAATTGGTTCCAGGACAACCATTGTATGTTGAAACCATTGTATGTTGAGACCATAACTCTATGGATAATTGGTTCTGAAGCCACCAAAATGTCATCCAAAAATAGGAAAAAGTGAGGATTAAAGAAAAATAAGTAGATAACTAATACAGATAAAGCAAATCCTTCCATATAAAAGTAAGAAAGATCTGCTGGGAGCTGTAAATCACTGTTTATTTCAGTGTTTCCCAACCAGGGTGGCTCCAGCTGTTGCAAAACTACAACTCCCAGCATGCCCGGACAGCCTTCGGCTGTCCGGGCATGCTGGAAGTTGTGGTTTTGCAACAGCTGGAGGCATCCTTGTTGTGAAACACTGGTCTATGTAGAGGGCAGGAGCTTCTTCAGGGTCCGGCACAGTACATGCAATGTCCCAAAAAAGTAAAATGGAGCCGCCCTCACTTGGTGTCGGGGCCGGATCATCATTTGCGCTCATGGAGCACCTGCTGCGGGCCCGCAGGGGGTCCCGTCACATTCGGGACATCCCTACGGGCTGCTCAGTAGCGGATTGGGGCCCCTCCCAATAGCCCGGCCGCGGCCACTTTAAAACAGTGACCTGCGGCGGCTCCTGTGGACCCGGGTGGAGAGGAGAAGAGTGGAGAAGAATTGACACCACGCTTAACCAAGCGCTTAACCCCTTTGTTCTACTGATAATTCTGTAAGAGGATTGTGCAGTGTTAACCCAACCTGACTATTATTTAAATATACTTTTGACATATACAGACATGTCAAAAGTTTAGATTGGTCGGGGTCTCAATGATGAGATCATTAGATATAACCAATTACACAACTGTGTGTTTCACTTCCTGGCTCACCACTTGATGCAGCTCATTGCAGGAGATGGGTTCCATAGACCTATAATAGAGCCCATCTCCTGCAGTCAGTAAGATAAAGTGAGGAGTCGTGAAGTAAAGGGCACAGCATCATATGTCACCTGGCTATTAACCATCAGAGGAAGTCTCAGCACTAAGACCCCAAACCATCCAAATTTTTGACATAGTAAAGACTGTAACTGGACTGTAAAAATACTGTAATGCTTTAATCTTTACAATGTAGACAATGCCCCCCACTCCCCCTCGCTGCACACTCTCCTTGCAGTACTCTCACACTGCTACAGCAGTTAGCAGATCAGCAGTCAGACCACTGCAGACCACTGAAACTTCAGTCTGTGCATCCCCATGTGCTGCACTGTCACAGCTATGGATCTCAGCACAGTAAGTCAGTCCCTTGGTGTGTGCCTCACAATGTCCTGACATGGCCCTCAGCAGCTTGGTCTCCTTCTTTTGGTCATGCGGCTCCTCTTACACAACCACAGCCAAGTAGATGATCTAATCTCTCTTTTTCAGCTACTGCTGCTTTTTGGTGCCCACCAAAAATGTAGAAACACCCTGTGAGGCAATGTATCCTGTGCCACAATGTCACCACAAGGCTCTAAGTCAAGGCCTTGTGTTACGTAAACCCAGTAGCAGTGCATTTAGGGCTCCACTTCCTTGCCACCATGTTGCTAAATCACAGAGTATACAACTGGCAACCATACTATAAACAGTACATATAATGACATATGCTGGTGCAAGGGTACAAAATGTACAGAATATGCAACTATCCTATATGTATGGACAGCTAAAAGCTATGTTCCTTCTAGTACTTAAATGGGCAGTGTCAGATTCAAAAACTTTTTATATGTTATACATTTTAGCAAAACATAAACCTTTCTAATATACCGTATTTATCGGGGTATACCACGCACCGGCCTATAACACGCACCCTCATTTTACCAAGGATATTTGGGTAAAAAAAGTTTTTTACCCAAATATCCATGGTAAAATGAGGGTGCGTGTGTGCGCATGTATACCCCGATACACCCCCAGGAAAGGCAGGGGGAGAGAGGCCGTCGCTGCTGGCTTCTCTCCCCCTACCTTTCCTGGGGTCTAGAGCCCTGCTGCCGGCCCTTCTCTCCCCCTGGCTATCGGCACCTCTGCCCGTTCTGTCCCCCTGACTATCGGTGCCGGCGCCGATAGCCAGGGGGAGAGAAGCGGCGCCGACAGCCTGGGGGTGTATCGGCGTATAACACGCACATAGACTTTAGGCTAAAAATTTTTGCCTAAAAAGTGCGTGTTATACGCCGATAAATACGGTACTTCATAAGAATTTATTATTTCCTTTTTATAGAAATCATGGCTTTGTCCAAGCTGAAGCACAGGCGTGGACAAAGTCCAGTAAGTGAGAGTGGGCTAGCACTCCTCTGTGCTCTCTCCTGTCTGATAGGACTCCTCTGTGCTCTCTCCTGTCTAGTATGGCACTCCTTCGTGCTCTCTCCTGTCTAATAGCACTCCTCTGTTCTCTCTCCTGTCCGATAGGACTCCTCAGTGCTCTCTCCGGTCTGATAGGACTCCTCTGTGCTCTCTCCTGTCTGATAGGACTCCTCTGATAGGACTCCTACTTGCTCTCTCCTGTCTGATAGGACTCCTCTGTGCTCTCTCATGTCTGATAGTACTCCTCTGTGCTCTCTCTTGTCTGATAGTACTCCTCTATGCTCTCTCCGGTCTGATAGGACTCCTCCTTGCTCTCTCCTGTCTGATAGTACTCCTCTGTGCTCTCTCCTGTCTGATAGTACTCCTCTGTGCTCTCTCCTGTCTGATAGTACTCCTCTGTGCTCTCTCCTGTCTGATAGTACTCCTCTGTGCTCTCTCCTGTCTGATAGGACTCCTCTGTGCTCTCTCCTGTCTGATAGGACTCCTCTGTGCTCTCTCCTGTCTGATAGGACTCCTCTGTGCTCTCTCCTGTCTGATAGGACTTCTCTGTGCTCTCTCCTGTCTGAGACTGGAAGGATTAAGATTTTTAAATAGAACTAATTTACAAATCTGTTTAACTTTCTGGCACCAGTTTATTTGAAAACATTTGTTTTCTACCAGAGTACCCCTTTAAAGGAACACAGAAATTACTATTCTGATTCAGAATTATAAATAATCCAAAATTTATGAACAGCCCAATATATTAAAATGTATCGCTCATAATGATGCAGATGTATTTCTTTTCGGTAAATAGTTGCCAAAACACCTACAATATACAACCTATTAACATGCTATGATATACCATGTAACCAGAATTGCAAAAGGGGTGGGGAAAGGATGTGACAAATGTGGTTTTGTACCTTATGGCACATACAAACAACTAGGAATTGAAATTAATATTTTTTTTTTATATATTTTTATATAACAGCTGCAAGGATGATTAAAGTGCACCTGTCACCAGGAAATCCACTATTAAACAGCTTACAATGTCAAATAGCTCTCAATAAAAGGATACTGGTAATATGTTACTTTGATTGTCTGTGTCTTCTTTTATCCAAATAAAAACAGGGTTTTATATGGAGTTCAAGTTTCAGTGCCCTGAGCTCTCCAATGCTTCTCTTGTGTGCTCCCCACCAGAACAGGCTCCAATGGCGGTCGACCATGCTTTTGTGTCCCCCTGAAAAATAGTGTACGCTTGCAAACTAACCGAACATAGCCAAATTTGGTGCGCGATACGTACTGTCGCCGGCCTTTCTCCCCCACGCCACTGCCTCTATTCACTCTCCTGCTGCTGTACTACATCATGAGAATAAAGATGTTCCATTGATTGACAAGAGAAGTTGTGGTGAATGCTTCATGCTTTAAATTTCTAACGCATGTGTGGTGTCCTGGTACCGTATTACATACAGTACCTTGGTATGGGTCCCCAAAGTCAGAGTTCCTAGGAACCGTGGGGTCCTCAGGTCTAGTCTTCCCCTAGTCACCCCTTTGATAACTAATATATTGAACAATGAAATGTTTATAAATGTATATAGAAAGTGTACTTACCTTGCGCTAGCGTCGCAGGACCTGCGGGTCATGTGACGAGGTTTAGTCTCTATGGTTAGTGAAAAGGACCTTTGGAGGTTCATAGGCCATGTGATACCCACAATACTTTGTGAGGCTGATTGACAGATGGCGTGGACCAATCCTGGAACGGCTAGCCCCTGCCCATATAAGGGAGCTGCGGCCATTATTCTCTCTCTTGGGTTGCTGTCACTGAATGAGGTAGGACCTCCGCAACTTGCAACGACAATTACTAGGCTAAAACCGTGCGGCCTCGGCTGAATTACACAGTGAGTTCTTATAAATTCTCCGTAATTACTGGCAAGGATCCTGGACCTAAACTTAACCCCATATCCAGTGGATCTGTGCATACTAAATACCTACAAGCTAAAGAACTTACTCAAAGTCCCAACCAATGGTCAATCTCAGCCAAGCTATTCATAAACTCTGTTACAAAGACTGTTTGTATGTTCGCATGTTACAGAAAATCTTCAGTAAAAGTTGATGCAAGTTTTCAGTGAAGCTCTGGTTGTGGACAATACTTTATTCTGCAAACACCTATCGTCCTTGGGAAGGGTGGCAATAGGCCAAGACACACAGCATTTAACCCTCACCCTGGTGTCACGACTGACAAGGGTTAATAGCACCCTTTATAACCTGCACAGCAACATCCACATCCACAAGGCGACCACCACACATGTAAACAAATTTATGCTACACTGCTCAAAAACATAAAGGGAACATTTAAACAACACAATATAACACCAAGTCAATCACACTTCTGTGAAATCACACTGTCCACTCAGGAAGCCACACTGATTGACAATCAATTTCACAAGCTGTTGTGCAAATGGAACAGACAACAGCTGGAAATTATAGGCAATTAGCAAAACACCCCCAATTAAGGAGTGGTTCTGCAGGTGGTGACCACAGACCACTTCTCAGTTCCTTTGCTTCCAGGCTGAAGTTTTGGTCACTTTGGAATGCTGGTGGTGTTTTCACTCTAGTGGTAGCATGGGACGCAGTCTACAACCCACACAAGTGGCTCAGGTAGTGCAGCTCCTCCAGGATGGCACATCAATGCGAGCTGTGGTAAGAAGGTTTGCTGTGTCTGTCAGTGTAGTGTCCAGAGCATGGAGGCGTCACCAAAAGACAGGACAGTACATCAGGAGACGTGCAGGAGGCCGTAGGAGGGCAACAACCCAGCAGCAGGACCGCTATCTTTGCCTTTGTGTAAGGAGGAGCACTGTCAGAGCCCTGCAAAATGACCTCCAGCAGGCCACAAATGTGCTTGTGTCCACTCAAACAGTCAGAAACAGACTCCATGAGGGTGGTATGATGGCCTGACATCCACAGGTGGGGGTTGTGCTTACAGCCCAACACCATGCAGAAAATTTGGCATTTGCCAGAGAACACCAAGATTGGCAAATTCGCCACTGGCGCACTGTGCTCTTCACAGATGAAAGCAGGTTTACACTGAGCACATGTGACAGAAGTGACAGAGTCTGGGGACGCCGTGGAGAACGTTCTGCTGCCTGCAACATCCTCCAGCATGACCGGTTTGGTGGTGGGTCAGTAATGGTGTGGGGTGACATTTCTTTGGGGGGCTGCACAGCCCTCCATGTGCTTGCCAGAGGTAGCCTGACTGCCATTTGGTACCGAGATGAGATCCTCAGACCCCTTGTGAGACCACATGCTGATGCGGTTGGCCCTGGTTTCCTCCCAATGCAAAACAATGCTAGACCTCATGTGGCTGGAGTGTGTTAGCAGTTCCTGCAAGAGGAAGGCATTGATGCTATGGACTGGCCTGCCCATTCCCCAGACCTGAATCTGACTGAGCACATCTAGGACATCATGATTTGCTCCATCCACCAATGTCACATTGCACCACAGACTGTCCAGGAGTTGGGGAATGCTTTAGTCCAGGTCTGGGAGGACATCCCTCAGGAGACCATCCTACACCTCATCAGGAGCATGCTCAGGTTTTGTAGGTTTTCATATGGGCACGTGGAGGCCACACACTCTACTGAGCCTCATTTTGACTTGTTTTAAGGACATTACATTGTCAGGATCTGGACCGGTATGGGGGGAGGACACAAGCAGTGGATCCTCTGTGCCAGAGAGGCGATGGCGTGGGCCGTACAGGGGAACCGAATCTAAGAGGTTACTGGTTTTCACCAGAGCCCGACGCAAAGCGGGATGGACTTGCTGCAGCAGGTAACCCCCAGAGCGTTCCACCCGGTAGCGACTCAACCCCTCTGGTGGCTGAGACTGGCGCGGGACACAAGGACAAGGCAAAGGCAAGGTCAGACGTAGCAGAAGGTCAGGGCAGGTGGCAACAGTTAGTAGTCAGGGGCAACAGCAAGGGTCTGGATACACAGGCAAAGGCTCACAGAAAGGTTTTCACTGGCACAAGGGCAACAAGATCCGGTGAGGACAGGAAGGGGAAGTGTTTATTTATGTGTAGGGAGTGATTGGAGACTGATTGGGCCAGGCACCAACTAATGGTGCACTGGCCCTTTAAATCTGAGAGACCCGGCGCGCACGCGCCCTAGAGAACGGGACCTCGCGTGCCGGGACTGAGCAGACAAGGGACGGGGCAGGTAAACAGAACGGGATGCAACCCGCGGGCAGGCACGTCCCGCCACGCGGATCGCATCCCCGCCAAGGGGGAATCAGAGCAGCGCTCCCGGTCAGCAAGTCTGACCGGGGCGCTGCGAACAAGAGGAGAACACCGTGAGCGCTCCGGGGGAGGAGAGGAACCCAGAGCGCTCGGCGTTACATACATCAGCCTGTAGTGTGGTTTTCCACTTTGATTTTGAGTGTGACTCCATATTCAGACCTCCATGGGTTGATAAACTTGATTTCCATTGATAATTTGTGTGTGATTTTGTTGTCAGCACATTCAACTATGTAAAGACTAAAGTATTTTATACGATTAGTTCATTCAGCTCTAGGATGTGTATATTTGGCATTTGCAAATGAATGGGCCGGCGAGAACTCACTGTGGTATTTACCACAGAAATTTTTGTTGGATAGGTGTGAACCTTGCCTTATTCCTATATTTGTACTTGAAAGTTATTGTAAGCCTGGTTCAGTTTGTTTTCTTGCTACCTTATGTATTTTGCTCAAGTTTGTAAATTTCTGGGTATAAGTGTTTTTTTTTTTTTTTTGTCATTTTCATTAAAGTAAATGTATTAACATAAAAATATCTATTGTTTAAATCCAGCCTTTATGATAAAAAAAAGTTTTTTTTGTAAAGACAGACTATTTTTCCAAGTTTAATCTAACTATAACATTTTTAGTGTGTAAATGTTGTCCAGTTCTGTCCCCACTCGTGCCAGCATATCCTTGAATATGGAGTCCACTGTTTCAGTGTTGGATTGCCGCAGTTCATTCACATCCTATAGCTTGAGGAGGGGGGGGGGGGGGTGATAAGTCCTTGCACCACAGTGAACTAACTTGTGAAGATCCTCATCCTACAATTTCAGTAATATTGGACTGAGAATTTTAACATCGCCATATGCATCTACAGTAGGAATATAAGATGAGGATAGATACAGGGGTGTGGAAATTTGAAAAAAAAACTACTTGTCCAAGGGACTAAAGCGGAACACAATCTAATTGTCCTACAAGAAAATCCACTTTTCCTGGTAGATAAAAAAATTTCAACCAAAATAGTACGACTGCACTGCACGGGGAGGATTTCTGTGTGTGAGGAGGACAGACTGCACTGCACGGGGAGGATTTCTGTGTGTGAGGAGGACAGACTGCACTGCACGGGAAGGATTTCTGTGTGTGAGGAGGACAGACTGCACTGCACGGGGAGGATTTCTGTGTCTGAGGAGGACAGACTGCACTGCATGGGGAGGATTTCTGTGTGTGAGGAGGACAGACTGCACTGCATGGGGAGGATTTCTGTGTGTGAGGAGGACAGACTGCACTGCACGGGGAGGATTTCTGTGTGTGAGGAGGACAGACTGCACTGCACGGGAAGGATTTCTGTGTGTGAGGAGGACAGACTGCACTGCACGGGAAGGATTTCTGTATGTGAGGAGGACAGACTGCACTGCACGGGGAGGATTTCTGTGTCTGAGGAGGATAGACTGCACTGCACGGGGAGGATTTCTGTATGTGAGGAGGACAGACTGCACTGCACGGGGAGGATTTCTGTGTCTGAGGAGGATAGACTGCACTGCATGGGGAGGATTTCTGTGTGTGAGGAGGACAGACTGCACTGCACGGGGAGGATTTCTGTGTGTGAGGAGGACAGACTGCACTGCACGGGGAGGATTTCTGTGTGTGAGGAGGACAGACTGCACTGCACGGGGAGGATTTCTGTGTGTGAGGAGGACAGACTGCACTGCACGGGGAGGATTTCTGTGTGTGAGGAGGACAGACTGCACTGCACGGGGAGGATTTCTGTGTGTGAAGAGGACAGACTGCACTGCACGGGGAGGATTTCTGTGTGTGAGGAGGATAGACTGCACTGCACGGGGAGGATTTCTGTGTGTGAGGAGGACAGACTGTACTGCACGGGGAGGATTTCTGTGTGTGAGGAGGATAGACTGCACTGCACGGGGAAGATTTCTGTGTGTGAGGAGCACAGACTGCACTGCACGGGGAGGATTTCTGTGTGTGAGGAGGACAGACTGCACTGCACGGGGCTGAGGATTTCTGTGTGTGAGGAGGACAGACTGCACTGCACGGGGAGGATTTCTGTGTGTGAGGAGGACAGACTGCACTGCACGGGGAGGATTTCTGTGTGTGAGGAGGACAGACTGCACTGCACGGGGAGGATTTCTGTGTGTGAGGAGGACAGACTGCACTGCACGGGGAGGATTTCTGTGTGTGAGGAGGACAGACTGCACTGCACGGGGAGGATTTCTGTGTGTGAGGAGGACAGACTGCACTGCACGGGGAAGATTTCTGTGTGTGAGGAGGACAGACTGCACTGCACGGGGAGGATTTCTGTGTGTGAGGAGGACAGACTGCACTGCATGGGGAGGATTTTTGTGTGTGAGGAGGACAGACTGCACGGGGAGGATTTCTGTGTGTGAGGAGGACAGACTGCACTGCACGGGGAGGATTTCTGTGTGTGAGGAGGACAGACTGCACTGCACAGGGAGGATTTCTGTGTGAAGGAGGACAGACTGCACGGGGAAGGTTTCTGTGTGAAGGAGGACAGACTGCACTGCACGGGGAAGGTTTCTGTGTGAAGGAGGACAGACTGCACTGCACGGGGAGGATTTCTGTGTGAAGGAGGACAGACTGCACTGCACGGGGTTGGTTTTCTGAGCAGCGGCCCCCGGCTACTGAAATCAGCTGGGGGCCGCCGCCCCCTCCATACACCCTGAGCGCCGGTGTGAGGTGAGATTTCCGAAGTCGGTCCGGCCCTGCTAGCCCGATACAGGGCTAAATCTGTGAAAAATTCACCTGCCCGGCGCCCAAAACTACTTGTCCCGGGCGTCGGGCGATAGGATTCCCACATCCCTGATAGATAAATTCAGTAAAGCTTCTATAAAAGCACTAATTAAAGGGACAGTGACCAAACATCCATTTTCTGGCTGAAAAGCTGTTACATTCAAAGTTATATCAAAGCAACTACATTTTATAGAAATTGCCCCAGAGATTTAACCTCTTGAGGACCCAGGACGTATGGGTACGTCCTGGGTCCCGGTTCTGCGATATAGCGCGGGGTCACACGGTGACCCCACATCAAATCGCGGCGGGCCCGGCGTCATAGTAAAGCCGGGACCCGCCTCTAATAGCGCGCAGCACTGATCGCTGTGCTGCGTGCTATTAACCCTTTAGCCGTGCGCTCAAAGCTGAGCCGCGCGGCTAGAAACCAAAGTGAAAGTTGCCGGTTAGCTCAGGGAGCTGTTCGGGATCGCTGCGGTATAATCACGGCATTCCGAACAGCTGTAGCACAGGAGGAGGTCTTCTTACCTTCTCCTGTGCTGTCCGATTGCCGAATGAATGCTCAAGCCTGAGATCCAGGCTTGAGCATTCAAAAGACGAAAACACTGATTGATCCATTCCTATGGAGATGGATCAATCAGTGTAAAAGATCAGTTAATGCAATGTTATAGCCCCCTATAGGAGCTATAATATTGCATAAGAAAAGTGTAAAAAAAATCATTAACCCTTTCAATGATCCCTTCCCCTAATAAAAGTTTGAATCACCCGGCATTTCCAAGAATAAAAAAAACACAGTGTAAATAATAATAAAAATAAACATATGTGGTATCGCCGCATGCGGAAATGTCCAAATTATAAAAATATACTGCTTTTTAAACCACTCGTTCAATGGTGTACGCACAAACAAATTCCAAAGTCCAAAGTCGCGCATTTTTGATCACTTTTTATTCCACAAAAAAGTGAATAAAAAGTGATCAAAAAGTCTGATCAGAACAAATGGTATTGCTAAAAACTTCAGATGATGGCGCAAAAAATGAGCCCTCATAGCGCCCTGAACACAGAATAATAAAAAAGTTATAGGGGTCAGAAGATGACCATTTTAAACATATAAATTTTCCTGCATGTATTCATGATTTTTTTCTTAAGTGATACAAAATTAAACCTATACAAGTAGGGGATCATTTTAACCGTATGGACCTACAGAATAAAGATAAGGTATCATTTTTGGCGAAAAATGTACTGCGTAAAAACGGAAGCCCCCAAAACTTACAAAATAGTGTTTTTTCATCAATTTTGTCGCACATTGATTTTTTTTCCCGTTTCACCGTAGATTTTTGGGTAAAATGACTAATGTCATTACAAAGTAGAATTAGTGACGCAAAAAATAAGCCATCTTATAGAATTTTAGGTGAAAATTTTTAAGCGTTATGATTTTTTTAAAGTTAAGGAGGAAAAATTGAAAATAAAAAAACGGAAAAAGGTCGCGTCCTTAAGGGGTTAAGTAACTTTACAAGTTGTTTCATGTAATCCATATGTTCAGAGGTCTCATTCTTGATCTTTGTATACGCAAACAAAAGGTGTGGGGTCAAAGAGGAACACTGGTTTAGGACACCCCTCTGCCATGTGACATATACAGTAAGAACAACTACACCCAGCATAACCCTTATTATTTCCCCTAATGGCTACCCTAACAATGTTTTGGTTTGTCATCTGATTTAATTTCCTGAAGAAGATGTAATCTGAATACCATACAACGCAGATGTTTTCATAAAATAAGCCATATCATGGTTTACTGTGCTGTGATTGGTTGCCATGGGCAACTACTAACTTTCAGCCACTGACCACTTATCGTGGATGTTCTTTAATTACAGGTTTTTTACTTCTGCACCGTCCTGAATAAAACGCAATGAAAAATGTTTTTATTCATGTTTCTAAAAAAAACAAAACTGCAAGATAGTTGACAGCTAACCAGGATTTACTGAGCAATGTTAACGCAGGGAAGAAATCCAGAGTGTTTTTATTAAGGCTTTGTTCACATGCTGTGGTTTCCATATTGTGATCAGAGCAGTTAATAGGTAGATAGACAAGCCTATGGGGCCCTACTTAGGTTGATGCCATTAAAACTCCCTTTTCTCCCCTCCAGAAAATGATGTAATAGCTTTTGAAGCTTTCGATAGTATTTATAGTATTCAGAAATTTTGGGCAGACTAGATGGGCCAAATGGTTCTTATCTGCTGACACATTCTATTTTTCTATATTATAGGCTAATTGAAATCATGTGAGACTATTCAAGGAGTAATCGCAGCAGTATTTTAAGGCCTACTTTGAAGGCTGTCTTGCCTCTTTGTTTGACATCATGGTAAAATCAAAAGAAATCAGCCAAGACATTAAAAGAAGAATTGTGGAACTCTACATATCTGGTAGATCCCTGGGAGCAATTTCCTGAAGCTCCTATGTTCATCTGTTCAATCGTTAATATGCAAGTTTTAACACAATGGGATCAGGTAGCCATCATACCGTTCTGGGAGGAGACCCGTTTTCCTAGAAAAGAGCATACTTCAGTGCAAAAAAATAAAAATCAATTCAAGAACGGCAGCAAAAGACCTTGTAAAGATGCTGAGGAAACAGGTACAAAAGTAACTATGGAAACAGTAAAACATATCCAATACTGACATGACCTTAGCAAGAAAAAAGCCCCTGCTCCAAAACCACCAATGAAAAAAGACAGGTCAGAGTAGCAACTGCACATGGAGACAGAGATTTCACTTTTAAAGTAATATCCTCTGGTCTGAAAAAAAAATTCTGTTTGACCATAATGGTCATTTTATGTGGAAGAGAAAGGAGTAGGCTCATAAGCCAAAGAACACCATCCCAACCATAAATCAGAATGATGATGTCGCATTTTGAGGAAGTGAAATAATTTTGGAGACATCAAACCAATATCTTGAGACATCAGCCATTTAGTTATAGCTTAGGTGCAAGTGGGTCTTCCAAATGCAAGGACCCCAAACATATAGGCCTCCATGCTGGTGACAGGCCGATCTGCTAATAATTGCCTCAGGCAAACTATCTAGTTGATCACCAATTTAACTGATCAATGCTTTGCAATAGCATAGTATTGTTCAGTATAAGAAATCTAGTGATTGCTTATAAAAGTCATGTACAGTGACTTAAAAGGTGTAAAAAGGGTTTTAAAAAATCTAAAAAAAAAAAGTCCCCACCTTAACTAAATTAAAAAATAAATAAATAATAAACATTTTTGTATCGCTGTATGTGAAATTGTCCAAACTATTAAAATATAATATTATTGATCCCTTTCTGTGAATTGCATAATCGGGAAAAAAAAAAACAGATGATGACAATTGATGATTTTTGATGACATACATAAAAAAAGATTTATAGGAAAAAAAAAACAATCTAAACCAAAATGGTACCAACTAAAACTACATATGGTGGAAAAAATTTGCCCTCAAAAAGCCCCATAGATAAAATGTATAATAAACTATTTTGTTTAGAGTAGAATAATACAAAACTATGAAAGTATGTGAATCGTTGTAATTGTATTGACACACAAAATAAAGATAGCATGCCAGTTTTACTGTAAAGTGTACTGTGTAAAAACAAAATCCCCCAAAATATACAAAATTACAGGATTTAGTTTACCCCTCAGAAATATTTTTTTTTTTGTTTTGCTATAAATTTATATAAAATAAGAGGTGTCATTGTCCAGCAATTTGTCCTAGTGGCGCTTAAAAGGCGAGAAGGAAAAAACACAAAAATGAAAGGGGTTAAAGGCAATTATATAAAATACTAATCAAGTGCATGTAAACTCCTGAGCCACTAGGATTGTGATAAAAGAAATAAATGGGAAAATAGTATCAGTATTAGGTTATGTTCACACCGGCAAAAATTGGGCCGAATATCCGCACTGATTTAAAGGGGTTTTCCGCCCCTAGACGCCTTATCCCCTACCCAAAGGATAAGGGATAAAATGTCTGATCATGGAGGTCCAGCCGCTGGGGACCACCACAATCTCCCTACAGCATCTGGCAGTCCTTTAGAGTGTCAGCTGCAGCGACGGAGGCTTGTGACTTCACGAGCCATAGACTTGCATTGAGGAGGCGTGGCCATAACGTCATGAGCTTCAGCCCTGCATCGCCAGTCATCCAGCACGGAGCAAAGTTCCCTCCGTGCACCTTGCATGTCTGGGGTACTGCAGCCTAGATCCTTTGGATAGAGGATAAGATGTCTAGGGGTGGAGTACCCCTTTAAGTCCCATTGATTTAATGGGATTCTGCTGAGCTGTGTAAATGACAGAATTTCCATGCCAGAGGTTTCTGGTACCGAAATTCAGATTCCGGTGTCTGCAGAAAGAATAGTCAAGTCTATTCTTCCTACGGAGTCCGTAAGGAAATGCTTTGCAGTCTATGAGATGGCACATTTCAAAGCGATTAGTCAAAGGTGCAGAATGTCCGCACCTGTCTTTCGTTTTTTTTTATTTCACATTCGTGAAATATAGTAGTGATCCTAAGTGACCTAAGAGAATCCTATGTACTAGGACTTAATGTCAGGAATTATGACAACCTGAGTTTAACCCATTAAGGATGTAGGGCGTACCTGTATGCCCTGAGTCCGCTCCCTTTCTATAACATCATAGCGGGTCGGGCCCGGCCGGGACCTGGGGCTAATAGCACGCGGCACTGATCGCGGTGCAACGTGCTATTAACCCTTTAGACGTGGCGTTCAAAGTTGATCGCCATGTCTAAAGTGAAAGTAAACTGCTCTCGGCTAGCTCAGCAGGATGTTCGGGACTGCCGCAGTGAAATCGCAGCGTCCCGAACAGCTGGCAGTCACAAGGAGGGTCCTTACCTTCCTCCTGAGTCGCCAATCGCCGAATGACTGCTCAGTGCCTGAGATCCAGGCATGAGCAGTCAAGCGGCAGAAGCATCGATCAATGTTTCCTATGAGATAACAAAGATCGATGTAAAAGATCAGTTAGTGCAGTATTATAGACACTAGAGGGGGCTATAACACTGCAAAAAAAAAAAAAAATAAATAAGTTACTAAAGATTATTTAACTGCTTCCCTAATAAAAGTTTGAATCACTCCCCTTTTCCCATAAAAAAAACTGTAAAAATAAAGATATGTGGTATCGCCACGTGCAGAAATGTCCGAATAATAAAATATATAATTAATTCAACTGCACGGTCAATGGCATATGTGCAAAAAAAATTCCAAAGTCCAAAATAGCATATTTTTCGTCACTTTTTATATAATGAAAAAATGAATAAAAAGCAATCAAAAAGTCTGATCAATACAAAAATAGTACCACTAAAAACTTCAGATCACAATTATTAATGTACTGTGTAGAAACGGAAGTCCCCAAAAGCTAGAAAATTGTGTTTTTTCGTCAATTTTGGCGCACGATAATTTTTTTTTCCGTTTCATGTCATTAAAAAGTAGAATTGGTGAAGCAAAAAATGAGCCATCATGTGGATTTTTAGGTGCAAAATTTAAAGAATTATGATTTTTTTAAAGGTAAGGAGGAAAAAACGAAAGTGCAAAAATGGAAAAACCCTCAGTCCTTAAGGGGTTAATAAATGTATCTAAGGTGTATGAAAATGTATGGCTTCAAATACATTTCCTCCTACCTTTAAACCATGGTTTTTAATCTGAAAAGAAGTACAGGGGGCTACATCTCCTATACGTAACATAGAAGAGGCCTAAAAATGTTAAGTTCTTTTTTAAGCTAAAATAAAAGATGTTCATGCAAATAATACATTTCAGTTTGGATTTGTAGGTTCGTTTTTCTTGCGGTGTAGTAGATAGATGTGCATCCCCTGCTTTAGTAGCTATGATCATTAGCATTTATTATGCTGGACAGATTGTTAGCGTCCTTCTACCATTCATTTCCATTAATTACCAATCAATATCAGTAATCACCGCCAGTAGGAATCGCACTTACTTCTTACTAATAAGTAAAGATTGGGGGATTCTTGGACGGATTAAATGCAATAAAGGAATTCCAAGTCAACTGATAAGCGGTAACATACACAACATATTTAATCTTTTCGTTTTCTTTGCTCTTCTAACCGGTTTAAAGCTGAAGTACTGATTTCAGTCATTTGATACAGGGACAGATATCATTTCATTAATGATACAGTACTTTCCTCCAACTGTGGCCTCTTGTAGCATGTTGCCATAGGCAGTGTAGACTATCCAGATGGATCGGCTTTTCATATATATCAGATTCTGAATATCTTCCATAGCCTGCAAGCGTTTCCCGATGGCTACATTTTAATGGGCTATCCCTCTCCTTTTACAAATGCTTCTCTTGTAAATTCAAATAAAGGCAAGAGATGAAAAGTTTGTGTACGTGTGAGCTCAGTGGTTACTGTTGTGGCTCCCCTGTCATCTCTCATTGTAACCATGGCTCTGAAGCTCACACCTCCCCGTCGGCCTGTTTTATGTTAGGATTCTAACTGGATTAAATGAAATGTGTTTCTATGCAAGGCTCCAGGGAGACTTGTGATTGGAAGAAAAAATGGTGCTGACTGAGGGATCAAAGTAAAATGTTCATTAGTAGGGTGAACCGCTCCTTTTAACCCATTCAGTGCTCACGGCATCAGCATCATGCTGGTCTGATGTCCCCTCCAATGCTGGCAGTGGTGGCTTGAAACAGACATAGTCCTTTCATGCAGATTAAATATGCGTATCTCAGCAGATTTCTACGTCCTCAGCCTTGGGAATAATTAGAAGGAAATTAAAAATTCCCTGTTCTCCAACCTTTCTCTGTGGGCACCAAAGCGTGTGGTTTGTAATTGATGGTAATGCATGAGCTATGGAGGATCATTACCATTTATTTAGATTTAAGATTATGGCACAATAATGAAGCCGCGGCCTTATATAGTGCATTCCCATTGTTGCTGTGTCAGTGGATTACGGTCTGTTGCTGATATTCTGACATAAGGTAGTTATACTGCTGACTCCATGCACAGGAGCTGATGGACGATGAGTATCACTTGGGTCTACTTAGTCTACTTTCTTAGTAAGTAATCACCAGTCTTACCTAAGATAATGGCCTCTATATTTTATATCCCATGCTGCACCTATCACTCTATGAAAAAGCTTGACAAGCTCCACACAGTTTATACCCCAAGGTTTTTGTGAGCAATGTAATGAATGTTCCAACCTGTTCTTACTTTATCTACACAATAAACAAGAAGTGCTGAGAAATTTAGGTTCCGGAACAATGGCTGCAGGGGACACTATTAATGTAGGTACCACTCATATGAACATAGGGTTGTAAAAACATCTATGAAACTATTTCACATACTTTATAATTTCCTTAAAGGCGGTCTCTATAATGTCAGGGCCTATACCTTCATTAATATGACATCCTTGCTCACAGTCCCAAATTTGCCAGAACTGTCCCTATTTTATGGTCAATCACAGCAAATATTTGTGCCCAACGTACCATAAAGGCAGCATGTTTTTTTTCCTTCAAAAATCAACAGTTATTTATTGGATTGATCCTCATCTCTCCTGGCTCCTTCTTTGCAGGCCAACCAAGTCCATGTGGCACACATAATGCCATGACGCTGGCAATGAAATTTAACAGCAGGCCTTTAAGTGACATAGTGGGATGGAGAGTTCCTAGAGATGAGGGTTTCTCAGTGATGAGAACTTTTGGAGAAGAGGAGGGGTTCTCATGGATGGAAGGAGCTTTAAATAAAGGGGTCATTTTCTCAGCGATGGAGGTTTTTAAGCTAAAGGGTATAGATATCAATGATGAGGGACACTCAGTGACGAAAGTGGCACTCGTTGTGATAGGTAGGGGTGTAGCTATAGAGGTAGCAGAGGTAGCAGTTGCAGCAGGGCCCTGGTGCCTGAGGAGGCCAAAAAGCACAACTGCCCCATTAGAGATCAGTAATATAACTGGCATATGGGGCCCTTTTGCAGTTTTTGCATCGGGGTCCAGAAGCTACAAGCTACACCTCTGGTGATAGGGTCTCATTAAAAAGGTATTCCGGGTAAAAACATTTTATCCCCTATCCAAAGGATAGGGGATAAGATGTCTGATCGCGGGGGGCCTGTTGCTGAGACCCCCCGCGATCTCCCTGCAGCACCAGCATTCTATGAGGGTGCTGAATCTCCAGTTTCGGAAACCTACGGGTTTCCGGGACTGGGGACTTGATGTCACACCCCCTCCATTCTTCTCTATGGGAGGGGGCGTGATGGCCCGGAGGTTTACGAAACTTGAGATTCATCATCGGCATAGAATGCGGGTGCTGCAGGGAGATCGCGGGGGTCTCAACAGCAATCCCCCCCCCCCCCCCCCCCCACGATCAGACATCTTATCCCCTATGCTTTGGTTAGTGGATAAAATGTTTTTGCCCAGAATACCCCTTTAAAGGCTATCAGTGATTGGTTGGGATTCTTAATGATACCTTAGCTTCTATCTGTTTTTGTATAGTTTGGTGAATTTGCGAATAAAATGTTACACTGCAAACATGTCAGCAAAATATTCTGTGATGGACACTAGTACCAGCTATACCTGCACCCCATTCCTATACTAATATCAGGCACAGTATTTAGTATTGAAATGGCACCTTCAGTAGTTTGCTCTTTATTGGCATTAAAGGGTTACGATGTGAAATGTTTTTCTTGCCAGAAATGCTTAGTCTGGAAAGAATAGTTAAAATGTATCTACAGGACTAATGTATTCTAATACATCACATGATCTTCTGCTAAAATGCAGAACAAAGTTTCTTTTTTTCAAGTCCAGGCACCCAATTTATTTATTTATTTATTTTAATTTTTTTTGTAGATGGCTAAATTTTACACACCTCAGAAGGAAAAAAAATACTTTATTTGTATCACTTTTTCTTAAAACTTGTAATTTTGTCCTGACATTTTCATTCAACATAAAGGGAAAAAAAACATGCAATGGAATGGATTAGAAAATCTGCAGTATCTGCACAGGAGTTTTGAAAAATGTATATTCTGGCAAACCCTTCCTCATGGTGAACCCTGCCCAAACAAACCCTCACCCCATAGCAAGCCAAACTCTGAGAAACCATGTTCTGTCACAGCTGAATAATAAACTGCTCCCCTTCACATTTTACAATAAATCAACACTAGATATCTTATCTAGCAATTTATCAGGTCAAAAGTGTGTCATCTGGGGAAAGTGCGACAGAACCAGCAATCCAGGACTTACCAGTATACTATTGAGACATATTCCTGTAAAATACTAAACAAAAAAAATACATCATGGAAAAACTATATAAGTGCAAAAGGGGATTATAGCCTCCATAAACATGGGAAAACAAATGCCCCTAGGAGCACAACCACTTCCAACTGTATATGTGTCCTCAGGATGTGGACACAGTTGAAAACTAGGATGGAGCAGGAAGACATTGGCCTAGCCATTCTCTGAAAAAGGCAACAGTCATCTGGGCCTGGAGCAGGTGGCCCAATGCCATTATAGCTCTGCATAACTTTCATCATCAAGTGGAAACAAAAGACATTTGCAGTTTGGCACAGGCTGTATGATGCAGAGATGTCACCTGCCACGTGCATCCGGCTGCTTATGTCAATGATGATGATGATGTAAATGATGATGGGGAATCCTAAAACAGGGCTTTTATTCTGTTTAACCTCTCCCCCC
This sequence comes from Hyla sarda, assembly GCF_029499605.1. NCBI lineage: Eukaryota > Metazoa > Chordata > Amphibia > Anura > Hylidae > Hyla > Hyla sarda. The sequence goes on from NC_079190.1 coordinate 421,506,874, forward strand.
CCCCCCCCCCCCAAAAAAAAAAAAAAAATTATAATTAAATTAAATAAAATAAAAAAAAGGGGGGGCTCAGCATTATCTCTGGAAACCCACCAAAAGGATTGTGTTTACCCCACTTTCAAATTGAATGGATGATTTTCACAGGAATAATCTAAGGTTTAAACTCTTCTAATATACTTCATAAGAAAATGTTATTTCCTTTTTCTATAAGGAGTCAAGCAAAAACACGGGGTTTGGATCGAGCACTGCTGTATCGGTTGTTGCAGAAATATTTCAGTGGGCCATCGGGTACACAGGACTGCTTTTGATTCCATCAAAGATGTATACAACAGGACAATGCGGATATGGGGCAACGAGCAGCAGACTGTACATACCTACCAATACCCTAAGCCTACCATAGCGTTGTGCCTTTGCTATGGTATAACATCTGAAGGTCAGTGCGACATTATAGGTGTGGTGATGGGTCTCTTTGCTCTTTTTCAACAGGTACTTGAAAATACTACACTAGAGAGCACCCTTTTTATTTTTCTATTTCCTTTTTCTAGAAAATGTGGCTTATAAAAAACACCACTAGTAGTCCCCATACCATCCCCATCCAGAACACCTGTCCGGCTGCAGCATAATCTTTTTTTAACTGAAGCACAGGCAGGAACAAAAATGAATCATGCAGAGTGAGGACATGCCTCCTGCAGAGCACAGAATGACAAACCAAGTGAGCAACAGATAGAAGGTATTTGTGAGAGACATATAGGTGCTGGACACATAAAAATGATATGTACATGATCAGAATTAGGCACTGAGTGACATATACAACTTTTCCTCTCCACGGGATTGGATGAATTTTTCCCAAATTGTTTTATATTGTTTTTAAACAATAATATTTTTTTTTTTTGTAGGGGGGGGGGGGGTATGTAAATTAAAACATAATTACACAATAAAGTTTTAAAATGAACTTTTTCATGAAGTTTATGTCGCACTCCACCAAAAAAACGGGAAAAAAAAACTGTGTGCACTACAAATTACCAACTAGTGACAAAATACTAAAATAGTGGCAGAAAACCCACGAAATCCAATAATTCTGGGCCGATTTTATTTTTCATTTTTTTGCCCTGTACAGCATATTCAGGAATTTGCACATGAAGTCACAACCCTAAGTAAACAAAGATACTATCATGCTTATCTGTATATACAAATTATATTTTAGTTATAGGATACTTGTACATATGCAATGGTAATGTATCCTGCAGACACAAGGGATCTGGTATATTAAAGTAAGTCGGTGTCATCAGGGATAGCGTACAAGACAAGATAAAGCCCCTTTGCTAGTTTCTCATTAAGCAGAGTTTCCTGGATTGAATACCATCGCTGCCAACTGGCCCTGATTTTCAGGAACACTGAAGGCTCTTTCTGCACTTGTAGCTACAGCTTCACAATAAATGCAATAATTGATTGGAACTCAAGTGCTGCTCCAGCTTGCTCTTGGCTGATGTCCAGGGACAGTTATACGTTTTTACAGCTTTGTCCCTGGAAATTTTTTTGTCTCTACAAACGTCCATGATTTTAATATATACCATGTGTACAGCATAATTTTTCAGCATCTGTTTTTGAACTGGCTCCTAACGTGCATGCAGTACCTTGTAAATTAAAGTCTGCTGAATGGGAACGATTAAAAGGGAAAACGCGTATACTTCGTCTAGTAGTCGTGTTATGCTGATGAGGCTAGTATGAGTTCTCTCTGCTATACTGCAGAACAAGCAGAGACAAAACAAGGCACAGTCACTCCATGCATTTTCTTATGTACATTCTGATATCAATGCATGTTCCAGGTTGATGAAAACAGAGAGAAGGAATGAAAGAGGAGCATGGTTTGGCCTCAAACTGATAATGTCCTCAAAATCACAAACCAGTCACAATCTTCAATTCAGCACCAATAGGCTACTATGGGTCTATACTGAACCTTTGTGTGTCTATGGTGGCACAGTGAGGTTCATTCTCACAGGTTATGCAGACTTTCTTATGTAAATGTGTATATCAAGGGAATCTTAGTATAAAAAACTCCCAAAGATTTTGATCTTAAAGGAGAACTATAATGAAGGACAACTTACAACTTATGCAAAGGTTAGCTGATAAGTGTTTGATCGCGGGGGGTCCGACTGCTTGGACGCCCTGCAATCTCCTGAATGGCACCCCGGCAATCCCCAGGAATGGAGCGTGTTAACCCTTGCACGAAGCTGTGGCTGATACACAGCCATTTTATATGCCATTTATCTCTATGGGAGAACCAGAGATACCCGATCGCTGTATCTCTGGCTCTCCCATAGAGATACATGGAGGGGGCATGTCGGTCGTCGCTTCATGCAGGGGTCGAATTGCCCTGTTCCTGGGGAGAGCCGAGGTGCCGTGCAGGAGAAAGTGGGGATAGGTCGAACCCTTTGAATAGGGGATAAGTTGTCCTGCATGATAGTTCTCCTTTAACCAAATGTCTCCTGTGTAAGTAGCAAAAAATTGTAACTTGTGTTGCTTAAAGGGGTGCTGTGGTGGAAAAAAATATTTTTTAAATCAACTGGTGCCACAAAGTTAAACAGATTTGTAAATTATCAGCTGCTGTATGCTCCAAAGGAAGTTGTATTTCTTTCTGGAGTTCTTTTCAGTCTGACCACAGTGCTCTCTGCTGACACCTCTGTTCTTGTCAGGAACTATCCAGAGCAGGAGAGGTTTGTTGTGGAGATTTGCTTGTACTCTGGACAGTTCCTGACATGGGCAGAGGTGTCAGCAGAGAACACTGTGGTCAGACTGAAAAGAACTCCAGAAGGAAATACAACTTCCTGTGGAGCATACAGCAGCTGAAAAGTACTGGAAGGATTAAGAAGTAATTTAAAAATCAAAACATAACAAATGAAGAGACAGAATGTCGGCAACTCACCAGTTTTCATCTTCATATCTTGTCTTTATTAATACATACTCATATAGGATGTTACAGGAGAGGGACAGTAGGGGGGGGGGGGGGTACAGCAAGCAAAGGTAGCCGTTTTCACACTGACTAGTGCTTCATCTGGCCTCCAGATGAAGCACTAGTCAGTATGTATTTATAAAGACAAGATATGAAGATGAAAACTGGTGGGTTGCTGGCATTCTGTCTCTTCATTTGATATGTTTGGATTTTTGCCTAATCGAGTCAGAGCACCACCACACTCTTTACTGCAGCAATCTTCACCTCTAATACCCGTCTAAAGTGTGCTTATATTTTCCTTGCAGTGCCAGACTGCATACCTTTTGCTATATAATATACAAATCTGTTTAACTTTCTGGCACCGGTTGATTAAAAAAAAAATAATAAAATTCCACCGGAGTACCCCTTTAAAGAATTTTCCAATTTCCACAGTTGCCCTGGGATTTTAAATGCAGAATACAGTATGCTATTTACAGTATTCTGAAGTAAATGGGACTCACAAAACAGACAGTAGTCTTGACATGGTGGAAGAACCAAAGACAATTTGCCAAAATGTTACCAGTAGAGATTCTATTAATTTCCCAAAATATAATATATAAAATATAAAATAATATATAAAATATAATTATATTTCCAACTTTTTTCTAATTTCTGTATAGGAGGTTGAAACCTATTGAAGGTATATGCCACTTAGAGGGTTTTTCTAAATGGTTACTTTGCAAGCTGAGCTGCAATAACCAGACACGGCCATTATGCAATCAATATGGACAACGGCTTCAGGCCCAGCTCACAGTCGAGATCTTAAAGGGGTACTCTGCCCATAGACATCTTATCCCCTATCCAAAGGATAGGGGATAAGATGTCTGATCGTGGGGGTCCTGCCGCTGGGGACCCTCGCGATCTCGGCTGCGGCAACCCAGACATCCGGTGCACGGAGCGAACTTCGCTTCCTTCTGCATGACTGGCAATGCGGGGCAGAGGCTCGTGACATCATGGCCACGCCCCCTCAATGCAAGTCTATGGGAGGGGCAGTCTATGTGATGGTAGTCACACTCTCTCCCATATACTTGCATTGAGGGGGCATGGCCATGATGTCATGAGCCTCCGGTGCTAAATCCGATGCTCTAAACGAACGCTGGGTGCAGCACAGAGATCACGGGCAGTGGCGTAGCTATAGAGGTCGCAACGCCATGGCGATCTTGCCATTTGTCGCCCTTGCCATATTTACAAAAAAGAAAACCTCCCTGGAAGTTCTGCTCCCCGGGAGACCCCCTTCTCTGGTGGTGCTGAAGGGGGTTCTCATTTAGTCCGGTCCCCCGGCCACAAGTAACGTTGGCTGGGAGAAGGGACACTGCCGCTTTAAGAGCAGCAGACGTCGGAAGCACGTACCTGACGTCACGGTCCCTGCCCCAGCTGCCCAGGAGGACGAGGACATCCCGCCGCCGCCTAGAGATGCTGCATCCTCCCTGCAAGACGAGGAGGAGGACAAGGCTGGAAAACAATGACGGAGGGTCAGAGGTGAGAGTGGCGGGGGAGGGTTTGCTGCCTAGAAGAGCATGGAGCAGTGTTTCCCAACCAGGGTGCCTTCAGCTGTGGCCAAACTACAACTCCCAGTGTGCCTGGACAGCCAAAGGCTGTCTGGGCATGCTGGGAGTTGTAGTTTGGCCGCAGCTGGAGGCACCCTGGTTGGGAAACACTGGCGTGGAGTATGACAGAGGGGAGGGGGGAAAGGAACATGGAGGACAGATGGGGGGGGGTTTGGAAAAGGAACATCATGGAGGACAGGGGGGGGGGTTGGGGGGAGGAGCATGAATAAGCCCCCCTCTGACCTCCTTTTCCAATACCCCCCTGAAAAAGGAGCATGGAGGAGGGGAGGGTGTTGGAAAAAGGAGCATGTAGGAGGTCTGGGGTTAGAAAAGGGGCATGAACTCCTGCGCTCACTTCATAGAAGTTGCGCATAGTGGCATCCTCTGATCTTAGAAGCCAGTGTTTTCCAACCATGGTACCTCCAGCTGTTGTAAAACTACATCTCTCAGCATGCCTGGACAGCCAAAGACTGTCTGGGCATGCTGGGAGTTGTAGTTTTGCAACAGCTGGAGGTGCCATGGTTGGAAAACACTGGCTTACAGTAAATATCTTAAAGGAGTACTCCGGGATGCAAAAATTTTCATTCACACTGCCGGCAGTAAAATAATGAATATACATACCTGCTGTCGCTCCCCTGGTGCCTCCAGGGGAGCAGCCTTCGCCGCGATCCTTTTCCTGGTTGCCGGTGGTTGGTGAAGCACTGAGGCATACTGACAATCACCATCCGCAGCGAAGTCCTGCCACGGCTAGAGATAGGCTGAGCGGCAGTGTGACCAGGCCCGTCGCTACAGGACAGGCAAACCAAGCAATTGCTTCGGGCCCCGAACTGGCTGGGGGCCCCCAAGCAGAGCAAGTGCTTGCCTGTCCTGTAGCAATTAACAATCCTGCTCTTGGAGCTTGTGCTCCGGGCCCCAGGCACCCAGTCAAACAAGAGGGCCCCCGAATGTCTGACATTTAAAAAAAAAAAAAAAAACTCATTTGCAGCTTTGGAGTTCTTCTCACCTCACCACAATCACGCTCCCCCCCTGCACTTGGTATCTTCCCTCAGCCGGACTCTTCTCTCAGCCGTCTGAGCAGGAGGAGGGGGAGGGGGGAGGAGAGAGCTGTGAGGAAAGGAGACCGCAGAGGCTGTACAACATGGGGCCTGACTGCAGTATGTGTCCCTGCATAAATATGTGTGTATAAACATGTGTGTGTGGATATATATATATATATATATATATATATATATATATATATATACTAGATGAGTACCCGGCGTTGCCCGGTTTTTCCTTCCTAATCCTTGTTGGGGAGGAAAATAAAGGAGGAAGCTTTGGACTTCATATCCCGTCCTCATATATTGTTGTCATATCCTGACCTCCTATCCCATCCTCCTATCCCGTCCTCCTATCCCGACCTCCTTTCCCGTCCTCCTATCTCGACCTCCTTTCCCGTCCTCCTATCACGACCTCCTTTCCCGACCTCCTATCCCCGTCCTCCTATCCCCGTCCTCCTATCCCCGTGCTCCTATCCCGACCTCCTATGTCGACCTCCTATGTTTGTTTTTGACATATAAGTAACATGTGTGCCAAGTTTCATGGTAATATCTTTAGCCGTTTGGACGTGATGCTGGAACATACACACATACATACATACACACACACACGTTGAGTTTTATATATATATATATATATATATATATATATATATAGATAGATAGATAGATAGATATGTGTGTACATATGTGTATGTCTATGTACTGTGCCTGTGTGTGTGTTACTACTGTGGATGACTATATGTAAAGTGCATGTGTGTATCTATACCAGTGTTTCCCAACCAGGGTGCCTCCAGTTGTTGCAAAACTACAACTCCCAGCATGCCCAGACAGCCAAAGGCTGTCTGGGCATGCTGGGAGTTGTAGTTTTGCAACCTCTGTAGGCATCCTGGTTGGGAAACACTGATCTATTCTATCTGTGTGTATGAAGCATGTACAGTATGTAATGTGTACAGTATGTGTGTGTGTGTATGATGCATGTACAATATGTAATGTGTACATTGTGTGTGTGTGTATGAAGCATGTACAGTATGTAATGTGTACAGTGTGTGTGTATGATGCATGTACCGCATGTGTGTGTGTATGATGCATGTATAGTATGTAATGTGTACAGTGTATGTATGATGCATGTACAGTATGTAATGTGTGCAGTAGTGTGTGTATGATGCATGTACAGTATGTAATGTGTACAGTATGTGTGTGTATGATGCATGTATAGTATGTAATGTGTACAGTGTGTGTGTGTATGAAGCATGTATAGTATGTAATGTGTACAGTGTGTGTGTGTATGATGCATGTACAGTATGTAATGCGTACAGTGTTTGTGTGATGCATGTACAGTATGTAATGTGTACAGTGTTTGTGTGATGCATGTACAGTATGTAATGTGTACAGTGTGTGTGTATGATGCATGTACAGTATGTAATGTGTACAGTATGTGTGTGTATGATGCATGTACAGTATGCAATGTGTACAGTGTGTTGTGTGTGTATGAAGCATGCTTTTACAGTATGTAATGTATACAGTATGGTGTGTGTGTATGAAGCATGCATGTACAGTATGTAATGTGTACAGTGTGTTGTGTGTGTATATAATGCATGCAGTGGCAGATCCGGGGGGGGGGGGGACAATTGCCCCGTCCCATGCGTGCGCCCATTGGAAAGCAATGCGGAGAAGCGGAACAGCGAACAGGACATGCGCTGGCCAGCATGGTAAGTGACCAGCGGCACATCAGCTTCAGTGCTCCGACCACCGCTCCTCCAGTCCCGAGACCTACTGCTATGGTGGCCGGACAAAAGGAGCAGTGGTCAGAACACTGAAGTAGGGCAGTAAACAGGCATACAACCCCCAGCCATACACTGTATGGCTGGAGGCTGTATGTCTGTGGGGGAACATACTACGCCTAATGTGAGGGGGACTATACTGTACCTAATGTGGGGTAAACTATACTGCCAACCTAATGTGTAGAACTATAGTGCACCTAATGTGGGATAAACTATACTGCCAACCTAATGGGGAGAACTATACTGCACCTAATGTGGGGTAAACTATACTGCCAACCTAATGTGGAGAACTATACTGCACCTAATGTGGAGAACTATACTGCACCTAATGTGGAGAACTATACTGCACCTATTGTGGGGGACTATACTAATGTGGAGAACTATACTGCACCTAATGTGGGGAGAACTATACTGCACCTAATGTGGGGAGAACTATACTGCACCTAATGTGGGGGAACTATACTGCACCTAATGTGGGGGAACTGCAGCCTAATGTTGGGGAACTATACTGCACCTAATGTGGGGAACTATACTGCCCCTAATGTGGGAAAGTATATTGCACCTAATGTCTGGAAACTATACTGCCTAATGTGGGCGAACTATACTGCATCTAATGTGGGGGAACACTGCAAGCCTAATGTGGGGAGAACTCTGCTGCACCTAATGTGGGGGGAACTCTGCTGCACCTAATGTGGGGGGAACTCTGCTGCACCTAATGTGGGGGGAACTGTGCCGCATCTAATGTGGGGGGAACTGTGCCACACCTAACGTGGGGGGAACTGTGCCACACCTAACGTGGGGGGAACTGTGCCGCACCTAACGTGGGGGGAACTGTGCCGCACCTAACGTGGGGGAACTGCGCTGCACCTAATATGGGGGCCTCGTATCGACGTTCGCTCGCGTCGCGCTCCCAGCATTCAAGGGCCGGCGTTACTACGTTCTGACGCCACCCTAGAGCGTGACGTGCGTGAACATCAAGGGGGGGGGCCTCCATGTCCATTTTGCTTGGGGCCCCCAGATTCCTTCAAACGGCCCTGAGTGTGACTCACCGACCATCGGCAACCAGGAAAAGGATCGTGGCGGAGGCCGCTCCCCTGGTGCGTATATATATATATATTTATTATTTTACTGCCTACGTCTGAATGAAAATGTTTGCATCCTGGAGTACTCCTTTAAGTTAGAGAAAAAAATTATATATTGTGGAAACCTCTCTTATCATAAATCATCCTGTACAGATTAACATTAGGGTAGGGTTACATGTCTGCGGATCCGCCGATGACTTGACTCTATAGAGTGCATCCTACTGTTTTCCCCCCTGCGAGTCACCGTGGGCACATCCAGTGTATTCTGAGACATCGTGGAGCGGCAGATTGCTGCTGCAAGCAGGACACGGGGAAAACAGCTGGAAGCACACTATAGGGTCAGGTCATTGACGGATCAGCAGAGTAACATACACTACTGATCTGTTACATGTGACCCTTCCCTAAGGGTGCGTTCACCTGTGCGTATTTTTGCTGCATATTTGCTTCAGCAGATTTTGCTGATGTGTGTGCATGTATGATGTGTGTATGTACTGTATGTATGATGTATGAATGATGTTTATGTACTGTATGTATGATGTATGAATGTGTATAAACAAGATGTATTCTGTGGGGGGGATCTGGAGGCAACGGGTGTATGTATGATATGTGTGTGTATGATATGTGTGTGTATGATGTGTGTGTATGTATGTATTATGTATGTGTGTGTATGTACTGTATGAATGATGTGTGTGTATGTGGCAGTATTAAATTCAGGGGGTACAGTAGGAGGCAGTATTATATATAGGGGTACAGTAGTTGGCAGTATTATATTCAGGGGGTACAGTAGTTGGCAGTATTATATTCAGGGGGTTCAGTAGGAGGCAGTATTATATTCAGGGGGTACAGTCGGAGGCAGTATTATATATAGGGGTACAGTCGTGGCAGTATTCAGGGGGTGCAGTAGGAAGCAGTTTTATATTCAGGGGGTTCAGTCGTGGCAGTATTCAGGGGGTGCAGTAGGAGGCAGTTTTATATTCAGGGGGTACAGTAGGAGGCAGTGTTATATTCAGGGGTACAGTAGGAGGCAGTATTATATTCAGGGGGTACAGTAGTTGGCAGTATTTTATTCAGGGGGTACAGTAGTTGGCAGTATTATATTCAGGGGGTACAGTAGGAGGCAGTATTATATTCAGGGGGTACAGTAGGAGGCAGTATTATATTCAGGGGGTACAGTAGGAGGCAGTATTATATTCAGGGGATACAGTAGGAGGCAGTATTATATTCAGGGGATACAGTGTGTAGAAGTATTATATTCAGGGGGTACAGTGTGTGGCAGTCTTATATTCAGGGGGTACAGTAGGAGGCAGTATTATATTCAAGGGGTACAGTAGGTAGAAGTATTATATTTAGGGGGTACAGTAGGAGGCTGTATTATCTTCAGGGGGTACAGTAGGTGGAAGTATTATATTCAGGGGGTACAGTAGATGACAGTATTATATTCAGGGGGTACATTGGGTGGCAGTATTATGTGCAAGGGGTACAGTGGATGGTTGTTTTATATTCAGGGGATACAGTATGTGGCAATATTATATTCAGGGGTACAGTAGGTGGCAATATTATATTCAGGGGTACAGTAGGAGGCAGTATTATATTCAGGGGGTACATTAGGAGGCAGTATTATATTCAGGGGGTACAGTTGGTGGAAGCATTATATTCAGGGGGTACAGTAGATGACAGTATTATATTCAGGGGGTACAGTGGGTGGCAGTATTATATGCAGTGGGTATAGTGGATGGTAGTTTTATATTCAGGGGGTACAGTAGGAGGCAGTATTATATTCAGGGGATACAGTAGGAGGCAGTATTATATTCAGGGGATACAGTGTGTAGAAGTATTATATTCAGGGGGTACAGTGTGTGGCAGTCTTATATTCAGGGGGTACAGTAGGAGGCAGTATTATATTCAGGGGGTACAGTAGGAGGCAGTATTATATTCAGGGGATACAGTAGGAGGCAGTATTATATTCAGGGGATACAGTGTGTAGAAGTATTATATTCAGGGGGTACAGTGTGTGGCAGTCTTATATTCAGGGGGTACAGTAGGAGGCAGTATTATATTCAAGGGGTACAGTAGGTAGAAGTATTATATTTAGGGGGTACAGTAGGAGGCTGTATTATCTTCAGGGGGTACAGTAGGTGGAAGTATTATATTCAGGGGGTACAGTAGATGACAGTATTATATTCAGGGGGTACATTGGGTGGCAGTATTATGTGCAAGGGGTACAGTGGATGGTAGTTTTATATTCAGGGGATACAGTATGTGGCAATATTATATTCAGGGGTACAGTAGGTGGCAATATTATATTCAGGGGTACAGTAGGAGGCAGTATTATATTCAGGGGGTACATTAGGAGGCAGTATTATATTCAGGGGGTACAGTTGGTGGAAGCATTATATTCAGGGGGTACAGTAGATGACAGTATTATATTCAGGGGGTACAGTGGGTGGCAGTATTATATGCAGTGGGTATAGTGGATGGTAGTTTTATATTCAGGGGGTACAGTAGGAGGCAGTATTATATTCAGGGGATACAGTAGGAGGCAGTATTATATTCAGGGGATACAGTGTGTAGAAGTATTATATTCAGGGGGTACAGTGTGTGGCAGTCTTATATTCAGGGGGTACAGTAGGAGGCAGTATTATATTCAGGGGGTACAGTAGGTAGAAGTATTATATTTAGGAGGTACAGTAGGAGGCTGTATTATCTTCAGGGGGTACAGTAGGTGGAAGTATTATATTCAGGGGGTACAGTAGATGACAGTATTATATTCAGGGGGTACATTGGGTGGCAGTATTATGTGCAGGGGGTACAGTGGATGGTAGTTTTATATTCAGGGGATACAGTATGTGGCAATATTATATTCAGGGGTACAGTAGGAGGCAGTATTTTTTTCAGGGGTACAGTAGGTGGCAATATTATATTCAGGGGTACAGTAGGAGGCAGTATTATATTTAGGGGGTACAGTAGGAGGCAATATTATATTCAGGGGTACAGTAGGAGGTAGTATTATATTCAGGGGGTACAGTAGGAGGCAGTATTATATTCAGGGGAAACAGTGTGTGGAAGTATTATATTCAGGGGGTACAGTAGGTGGCAGTATTATATTTAGGGGTACAGTCAGTGGCAGAATTATTATAAATGGGGGACCAGTGTGTGGCAGTATTATATTCAGGGGGTACAGTAGGTGGCAGTATTATATTTAGGGGTACAGTCAGTGGCAGTAATGTAAATGTGGCCTAAAATAATCAGCTTCTTATCAGATTTCTGTCTTGTTCTTCATTATTTCTTGTTATGTATTATTAAACACTATTTATTACATTGTCTAGCAAGTTATTGTCAATTGTCAATCTTTTGTAAATTTTATAAGGGCATGTGCCATTTTATAGAAATGTAGCTAAGACAGTTTTTAAATAAAACTCTGCATTGTACCATTTCATTATCATACAACTAACCTCAGCCCAAGAAGAGCGCCCACTGTGGTAGTAGGACAATTAGAAGACATTTTTCACCTATGACTGGCTCTTATGGGGTATGGACTTGTGCCGGATATACCTAGGTTGCATCTTCAAAAGGTACGGATTTCAGATGGAATTCCGATGGATGTTCAAATCCATTAAATCATGGCGGAGACACAGAAATCTTTCAAGGTAGGCAGTGATCAGAAGACAAAATAAATTAAACTGTAGAGGTGAAATCTATACATAGCAAAAAGATATTCATATATTCATTACCACAAAACAGGAATTAAGGGACCTTGTTGTTCAGGTCAGGCCTAGGTGGTCAAAATGGTTTTAAAGGGGTAGTCCAGGAAACTGAACTTTTTTTTAGACACTATCCCCTATCAATATGTGATGTTGCAGTACAGGATATAGTCCCGTACAGTACTTAGGCCCTGTGAGGTTGAGTCCCTCTGTGTCCTAGGGGCCCTCCTGCAGTGTCTCCCCCATAATAATATATATTATGTATAGTGTATAGTGTGTTATGTATTAAGGACCTTAAAGGACCTTTGAGTTAGTCACATGATAATGTGTTCACATGATGTGTTTGTTACTTAGAGAGCGCCAGCTAACCAGGTGACCTGCAGCTTGACCTATGGGTTACCTGTTTAGCCCCCTTTATAAGAGGGGCAGTTATTACAATCCCTCTCTTAATCCTGAGGCACAGTAAAGACCAGACATCTCAGAGCTAGTGTCCAGCACATCTGGAGGCCTACCTACAGTCAAGTCAATTATAGTAAGCGTGGCTGTCCTAAAGTCTGTCAAAGTCACTACAAGTCTCAGCAAGATGCGAGGTCCTTCTGTGTTACTGTCCACCTCTCTGGGATCCTGGCCTAACTGTAAAGACTATTTCCATCTGTCTACCTCAGTAAAGCTACCATTAACCCTAACCTGGTCTTGGACTATTATTGCCCTGCCTAACCTTGGGATAGCGGTACTACTGTTCGGGTGGTTACCGGGAAAACCACGCTCTGGCATCACGAACATTTAGGGGCTAATAACACCTGCCCCTGGGCTACAACATCTGCCCCATAGCTCACCTTCACACCCCAAGACACCACAGATAAGTGTCTGATTGCAGGGGGTCTGACTGCTGGGAATCGTCACAATCTCCTATACAAGACCCTGACTACTTACGTGTCCTCAACGCTCTCTGGTCCCCACCTTACTGGATGTATGTTCTGCCTCAGACAGTTACTGGCGACAAGGATGTATAAGTAGCTGGGGCCCATACAGGAGATCATGGGGGGGGGTCCCAGCAATTAGGCCCACTGCGATCAGACACTTATCCCCTATGCTGTATCCTGTTCAGTTCCCTGCACTACCCCTTTAAAGGGGTTGTCCGGTGCTTACACATCTTTTCCCCTATCCAAAGGATAGGGGATAAGATGCCTGATCGCGGGAGTCCCGCCGCTGGGGACCACCGGGATCTTGCACGCGGCACCACGTTTGTAATCAGTCCCCGGAGTGTGCAGTCCCCAGAGCGCCCCTCAATGCAAGCCTACGGGAGGGGGCATGACAGCTATCACGCCCCCTCCCGTAGGCTTGCATTGAGTGGCGGAGCGTGACCTCACATGGGGGCGGAGGCGTGACGTCACACGCCGACGGCCCGGTGGTCGCCTGTAATCAGACCCGGAGCGAACACGCTCCGGGGACTGATTACAAACGGGGTGCCGCGTGCATGATCCCGGGGGTCCCCAGCGGCGTGACTCCCGCGATCAGGCATCTTATCCGCCAATCCTTTGGATAGGGGAAAAGATGTGTAAGCACCGGAGAACCCCTTTAAGCAGACCGGGATGCTTTACAATAGACTGAGGAATACTCCTATATGGCCCACACTGACCCCATGAGGAGCACAGTGCACTATTCTAAGAAAAACCGAAGAGAGCAGAGTAAAGCAGTGCAAAATGGACAGTCATGCACAGCCAATACATGGTTCCAAAACCTACATACTTTATTTAAGAAAGGGCTACTCATTTCGCTTATGATATATCATTTTTATGTTTTACTTTGCATTGCTCCCCTCAAAGACCAGTATGACACTATTTCTTGTCACTCTCAGAATATGACTAGCTGCCACTCACATGAAAATGCAATGACTTGCAATCTATACAAGAGTTAGGTAATAGTTAACCCTATCATGACAGGTTTCCACTTGCCTACAAAGCGACGTAAGGCCTTGTATGTATGTCTATTTACTTGTCTATGTGTGTGTGTACATGTGCTTTCGATCACTGGTGGGGTAATGCGTATGTTAGAATGTCTTATGGTGCTCAAGAAATGTATTGTCTCATATTTAATATATAGCATTTAATGTCTATCTGTTTGAACGGCCATATTATTGGAAATGCCGGTAATGGAACACAAGGGTGCCAGTTAAAAGCGGCTGCTCTCGTTGTTCTTTTTTGCTCATTTTTTTCCACCTCCCTCACTCATTATGTTTTATATTCCCTATTCTCTCTATTTCCTGCCTCCCCCCTCATTCTGCTTGCGACTGTGATGGTCATTACATGCCCTGCTGACTTTTCTCCTTAACTCTCTTTACTTGTCCATGCTGTCAGCACTTCCACTAGAACAAAACAGGGAACTAACGGCAAATTTCATATCTTGTCCTCGATCCTTCTCCCATCTCTTTAGTCCTCTTCACGTAACATAGGAATTCTAACAGCAAACTGCAAAATACTGTGCATCAATGCTGAAGAGTGTGACCTGGACATAGAGATGTCGGAATGAAGGGATTCAATTAGAACATGAAATAATGAAAGAGATATTGTTGCATACATTAGTGCTTTCCAAACAGGGTGTATCCAGCTGTTGCAAACCTACAACTCCCAGCATGTCCGGACAGCCTTTGGCTGTCCGGGCATGCTGGGAGTTGTAGTTTTACAACAGCTGGAGACACACTGTTTGGAAAAAAACCAATATACATGTATCTAATAATCTTTCTTTTCTGTTTTCATGCCGATTCACTCTCTTTGGGCATGGGGCTGACATTAGAAATAAGGGAAATCTAGCAATTGCAGCAAAAGGAGAAAGCGTGAGGGTAGAGGTCATGTGAATCAAGGTCTTGTTTGGAAGAATCTCCACTAGTTTTTAAAAGTATAACCATACTTGTAAGGGTTTTCCACAAAACAATCCATCAATGTCTGATTACAGGGTGCCGAAACCCAGCACCCCTGCCGAAACCCAGCACCCTCCAAATCACTTGTTAGAAAAAGCTGCAGCGCATACACAACTGAATGGCCAGAAAGCAGATGGCTCCCTTCAAAGGAGAACGCTGGCGGAAGTTTTTTTTTCTAACTATGACTATTTGGGGAGATTTATCAAAACCTGTCCGGAGGAAAAGTTGCTGAGTTGCCCATATCAGTTGCTGAGTTGCAACCAATCAGATCGCTTCTTTGATTTTGCAGAGGCCTTTTCATCAATGAAAGAAGCGATCTGATTGGTTGCTATGGGCAACTCAGCAACTTTTCCTCTGGACAGGTTTTGATAAATCTCCCCCATTGTGTGGAATATATAAAAAAAAGAATCCTCTACTCACCTCCAGGGCTCCCACGGTGCCTCCGGTGTCCTGCCTCTTTCTGAGCTGCAGTGTGACTGTCGTCCCCGGGAAGCACCTGGGCCCAATGTGTCATACTACAGCTCAACAAATCACTGGCCGAGGGGGGACATCGCTGCGGCCAGCAATTCACTTAGCTGCAGTATGATACAGTGGACCTAGTTGCTTCCTGGGACAACAGTGACGCTGCCGCTCAGGAAGATGATCGTAACGGGGGGACCGGAACAGGGCACTGAAGACACCAATCAAAGCAGGCTAAACGTAGTCACGCATGTGAAAATTTCTTTCTACTATTCTCTATGGGTACACCGCTGTGTACGCAAGAACAACTTTTCATAGATTTTCTGATGTATTATGAATTTAAAGGTGTCGTCTGGGGCCTTCATTTATTTGTGCTGCGATAGGATCAGGAGAAGGCTACCAAAGAGAGGGGACAAATGCTATTTAATAAAATAGTATATTTTAAATGGGGGCACAACAGCTAGCTCTCATGCAAAACACCCTATTTATTGTAATGATTGGACTTCCAAACTACTGAAAGAGACCTCTAACATGTTGGAGTAATGGTCCACTAACAATATCCTTGGTTTAATAAGCAGTTGCCCAACACGACAAGTTGAGCAGCTTTTTATGTACTGGTTAGTGCAGAGGCTGCTTACAGTTTTGTTAAAGGGTACTCCAGTGGGTACTTATCAGCTGCTGTATGCTTCAGAGGAAGTTATTTTCTTTTTTAATTTATTTTCAGTTTGACCACAGTGCTCTCTGCTGACACCTCTGTCCATGTCAGGAACTGTCCACAGCAGGAGCAAAGCCCCATAGCAAACCTGTCCTGCTCTGGACAGTACTTGACACGAACAGAGGTGTCAGCAGAGAGCACTGTGGTCAGACAGAAAAGAAATTCAAAAAGAAAAGAACTTCCTCTGTAGAAAACAGCAGCTGTGAAGTACTGGAAGGATTAAGATTTTTAAATTGAAGTCATTTACAAATCTGTTTAACTTTCTGCCACCAGTTGATAAAAAAAATTCCACTGGAGTACCTCTTTAAGTTTGACCACGTCTTCTTTTACAGTACTGTGTTGTAATATGTCATCCAACTTGGTTTCATAACTCTGTGAATGTATTCTGACTAGACTCCATAAAGAGGGTAAAAAAAAGAAGCAATCACTATGTAATAGCATTTTTACTGCAATTAAATACCTCAAATGTTTCACTTTTCAAACCAGACAAATGTTGACCTTCAGGTGATACTTCCCATAGTATCCAACGCCTGTAATTCCATTACTGAATCTCAACAGTCCCCTAATAGGTGTGAGGGCAGAAGGAGTTTTAGGAAATAATTAGGAAGGGAATAATTTATATTATGAAGAATAAATCAATAGAGAAATGCAACCTAAAGTAGTAGTATATTTAAAAGGAAACTGACAGCTGATTCACCTGCCCATAACCAAATGCACAGGGTTATAGTGCGGGGAAGCGGGTTACAACGAGGTATCACTTGCCCGGATCTGCAGTCCGGTTGCATTATTCTCCATTGTGCTAAGATGGCTATTAGCCATGGCAGCTAATACAACAGGTATCTCTGAAACATGATATTGTTGTAAGTCAGTTTATTTGAAATATAACCCAATAGTCTGAATCTGGCTTGGTGACATACTTTTATTCTGAAGTCTATTGGGATCTATGTGTTATCTTTTTAGGAACCAAAGCTTCCTGTATGATTAAAACTGCCCAGATCGTTCCACACAGACTTTTCCTTCTATAAAGTTATAATGAAGAGGATGACAGTCCAGGCTCCTTGTCTGTGGACTTATGGTTTCTAAACTTATTTAAGAGAATATAGAGAAGACGATAATCGCAGTATTGCTGCTGATTACCCATGTGATGCTGTACTGAGGCATCATTGGATTGATACCATAGCACAAAGAAACAGAAAAGGTGGGGGTGGGGGGGTGAAATCTTAAAGATGAAGACTGATCCGCCATACCGTGTTTCTCCGAAAATAAGCCTGGGTCTTATATTAATTTTAGTCCCAAAAAACACACTTGGGCTTATTTTCAGGATAGGGCTTATTTATTTATGGGGGTCTGCAGGAGTGTGGAGGATGGGGGGCTGTAGGAGAATGGGGGGCTGTAGCAGTGTGGA
This sequence comes from Hyla sarda, assembly GCF_029499605.1. NCBI lineage: Eukaryota > Metazoa > Chordata > Amphibia > Anura > Hylidae > Hyla > Hyla sarda. Next base: position 421,524,507 of record NC_079190.1, read on the forward strand.
GGATGGGTGCTGTAGCAGTGTGGAGGATGGGGGGCTGTAGCAGTGTGGAGGACGCCGCACCCCCGCCATCTTCCACACTGCTACAGCCCCCCATCCTCCCACAGCCCCCCATCCTCCACACTGCTACAGCCCCCCCATCCTCCATACTGCTACAGCCCCCCCATCCTCCACACTGCTACAGCCCGCCCCCATCCTCCACACTGCTACAGCCTCCCCATCCACCCCTTCCCCCGTCGTCCTCCACACTCCTAAAGTGCCCCCCACCCCTCTGCCATAATAAAATACCATACCTTACACCTTCATACCGTACGGAAGCTGCAGCTCTCGGCGGCGGCGGGACCTCCTTCTGTTGCTTAGCAGCCGGGGGCAGGGACACATCCGTGACGTCGGCCATTCATAAGCGCCGACGTTTTAAAGTGACAGCGTCCCTGCCCCCGGCTGCTAAGCAACAGAAGGAGGTCCCGCTGCAGCTTCCGTACGGTATGAAGATGTAGGATGGATAGTTAGATATGGCAGTGTTTTTCAACCAGGGTGCCCCCAGCTGTGGCCAAACTACAACTCCCAGCATGCCCGCACAGCCAAAGGCTGTCCGGGCATGCTGGGAGTTGTAGTTTGGCCAAAGCTGGAGGCACCCCGGTTGGAAAACACTGAGATATGGGACTAGCCAAAGGAGGGCGGGTGGGGGAGGGTCGGGTTGCAGCCCACCCTGAAAATACTGCTAGGGCTTACATTCGGGGTAGGGTTTATTTTCGGGGAAACACGGTAGATAGGAGGCTGAGCTACAGGGAAGTGAGAACAATATACATAAGAACTCCCAAGTGCAATAGACAATCAAATGGGGCGCAGTGATACAAAGTTGTGTTTTTGCTATTTACATACCTTTATGATAGTACTACTGTCATTTTATAAGTCAAGTAAACTATCCATTAAATGTACATAGTTAATAAACCAAACATAGCAAGCATATCGAGTAATCTAGTCATTTACAAAGCCCAATTAATGTGCATTTTGTTTGAATATTCACAGAGATAAAAACTGAAATTTTAATGTCCCTTAATGTTATGGATAATGAGTATTTACTCAACTAGATTCATTGAAATATCTAATGGTCAATTAAGGCAGTGTGTGCATGCTACTATCATAGTCAATGTAGCAAATGGTTGATGTAACGGAGCTCAAAAATGGCCATAATCCCCACTGGTTACTGAATATAAGATCACTGGGCATAGCAGAAACAGCAGTTAGAAAATTATTGCAGATGCTCCTTTTCTGATGCTTCTTCAGGTAAAGTTCTCAGAACTGCCGGTATTGAAGCACAAGCAGAAAACATTATCTTTGAGATCTCTGCCTGTCTCATCACCGTAACCACCACAATGTAGAGATTATCATTTCATCTTAGGAATTTAAGAAGTCCAGATGCTTACTCTGGAGAGTCCTTCCCGCTTTATAAACCAATACTCTGAATAAGAAATTTCTGCTCAGAGAGACCCAAACCTTCCATACATTCTAGGTTCAGCCATCCATTTGCATGGTTTGTAACTTGCATGTAATGCTACATTTAGCAGCATGTACAGACAGACAAGACATTTTTTTTAAGAGGTTGTCTTTTTTTAAGAGGTTGGCTATGTTCACACTACCATCAAAGGCTACATTTGGAACCTCTCATCTGTAACCCTATCTGATTTGACAGAATGAATAGAACAGTATGCAGCACTATTATTCATGTCAAAGCAACAGACACCATAATGGAACCCAATGAGCCCCATTATAATTCAGTAGGGTCTTTTGGGAATTGTTCTTGTCATAACAAAACTACACCCACCTACATGCTGGTGAGGCTGTAGAGAAAGGGGGACAACAGTCTACATGTGGGGGTTTTATCCTAAAGTCTCAACGCTGTGGACACGAACATTTGATGTTTTATCAGTTGGCAATGTATCATATGGTTCCTTTTCCAGCATGAGAAGTAATATATATAGGACTATCTGAAGTCTGGGGATATGCTGATATCCTAACTATTTGAAGTCTGGGGATATGCCCATATGCTAAAAAACATCTATAATTACCCCATGGACCTTAACTTTCAGAGATAATATTTCTCTGAGAGATAAAGAGTACAGCCCCACTGGAAAGTGTGGTCATCTAGCCTTCACTTCATTGCACTTACCTAACAGCTTTATGTAAATAGTGACCTTTCTGACCTTTCCTTTTCTAAAATGGGAGTTTTGAAAACACCTTCCTACCATATTCCTCTGCCAAAACCAAAACCTGATGACAATTAGTCAACTAAAACTAGACTAAAACTATTCAGTTGACTAAAGCTACCTTCACACAGTGCAAAAAGAACAGCAAAATAAAGCCGTTAGACTGGGATCATATAGCGTAAAATTTTGGGCGCATATTGTAGTTTTACACATCGATTTCCTGCAAAATATAATATGGCTGAATTTTGATGGGATATCTGTAAGTATAACTACAATAGGTCCCAATTTTTTTTTAGAATTTAAAGATTACGGACAGATTTTTGAAGGGATACCACATGTAAAATAAAATATGCACCACATTTTATGCTGTATGAAACCAGCTTAAAGGGGAACTCCGGTGGAAAGAAGTAGAAAACAAATGTTTTCAAATCAACTGAAAGTTAAACAGATTTGTAAATTACTTTTGTAAAAAAAATCTTAATCCTTCCAGTACTTATCAGCTGCCGTATACTACAGAGAAATTTGTGAATTTCTTTTCTGTCTGATAACAGTGCTCTCTGCTGACACCTCTGTCATTGTCAGGAACTGTCCAGATTAGGAACAAATCACCATAGAAATCCTTTCTTGCTCTGGAAAGTTCCTGACACCGACAGAGGTAGAAGCAGAGAGCACTGTTTTCAGGCTGGAAATAACTTCACAAATTCCTCTGTAGTATATCTGTAGTATACAGCAGCTGATAAGTACTAGAAGGGTTAAGATTTTTAAATAGCAGTGATTTAGAAATCTGTTTAACTTTCGTACACAGTTGATTTGAAAAAAAAAATTCCACCGGAGTTCCATTTTAATATAGGAATAAATTATGTCCAGATTTTTAATCTAACAATGTGCACTATGAGAGTCTATGGAAAAGTGCACACCAAAAAAATAAAAAATAAATAAATAAAAAAAAACTGAATTTCAACATTGGAATTATGTGGTTTTTTCAGGTGTGTGCACTAACAGTCACTTTTTCATAAACTCTGATAATGCACATTTTTAGATTAAAAATAGAATGTTTTTTATTCCAATGTTATGGCCATGTCTTGCTATTCATTTTACACTGTGTGAACATAACCTAAAATATGATTAAAACGAAATGTTTAGTTTAGTTAAAAGACTAAGAGGGGGATTTATCAAAACCTGCACAGAGGAAAAGTGGAGCAGTTGCCCATAGCAACCAATCAGATCGCTTTCATAATTTTTAAAAAGGCCTTTGAAAAATCTAATTGGTTGCTATGGACAACTGGGCCACTTTTCCTCTGCACAGGTTTTGGTAAAGCTTCCCCATAACTAAAACTAAATCAAAATTTTCTGTCAAAATTAAGACTGTACCCCAATACTAGAAGTGACCCAATCAGTGTATAATGTACCATTAATAACCACCCTTTATAACACTGATACAGTTACTTATTTGCTTACACACATTTTGGTCCAAACATTCTCATTTTATGTAACTGTGATAGCCTGGGGGATGTAGGGTATGGGGAGTGTAGCTATGCGGTGGTTAAAGGGTGCTTGTTAACCCTTGCTATTCATGACGCCAGGGTGAGGGCTCCTCAGTAATGCTTGTCCTACCCTTGTCGCCACCCTTCCCAAGAGCGATAGGGAGGTAGGGAATAATAGAATGTCCACAACCGGAGAGTTGTCTGAAAACAGGTATAACTTTTACTGAAGGTTTTCTGCAAGCTTCAATAACGGAACAGTCTCTATGCATACAAGTGCTTTCTTTGAAGATTGACAACGGTTGGGACTTTAGCAATTTAGAGTCTTTAAATATTATGCGCTGTTCCACTGGATTTAGGGGATTAGTTGCGGTCCAGTAGTGAGGCCGGTAGGTTTTTGAGGCCTAACGTGTCTTTGAAAGTTGCGTAGATCCGTCCTGCTAGTCCGGCATCCACGAGAGCAGCAACCCAAGAGAGCGATAATTGGACGCAGCTCCCTTATATGGGCAGGGGCTGGACTAGTGCTAATTGGTCCATTACTGATGTCAATCACCATTACAAAGATTTATGGGTAACACGTGACCCAAGGACCTCCTAAGGTCCTACAACAAACCATAGAGGAGATTATCATGGTCACATGACCGAAGGTCCTGCGACGCTAAACAAGGTAAACACTGTACATTATCCTATGGATACTATTATGAAATATATACATATATAAACATTTAGATAATTAGACTTAAGAAGAGGTGACTAGGGGCAGTCCCACCGGAGGGACCCTACCTGAGCGTAGTTACTCTGACTTTGGGGACCTCTACACTAGGTACGGTATGTAATATGGTACCGGGCTACCACATAACAACCTTTTATAGGGCACAGTCTCTAATGCTTTTATATACGACATCCAGTGATTTACCTTGGTCCAGTCTTGAGCTCATCTCCCTTTACACAAGCTGATCAGGTTAGTTTGACAGATACCTTATAAACCCATGCTGATATACATGTATTTTCATTGAAATACTCCAGGATAGCATCTTTTAGAATTCCTTTTAACAATTTACCCACAGAAGAGGTTTAAAGGGGTACTCCGGTGAAAACTTTTTTCCTTTTAAATCAACTGGTGGCAGAAAGTTAAACATATTTGTAAATTACTTCTATTAAAAAATCTTAATCCTTCCAGTACTTATTAGCTGCTGAATGCTACAGAGGAAATTCCTTTCTTCTTGGAACACTGATGACATAGCAGATGTATGCTAAGAGCAGCATGGTGGCTCAGTGGTTAGCACTGCTGCCTTGCAGTGCTGGGGACTTGCGTTCAAATCCCACTAAGGACAACAATAAATAAAGCGTTATTATTATTATAATAACATCAGCAGAGAGAACTGTGCTTGTGATGTCATCAGAGAGCATTCCAAAAAGAAAAGAATTTCCTCTGTAGTATTCAGCAGCTAATAAGTACAGGAAGGATTAAGATTTTTTAATAGAAGTAATTTACAAATATTTTTTACTTTCTGCCACCAGTTGATTTAAAATAAAAAAGGTTTTCACCAGAGTACCCCTTTAAGGGGTTATTTACCATAAAGGGATTTTAGTATCTACCAGCCAGACAGTAATGGACATGCTTCGGAAGGATCCACACTTGTCTTGAGGCTAAATGGCTATGCTATGAGATTACCATAATGCTGAGGCTATCTTTTTGTGAACTTTCTTCAATGCAATAGACCTGTGTTTTCTGACCAGGGTGCCTCCAGCTGTTGCAAAAAAACTGAATGATCTTGCTCCCACACAGTGGTTGCTTCACCCATTGAAGCAAAGAGGCTCCTTTGAACACCTGACTAGTGATTTAATGTCTCATGCTGCACTGCAAACTGTGAAAACCTGAGACAATACTCATTTTGTATGCTGCTAAAAATAAACCTTAGGGCAAAGATCACATAAGAATTGTGAGATCACCATGAAACACAGATACAGACACTATGTTAGGAACTACACAAACTTTACAGACCTTGTGGCATAGTCACCTGAAAAAAAATGCAATACCCCTTCAAACATACAGGCCTATAATTCCCAGGGTCAGCATGAGCACTAGGTCATGGCCGAGCAACAATCTACAATGCACAGTGTTTTCTGGTACCCTCCTATAAGAGCAAGCAGTAACTTTTCAAGCCATTTGTGCTATGATAGTTCTGCGGGATTGAAGCAGATGGGTTAACGTTCACCCCCTACTCCCACCAGTGAGCCTTGTGCACCTATGACCTTAAGGCCAGTTCAAAAGTTTTTCATCCTTGGACCATTTTTGTTAGGAGCTAAGTGTGGTACCCGGGTGGTGTAGTGCAGGTAGTAGTAGGGCAAGTGGTAACAGCCCAGGGACAGATGGTGGTATAATCCCTTGTAGTGTTTGTGACGTCAGGATGTGGTTGTATGGTGTAGGGCACCGCCGACAATAAACCCAGAAACGGCATATATTAAATGAGAGTCCAAAGCAGGTTTTGATGCAACTGGAACTTTACTGAAGAAGGCAGTATAACATTTCTTACACTTCAACTTCCACAGAGGTGACCGGGACACAGGGAACCTCTCAGGCTTGCTTGGACTTGTAGTGATAATAATGATGATGCAGGCCACCGTACTACTGTTATGACTTTGGTAGGGAAAGTAGAGACTTGACTTGTAGACATAGATTACATGTGGCTGAAGACTTGTAGGCTTTGGCCTAGCTGTACTGGACTGAACTTGTACAGGACTGGTGCTTACTTTACTGTCCAGGAACTAAGAGCAGGAACCAAGAGGGCTAGTGTGGAGACTACAGCCCTTTATATATCAGGGGGCTTGACTAAAGCCCATTGGTTGCTGGTTGCCTGTGGTTACATGTGCCTCTGGAACTCTGGGTATCAGGTGATTACATATCACATGACCATATCATATGACCTTAGGAAGGTCCTATGCAGTTTAAACATCCTAATAACCTTTGCACATATCTTATATTCACTGTACAATAGTGATAATAAACATACAGAATTAATGTACAATAGAAACCATAATAATGACCTAGGCGGAAACCCTGCAGGAGAGCCCTGTGGACTTAAAGTACTCTACCTGAGGGGACTTTAGGAACTGTACAGAACCATGTTCTGTACCGGGACACAACATAATCATTGCATACCAGGACATTCAAGGCTTGCTATTTTAGAATGGTTCTTAGTTGCTCCAGCTTTCCAGTTGTTAAGCCGTCACAGATCCTCTTAAGCTTAAAGGGGTACTCTGCCCCTATACATGTTATCCCCTATCCAAAAGATAATGGATAACATGTCTGATTGTGGGGGGGGGGGGGGGGGTCCGGCCGCTGGGGCTCCCCGCAATCTCTGGGCCGGCGTTACAGACACGGAAGCCTGGGGCTGAGCCTGCGATAGGCTCTGCTGCTCAGGCGATGTCTTTATCTGCATTATGGTCTTTGTTGAATAATATTGTTTTGCGCTGTATCTTCAAGAAATGTACATGATATCTGTTAGAAGATATGATGCAAAGTACCCATTTGACCCTGATTGTGCAATGGGAGGCCCCCTAGCTAGGCCATATATAGTGTAGTGGAAGGAGCTATTCACTGTTGAGCGTTGAATTCAAAGTTTAGAGTCCAGTCTTTAGAGACTAGCGACTAGCTCTTTACAGACTAGCTCTAGGCTAGTGTGGAGTATGAGCTGCAGTGTGGAGAAGAGACAGCAGGAGAGTAAGGTGACTCAGGGGAAGCCTAAAGAAAATCTTCAAGCAAACAACCACTCCATACTGCAAGTGTTCCCCGCCCAGGAGGGCCCTAGCTGTGGGTACAGGAGCTGTTGAGTCAACGGGCCACACAGTGTTAGACAGGAATAGATACAGTAGAAAGCCTCCGGCAGCTGGATCACAAGGGCTAGTTCATATCTTGGAGATGTAGCGTTAATTGGACACTATCAGAACCCTAGTCCGCATGGGAGGCCTTGAAATTAAGTCTAAAGTCCCAAGCCTGCAACAAGTAAAGTAAGTGGGTGTAAAATACTACAAGTCACAGCAAGTCTACAGGGCTCCCAAGGGTTACTCTAATCTGCGCTGTGAGGATTGTAACAACTGCTCTTGCCTTAGTAAAGACAGTTATCCATAACCGAGCATCGGTGTATTTATAATCCCACGCCTGGCCCAGGAGAAGCTGTCGGATCCCCAGACTCTGTAGGTAATGGTGCCCTGGCATCACGTAGTAATACATCTTACCACCTCATGTACCACAGTCTGTCCAGTTCCCTGTGGTCGCCACACTTCCATGTCCATAATGCCACAGCACCGGCTTTGATATCGCGGAGAATCCCAATGGCCAGACCCCACGATCAGACAGGTTTTCCCCTATCCTTTAGATGCGGGAATGGGATAACATGTCTAGGGGCAGAGTACCAATTTAAGATCAGATTGGGTAGGAACTGTAGGTAGACAGTCATTTCTAGGTCTCTCCAGAGAGGTTTGATTGGGTTCAAGTCAGGGTTTTGGCTGGTTGACTTAAGCACATTCTCAGAGTTGTTCAAAAGCCATTCCTGTGTTGTCTTGGCGGTGAGCTTAGAGTCATTGTCTTGTTGGAAGGCAAAGCTTCAGTGCAGTCTGAGGTCCAGAGCACTCTGGATAAAGTTTTCATTAAGTATATCTATGTATATGTACTTTCCTTTATTCATATTTCCCTCATCCCTGACCAGTCTCCCTGTCTAAGCCTCTGAAAAACATTCTCAAAGCACGATGTTACCACCACCATGCTTCACTGCAGGAATGGTATTGGTCTGGTGATGAACAGTTTTTTCCAGACATGGCTCTTTGAACTCAGGCCAAAAGGTTCAATTTTGGTTTCATCAGACCAGATAATCTTATTTCTCAGATCTCAGAGTATGAGAGTCCTTTAGGTGTTTTTTTTTAAATTCCAGGTGGTCTTTCATGTGTCTATTACTGAGGAGAAGCTTCTTTCTAAATACTCTGCCGTAAAGCCTAGATTGGTGGAGTTCTGCAGCGATTGTGAAGTTTCTTCCATCTGCACACATGATTTTTGGAGCCTAGCCATGGTGGCCATTGAGTTCTTGATCACTTCTTTCACCAAGGCCTTTCTCCCCCAATTAAATAGTTTGATGGAGTGGCCAGCTATAGGACGAGTCCTGGTTGTTCCAATTTTGTTCCATTCAAGAAATGTAGAGGCCACTGTGCTTTTAGGAACTTTCAGTGTTTTTATACTCTTCTCCAGATCTGTGCCTCTATATGATCTTATGAGCTCTTCGGTCAGTTTTCTTCCTCATGGCTTGACACTGTCAGCTGTGAGACCTTAAATAGACAGGATGTCTTGAATAACCCAAATTTACCAAATGTGACTTTAATCAAGGGGTAGAAACATCTAAAAGATGATCAGGAAGGCACATAGAGCTGAATTTCAAGAGTCATAGCAAAGGGTCTGAATACTTATGTCCATGTGAAATGTTATATTTTTTATTTTTATTTTAAAAAAATTTGCAAACATCTCTTAAATCATTTTTTCACTTTGTCATTATGGGGTATTAAGTGAAGTATGGGATATTTCATTTTAGCACAAGGCCACAACATAACAAAATATTAAGGAGTCTGAAGACTTTCTGAATGCATTATTTTTATTTATTAATTTCTTTTAATTTGTTTTTTTAATTAACAAAGATTTTGTATACGTTCTGAGAACACCCCCATCAGTGTGACAACTATAAAAAATTACAACAACTACCGTACCTCTGTTATATGAAGCCTATAACATCAACATTAAAGGATTAACAGGTCTCGATGGATTATCACATTCTCACATTAGAATAATTGCTATAAGTGTGATATATACGAATAAATATTACTTTTTTTTTTTTTACCTTGAACATCCTCATGTCTCGTGCAATGTGATGCCAATTAAAGGCAGTTCTTCAATTTACACCCATAACCAGTGTGAACCAATTATTTTTGTAGTATTTGTGGTATTGTTTGAACATTTCACGAGTTAATCATTCTGTTTTTTCATAAGGTCATATACAGACAATGCTTTGTAATGTTGTTAGGTATTGAGCTGAGAATGGGGCATTGCTGAATTGCTAAGATTTTACTTAGTGACACAAATCTATAAGCTACAAAAGCAAATATTTGTAGCTACCTCTCTTTTGTTGAGGCAGCAAAGAATTACTTTGTGCAATTTGTTGCTTTCTCAATGTTCAGTTCGAAGCAAACCCAGACCTAAGTAATAACCCTACACTTTGCATAAAACAATGTCTAAGAGCAATAAATGCCCTGTATAACAAGGTTATGTCACCTAGGAGTTTATCCAAGTACTTTTGAACTGGTTTTATGGCTAAGTTATTGACAAAGTTAGGGCAACATGTATGGCTATGAAAAAAATAGATGGTATTGGTATAGGGGTAACTAACAGCTTGTTTTAAACACACAACACTAGCATATTTTGTATGCTTTTTAAAATGTAAAAGTCCAAAAAACATTCCTTTTTTGAGAAAGTTGCCTGTTACTGTTAGTAGGCCCAGGAAGGTATGGAAAAGCAATGGCTTCTTCCATAAAGTTGAACAAGGGTCTTGCTGTGTTTCATAGGTTCTTTTATTGGCCTTTGATCGGACCAATGCCAGCCGGCCAGCCAAGTAAGGAAGGACTACACCTGGATACACTTCTCTAAGTGTTGTTGTCACGATCACACCCTATCGGTCCAGCCAAGACATTAGAGAGAGTGTGATGGTGCAAGGGTTAAGGTCACCAGACCTCTTGGTATCCACTACTAGTCCCAGCAAGTCACCAAATTAACCCTTAGATAAACGTGTTTTACCAGAGCCTCCTTCAGAAAGGTGAGCTCATATATTTAGAGATCAAAGACCAGAGCTGATTAATTAAACATTTAATCTGATAACAGGTATCACAGTGCTAAATATATAAAAAATACAGGAACAAATGATATATAGGTATAACAATATATAAAAGAGTTTAGCAAGACAAGTTCAGAAAAAAAAAATTAAGTTCTTACAGCATGATGGTATAGCCCTCCTTTGTGAGTGAGAGTCCAGCTCTTGTCAGCTTTGGGCACAGCCTTGAGCACACTGAGTCTATAAATGTTAAATATTATATATCCGCCTTTTTGGAGGGAGACTCCATTCCCCCCCTCCCCTCTGATCCCACCAGGGGGGCATCTCTGTTCCTGGTTGATTATATGATGGGACCTGAGTGTCCCTTACATCCTGCTGCTTCAAAGAGCCTCTGACTTCAAAGGAGATACAAACAAACAGCCAGACCCCCAATAAAATGCAATACACAAAAGGATACACCGTCTGAATGACCTCTCACCCATGTCTTGGATAATACATCACACACAGTTATAATTTATAATACACATATAGGATTTTAATAATCAGGCCTTGGGCCTGACAGTTGTCTCTAAGATTAACACAAAAGCAAGTAAAATGGAGACCTTAGCTTGCATCACACCATGGTCAACTCCCAAGAGATCCTCATCTAGCAGTTTCTTTCCTTTGGAATGTGAGCTGGATCATATTTATGTACACCTGCCAAGCTTTATTACTCTAAAATTATTAGCAAAATAAGCATTCAGTTAAATGGACAGTGACGAAATCCTTCTTCTCTTTAGCCCAAACTTGTATCACAAAGCTGTACTGTTTCCATCTACATTCAAGTATATAAATTGTACTGAATTGCACCCGGAGGGAAGTTGTTTCACAGAACCCTGATTTCAGAGGTTGCATTTCTGGGCTTTGTGTGGGGAAACACTTGATTAGAAAAAAGGTCACTTGTGGGATTACAGAGGACCTTAGCTATGAGACATCTACATAATGGTTTATTACCCTCATGATAACCTGAAACATTACCTGTGCTCACCAAACACTTACTTAGCGTGAAGCAGAGAATGGGCCCTTGTCTGGCAGGTGTTTGTGTTGGAAATCAGTGGCAAGCTGGCAACATAGCTTTTCTCTAAAAACTCCAACTTTGACTCCCATATTTTGGTCTAAGAGTGTGGCTATTCAGTACTCATCTCTTTGCTTCATGCTCACAATATGGCTGTCAGCACCCAAGCAATGAAACATACAGCTCGCCATCCTTGCCAGATTTATCTAATTATCATTTATCTAATGTCACAGTTGGTTCCAACTCCATCTCATATTGCCATGGTTAGTCATCTCATCATCATGGACATCATTCATCATAATTACTGACATGCTTTGCAGGTGCCTCATCCCACTTCCTCATCCAGCCTTTCCTCAACATCCATAATGCAGTGAGCCAGATGTAGCCAGATGTAGGTCTCCCCAATATGTAGGTAGGTCACTCCAGTTAGTAGATCCACCACAGTATATAGTTTCCCCCATTAGGTATATGCTACAGTATGTAGTTTCCCCAGTATATAGGCCCCCCGTTGTTAGTTCCCCCAATTCGTAGGCTCCTAATAAATAGTTTCCCCCAGTATATAGGCCCCCAGTAGAAAGGCTCCCCCTGTCGATAAGCCCCCATAAATTATATTTATCTTCATGGCTGCAGGCAGATTCATGCCTTATTTATGCCTGCAGCCACCTGAGGTCTTGGAATGTCTCTACCTTTAAGACGTACACACGCCAGACCTCTAGTGGCAGAAGGCATGTAGCTGCCTCCAGCCAAAATGATGAGTGCTCATGAAAGTAGTCCACCATACAACAATATGGGTGTCCTCAGGACTCAAGGGGCTCAAGGGGGCAGTTAAAACCACTGTTTTGTGTGTGTCCCGTAACAAGCACTATGAGTGCACAAAATTACACAAATGCAACGTGTGTAAAACCTCCAAATTTATGGCAGTCAACAGATACAACATGCAGTAGCGAGGAAGAAAAAACCCTTTCAAAGGGCGCTGCTATTGTCCTGGTGAGATGAAGATAAGAAGCCCTAGGCAGAAATATTTTGCAAGGTATGGCTTCTTTATTGGTGCAGGGATACAGCTTGCTATGATTCTGCACCAATAAAGAAGCTATACCTTGCAAAATATTTCTGCCTCGGGCTTCTTATCTTCATCTCACCAGGACAACAGCAGCGCCCTTTGAAAGGGTTTTTTCTTCCTCGCTACTGCATATCTCTCCAGGACTGGCTAGTCCTGTCCTGTACCCTGGGCTTAGCAGCTGCATCCGGTGGACTATCATCTCTACCACTAACCCCACTGTGGGTCTACATGCGAGTTTTTTGCTCGCTCAAGGTGAGCATCCATTACCTACTCTTCGACTAACCCCCCCCCCCCACCTGTCATCAACGGTATTAAACTAGGCACCTTCCCATCGGTCTTTCCTTTTTTTGCTCTTTTCAGATTTCAACGGATACAACAGGACATGAAGACACAAAAAAAGTGTGTGATATAATTGATTTGTGGTATACAGTAATTGAACCGCTTTTGCCGCATGTTGTTTGACTAATCGGCACACTACCAGCACATGTTCAGGAACTAATTTAGATGTTAAAAGGATCAGCTGAATATAATGTAACTGTATGTGTGTCTATATTTACTTCTCTCTTTCATTATCTAATTTCCTAATCAGCAAAGTAAGTGTGGTGTATTAATTGGACTAATACCGCATTGGATGCTCAACAGTAATGATAATTATAAGTTATAAGACCATTTCAATGATGATGAGGATGATGATGATGGAGGGAAAAAATTCCTAATGAAGTTTACCAGTTTAAAAACATCAATAAATGCCTGGAAGCTAAATGACTCAACATTGTGGGGCAATATATTTCCGTTCCTGGTGTTCTGCAATATTAAATAGCATGACTAGTTTAGGTTCAGTCCATGCCACAGAGCAGGTAGAATGGCAAACCAAGCATACAATACTATGCAGGGTGCTAACCAAATTTTATGTCATCCTAAGTGCTGCCTCATGCAAAGTGAGAATGGCACCTTGACAGGTGTGAGTGCATTTCTACACATATATTCTAATTGTAAGTGTGTCCTATTTTGGCATGTAATTCTATTTTAGAGTACATGATGACAGGTCAAATCAATAGGCGATAGGGAGGTAATGACAGCTGCCTTAGACATAATATTACATTAATTCTATTTTCCCATATCATATTTTCAGTATAATTTGTTCCATTGGGATTAAAATAAATCTGATAACATGTTGTTGGATTGTTCTAACCTCGTACTTATACATCTTAAATGGCTCTAGCTATATATATATATATATATATATATATATATATATATATATATATATATAAATAGAGGTTTAAACGTAAATCAGTATATAGTATTAGTCATAATATTCTGAATATTCTTAAACGTCCAGGAACATATGCCTGACAAAGCCATAGGCCCCCTTTTATTCAAAAGTTGTGTAAGTTTCCTTCTGCATGGTATGCACCTCCTTCAGCATGTTTTTTACCCGATACAGGAAAGCGCAAGAGGCTGCACTCTACTATACAGTGGGCAACAGTAAGAGAGAAGAGGGAAAAGTTTTAATAGGTTTAAGAATTGAGGTAAAATGGCGCTGTCCGCAAGAGTTAGTGAAAAGAGGTAAAACATTTTAAGTCAAGGAATTGACCAGGCAGTCAGAAGCCATGTCAGTACATCTAAAGGGAGGTTCCAGTGGGTTCCAAAAAGAGCCAATCTCGGTCATTCAATGATGATTTGACACAGCAGATATTCTTGCCTTTTTGATATATTGGTGGTCTAGATATTTTTGCTTAAATGAATTATTCGGTTAATAAAGGATTTATCCGGTTCATAAAAACATCCCCCCCCCCCCCATCCACAGTAAAGGGGATAAGTGTCTGCACTGTTGGACCCCCTGATATTAGGCACCTATCCCTTATCCTATGAATAGGGAATACAATCTAAATTGTCCAAAACATATACAACCAATGAAAATCGGTCAAAATACCTCAATGTGACAAAAGAAAGCTGAACCACTATGCATAATGTCCAAAACAATAAGCTTTAAGAAATCAAAAACAAAATTATATGCAAAAATTGAAAGTTTATTTAAACATAATTAGAGTTACACCCAAAAAATTACCTTTATAAACATGTATACAAAAATATTTTGTGCAAAACAGTCTGGTACTGAGCAAAACTTGGGGTAAAACAAAGTTCAAATAGAACTATGCCTAGTATGCCGAGAAAACAAAGTCTGCTTTAGGCCACAGACTAATGAGCACTATTATGGGATATACTGTTACTCACAGTATCTGATGGGTAACTTACCTTCCCTGACCTTCTCCACCTCACAGGTTAAAGGGGTACTCCAGTGGAAAACTTTTTTTTTTAAATCAACTAATGCCAGAAAGTTAAACAGATTTGTAAATTACTTCTATTAAAAAATCTTAATCCTTCCAGTACTTTTTAGAGTCTGTATACTACAGAGGAAATTATTTTCTTTTTGGAACACAGTGCTCTCTGCTGACATCATGACCACAGTGCTCTCTGCTGACATCTCTGTCTATTTTAGGAACTGTCAAGGGCAGCATTTGTTTTCTGTGGGGATTTTCTCCTACTCTGGACAGTTCTTAAAATGGACAGAGATGTCAGCAGAGAGCACTGTGGTCATGATGTCAGCAAAGAGCTCTGTGTTCCAAAAAGAAAATCATTTCCTTTGTAGTATTCAGCAGCTAAAAAGTACTAGAAGGATTAATATTTTTTAATAGAAGTAATTTATAAATCTGTTTAACTTTCTGGCACCAGTTGATTAAGTTTTACACCAGAGTACCCCTTTAAGCTCTGATACACTGGTCATTATCTGCTAGTTGTTTCTTGCAGGTTTCTTCCATATAGGTCTGTAAAGCTTGTCGTTCCACAGCCAGACATCTCTAGTTGTCACTCACACAGTCAGTTTGTGTGAGTTGTCATAAAAGACCACCAGGACAGCCCAAGCATCAAAACAGGATAGCCACCCTAAATAATAAACCTTCACGTGTCTTTCCATAGGATTTTTTGTCAAGGAGACACAAAAGCAAATGTTCATTGGCTTAGAGATGCCCTTAACATCATAGACTGATACAAGATGCTCAAAAATAGGAGTACAGAGATATTTTATATAACAGCAACTTACATTTTGTGAGATGTACATACCTTATGGGATAAAGTCAGGGTCATGTATAATAATCAACCAAATGAAAAAGCATGAAATGTAACATATTGTGGGTCGACAAGTTAACAGGGTCTGGTGTCATGCCCTATTGAAAGTATGGAGCTATGGATAGGACCATGAATGCACTGTATCCAGCTTGTTTAATCTGGCGTTCCCATCCAGGGTGCTTTAAATTGTCAATGTGAACCCAATCTAAAGGGTTAGAAACAAGAGAAAAGTAATGTGTATAAATAAAAATGTAAAGGGGCTAAAAATAAAGCAATAAAAAGCATTTAAACTACTACAACAGAAATTAAGTAAATAAGCCCCTTTCAGAAAAAAATCCATGTAAAAAAAAATATAAAGGCAGCAACGCTGGAGACAGTCTCAGGGCTTCAATTATACAAATACTGTAGTACAAGGCTAAAACTGAAAGCGTTGGCCCTTTAAAAAGTATTAAAGGAGTTTTCTAAGCTAAAACTTTTAACCCCAGCTGTGCCCGGGCTGTAAAACTATACATAATAACCTTTCACTTACCTGCCTACGATCCCCCGTTGTTCCTATATCGCCGTCCCGTTCTCCGGTCCCGGTCTCTTACACTTCCTGCGGGTCGGTGACTTCACTCTGCGCTCAGCCTATCAGCGGCCGCAGCGGGACAATTGGGAGGAATTGTGGTAGGCATGAGAAGAAGGTAAATTTAGTAGTTTTTAGTAATTTAGTAGTTTTAGGTAAATGTATTCACTGTATTCACAGAGGAAAATGTAATGTCAAGTGAAATGCAAAGGGATATGTGTATAAGTAATTGGCTCAGTGATTGAAATAAAGGGGGTTATTAAACCCTTAAAGGGGTACTCCGCCCCTAGACATCTTATCCCCTATCCAAAGGATAGGGGATAAGATGTCAGATCGCCGCAGTCCCACTGCTGGGGAGCCCCGGGATCCCCGCTGCGCACCGCGCTCTCATTACAGCACAGAGCGAGTTCGCTCTGTGTGTAATGATGGGCAATACGGGGGACGGAGCAGCGTGACATCATGGCTCCGCCCCTCGTGACTTCACGGCCCGTCCCCTTAATGCAAGTCTACGGGAGGGGGCGTGACGACCGCCGCACCCCCTCCCATAGACTTGTATTGAAAGGGGCGGGCCGTGACGGCTCCGGCCCCTGTACTGCCTGTCATTATGTGCAGAGCGAACTCGCTCTGTGCTGTAATGAGAGCGCGGTGCCGCAGCGGGGATCCCAGGTCTCCACAACAGCGGGACTGTGGCAATCTGACATCTTATCCCCTATACTTTGGATAGGGGATAAGATGTCTAGGGGCGGAGTACCCCTTTAAAGACCGGGCCATTTTTCATTTTTGCATCTTTGTTTTTTCCTCCTCTCCTTTTAAAATCCATAACTCTTTTATTTTTTCACCTACAGACCCATATAAGGGCACCAATTGTACTTTGTAATGACATCTTTAATTTTACCATAAGATGTACCATAAAACCTAAAAATTTATATTTCTGGGTGGAAATTTATAAGAAAACTGAAATTTTGCAACATTTGGCTTTTACATAGTGCACTTTATGGTAAAAATGATGCGTTATCTTTATTTGTAGGTCAATGTAATTAAAATGATATCCAATTTATATATTTTTTCTATTATTACACTACTTAAAAAAATGCTAACTTTTTAAAACAAAATACATTTGCATAAAATTGTCCTTTTCTGACCCCTATAATGTTTTTATTTTTCTACAGGGCTCATTTTTTTTGCTGCGATCTGTAGTTTTTATCTGTACCATTTTTGCTTTGATATGACTTTTTTTTATCAGTATTTATGGTGTTTGATATTTTATAGTAAGATATGAATTTCAAAAGTTGAGATACAATACCGTCTAAAGTAATAAAATCAAACAATTCCGTATTTCTTTTTTAAATTGATCTGGATAAACTTGAAGTTTAGCAGATAAGTGTAAACTTAGGTTTAACATTGATACATTTTAGGTTAAGATCTTAGAGAGGGAAAATGCATGTCACAATTACAAACTAAAGGGGAGGTCAGCCAGCTGCTGCCAAGGGAAACAAGAACATGGCGTGCCTCATATAGGGCATAGATGCATGTGACGAGAATAGGGATGAGTGAATCAAATCTGACTAATCCAAATTTGTTACGAATTTCAGGTAAAATTCAATTCATAGTGAATGCGAATATTGCCACAATTCAATCGCGTGAATCGCTTCATTAAACTCCATTTAGCGCGGTCCTGGCTCCAGGGCATCTAAAATGGCGGATCCACATGTGAGGACATGGGGCAAGGAATCCTGGGAAGGCGGGAACAAGGGTAGACGGGATGACCTTGAATCACATGCAGCATGCAGCCTATCAGCAGCCACCCCTGTGTCACAGCCCTATATAATCGGAAGCCATCTTGCGGCCAGTCACACAGTGTTCTATTACAGAGAGAGAGGGATAGACAGCAGTGTGTGTTGCACAGAAAAGCATTTTTACAGCAACGATTCACCTCCCAGTCACATCAGCGTTCTATTGCAGAGAGCAAGAGGGACAGAGAGCAGTGTGTGTTGCACAGAAAAGCATTTTTACAGCAGCGATTCACCTCCCAGTCACATCAGTGTTCTATTGCAGAGAGATGGACAGAAAGCAGTGTTGCACAGAAAAGCTTTTTACAGCAACAAATCACCTCAAATCCAGCCTAGAAGCACTGATAGGGAAAGGAGTGAGAATGAGAGAGAAAGTGCAATTTTGGGTGTAGTACACAGCGACTGTGTGCTGCAGCACTGTGTACAACAACTGAAAAGCTAACAGCCAGTCAGGGTGAGCAGAACACTAAAAGTGTATTGTCCTCTATTAAGTGTAACCTTTGCGTACATCTAAGTGGTGTGTCATTTTGTTCTGTTACAGTCTTAAGGGCCTAGATACTGTGAAAGGTCAGCCAAAAGTACACACCTGCTTTTTATGGTAGACAAATACTGTTTTAAGCGTACTGGAGCGCATTGTGCTCCCCTCATAAGTGCATAACACATATGTACATCTAAGTGGTGTACCCTTTTGTTCGGTCGTGGCAGCTAATGAAAGCCGGGACCCTGGGCTAATAGCATGCGGCACTGATCGTTGTGCCACATACTATTAACCCTTTAGACGCGGAGTTCAAAGTTGATCACCGCGTGTAAAATGAAAGTGAAAGGTTCCCGGCAGCTCAGTCAGGCTGATCGGGACAATCGCTGTGAAATCGCAATGTCCAGATCAGCTAGAACATGAGCGGAGGTCCCCTTACCTGCCTCCGTTGCGTCCGATCGGCGATTGATTGCTCCAAGCTTGAAATCTAGGCTTGAGCAATCAACCGCCGATAACACTGATCTTTGCCGTGTCAATGCACGACAATGATCTATGTAGCAGATCAGTGTGTGCAGTGTAATAACCACTGAGGGGGGGGGGGGTATAACACTGCAAAAAAAAGTGTGAAAAAAAGTTATTAAAGATCATTTAACCCCCTTCCCTAATAAAAGTAAGAATCATCCCCCTTTTCCCATTTAAAAGAAAAAAAAATGTGTTAATAAAAATAAACATATGTGGTATTGCTGCATGCCGAAATGTACAAACTATAAAAATACATCATTAATTAACCCGCACGGTCAATGGCGTATGCGCAAAAAAATTCAAAAGTCCAAAATAGCGTATTTTTGGTCACTTTTTACATCATGAAAAAATGAATAACAAGGGAACAAAAAGTCCGATCAATATAAAAATGGTACCGATAAAAGCTTCAGATCACGGCGCAAAACATGAGACCTCATACCGGCCCATACGCGGAAAAATAAAGAAGTTGTAGGTCAGAAGATGACAATTTTAAACGTATAAATTTTCCTGCATGTAGTTATGATTTTTTCCAGAAGTACGACAAAATCAAACCTATATAAGTAGGATATCATTTTAATCATATGAACGTAAGGAAGAAAGAGAAGGTGTCATTTTTACCGAAAAATGTACTGTGTAGAAACGGAAGCCCCCAAAAGTTACAAAATGGCGTTTTTATTTTTCAATTTTGTCTCACAATGATTTTTTTCTGTTTCACCGTAGATCTTTGGGTAAAATGACTGATGTCATTACAAAGTAGAATTGGTGGTGCAAACAATAAGCCATCATATGGATTTTTAGGTGCAAAATTGAAAGAGTTATGATTTTTTAAAGGTAAGGGGGAAAAAACTATTTTTTTTTTGAAGTAATACAAAATCAAAGCTATATAAGAATGGTATCATTTTAATCGTATGGACCTACAGAATAAAGATAAGATGTCATTTTTACCAAAAAATGCACTGCTTAGAAACAGAAACCCCCAAAATTACATAATGGCATTTTTTCTTCAATTTTGTCACACAATTAATATTTTGGGCGCTTCGCCGTGGATATTTTGGTAAAATGACAAATGTCACTGCAAAGTAGAATTGGTGGCGCAAAAAATAACTCATAATATGGAATTTTAGGTGCAAAATTGAAAGTGTTATGATTTCTAGAAGGTGATGAGGAAAAAATGAAAATGCAAAAACGAAATGAAAAACCCTGCCGGCTGTAAAAAAACCCTGTCCTCCATACTACCGGCAGTAAAAAAATTATTAGATACATACCTTCCTTCGCTCTCCCAGTGCCTCTGGTAACCCACTCCTGTCTCCGCCGCGATCCTCTTTCTGGTTGCCGGTGATCGGCGAGACATACTGCACTCAGCCAATCACCGTCCGCAGCCGAGTCCCAACTCGGTCGGAGATAGGCCGAAGTTTCAGCTTTTTAGGACGAATTACACTTGCCAAGAAAGGAGTTAATAGGGCGAGAGTAGGGCCTTGTACGGGAAGTTTTTACCCCCACCTGCTACAATGGACAATACGTTGTTCCCTTCCACCTTTTTGAGGAAAGTGTGACTCGTCTTAAAAAGGGCGGCCCCACACAGGAACCAATCCCTATTTCCACCTAAAAACCCTGTGAAATGGCAGTGTTTGTAGAGAGAAATAGGGAGAGGTTCCTATGTGGGGGCACCCTTTTTAGGACAAGTCACACTTGACAAGAAGGGAATTAATAATGCAAGAGTAGGGCCTTAAAGGGGAAGTTTTTACCCCCCACCAGTTACAATGGACCATACGTTGTTCCCTTCCTCCTTTTAGAGGTCTTTGCATCACATCAATACTAGATGGTTTAGGTGGCACATGGTATTTTTTGGACAACTTTCCATTTGTTTGATTTAAAAGAAAAAAATGTGGGTACATATATTTTATCCTAAGAATATTATTAAAAGTTCACTTTTACATAATGCATATCCTCAATACTTACTTGTGCCCACTAACACTTTTACAAAAGAGACCGTTTTCTTCTGCCTACCTGCCTCAGCTACTATTCTGATCCTGCCACCCGCCTGATGCCACACATCTGATGCTAAGTTCTCCTTTTTTCACCCACCTTTGTCACCGGGTACTGGTATTGCCACCCACCGCCCCACTATGTCACCGGGTCACTTTCAGGACTCCTGATGCTGCTGATGCCAGCTCCAGGCTGTCTCATTCTGCCACCATATGTTTTTCTCATGCTGATGCCACCTCCAGACTCTGTCATTGTGCCACTCTGCGACAGTGATTCTAATAGCGACGCCTGTAATCTGCATATCATACTAAATAACAGTATTATTTCACTAACCCAGCACATTCCCTATGCATGTTACAGCAAGGGAAAGTGTTCTACACCCCTACTGAGGCTCTCTGAAGGCCAGAAATAGCCATTTTGAATACAAATTTGCCACAAATAAATTCGGACCGAAACCAAAAAAAAATTCCGAAAATTTGGCGAATCGGCTGAATCGAATTTTTCAAAAATTCACTCATCTGTAGACGAGAACATAGTTCTACCAATCTTCTAAATCAGTCAGACCGCATATGGAATACCGTTTTGGTCACCAGTGTACAAGAAAGGCATGGTAGAGCTCACAAAATGCAGATAAGAATAAGAAATTGAATGGGTGGACTACAGTATCCAGAGAGATTAATTGTGTAGAAATGTATGAAAGGTCAACACAGCTCTTTCTCATATTCTTTTTATAACCAAGACTGTAACTATGTAAGGGCCATCCTCTATAACTAGAGGGCAGCTAATATATCAGGTGCCTCAGAGAAATGTTGAAGCCATCTGTCTTTGCTTTCTGAACCAAAGCTCATCATTTTACATGGAAGATGGTTGATCTCCCTGTATTCACTGGGTTCTCAAACGTTTAAGCATAACACCATGTTCACACGGCCGAGAATGGGCAGAATGTATGCCCAGAAAATACGCATTTGCTTGATTCTGCGGCACTAGGACTTCTCGGAAATGCTCCATCTTCATAAACGGCAATGCATTTCCAATAGGAAACTGCAGAAACATTGAACGGTTTAATGTTTTTTGTGGTATCCAGAATCTGCAGAAGAAATTTTGCAGTGTGCACAGTGCAGCAGAATCCTATCGTAATCAATGGGACTCTGTTGCAGCAGAATTTCTGAATGGAATATTCACACGGAATTCTGCTAAAAAATTCCACCATGTGAACAAAGCCTTAGAGGGAAATTACATTTCTTCTTGGAGGTTTATTCATCAAGGAGTTCATTAGATTTGACGCATACTTCTTAGGCTGGGTTCACATCACATTTTCAGCCATGCAGGACAGCATACGGCTGGGGGGAGCTAAAACCATATCCCTGCCGTATGCCGCAATTTTAGGTCCGGTGGAAAAATCGCATATGGGGTAAAAATGAGCCGACCGGTGTCAGCATTTCACTCCAGTCAGCTCATTGAAATGAATTACATACGGGCAGCATATGGCAGGGATATGGGAGCGCCCGGTTTTAGCTCCCCCCAGTGGTCCCGTATGGCTGAAAACGTGATGTGAACGCAGTCTAAGATAGGTCTTGCAACCTTAGTGGAGAGGAGGTAAGGTGTAGTCCAGCTCCCAGGTGAAGATGGTGGTTAAAACTTAACCTTTATTAGGTCCATTAAAAATGAATGCAAAAGACAAAAATATGTGACATGTCACATTAAAATAGTGAAAGAATGCCGGCGCGTTTCGAGACTTGGCTCTTAATCATGGCATACAATCCATGCGGTACGGAGGTTTATATAGTTATGAGAAAAACAATGAGTGTATTACCGTACCGCCCACCGGATGTAAACAGGAAGGATGTGACGGAGAATGACGACTACTTCAAAGAAGACCAGGTGAGTAGTGATTGAACTCTATTCTACGCCCCACGATATCAGTTTGCATAAAATGATTAACACACATATATATTTCTTCATATGCCATGCAGACATAGTAACTACGTAACTACTATAGTTACTATGTCTGCATGGCATATGAAGAAATATATATGTGTGTTAAACATTTTATGCAAACTGATATCGTCATATGGTGTCCTATGTATGTCCATATTACATATGAAAATGTTCTATTGCAAAATGATTTATGCGGACTTAGAAGTATGTCCAGCAGAATGGGGAGTGATGCGGAGGACCTCCATTCATACATTGCGGTTTTGCGGATTCACTCCCTGCAATTCTATGCTGGTCTGAGGAATCCAGGGTGGGGCGGAGAATAGAGTTCAATTACTACTCACCTGGTCTTCTTTGAAGTAGTCATCATTCTCCGTCACATCCTTCCTGTTTACAGCCGGTGGGCGGTACGGAAATACACTCATTGTTTTTCTAATAACTATATAAACCTCCGTACCGCATGGATTGTATGCCATGATTAAGAGCCAAGTCTTGAAACGCGTCGGCATTCTTTCACTATTTTAATGTGACATGTCACATATTTATGTCTTTTGCATTCATTTTTAATGAACCTAATAAAGGTTAAGTTTTACCCACCATCTTCACCTGGGAGCTGGACTACACCTTACCTCCTCTCTACTGCTGCTACGGCTTCCCTGGATCCGTGCTCCCGGACTCATATGCATTATGCCGGCACAACAATATGTGGCGAGCTGATTCCTACCCTATTCTTTTGTATATGCTTGCTTGCAACCTTAGGTTTAACAAACTCAAGAGTTAACAGTAAGACAAATACAGAACAGGGTGAATGTCATGTTTTGCACAAATTAATGTAAAAACGTATAAATGTTCTGTTCTCCATATCCTGGCCAAGCTCCTATCACCTAGGACGTTTATGTGTTTTGTTTCCCATTGGAGAATTATTTTTTTTTTTTTTATGTAATTCTTGGTCATTTATTGATCCGAAGGTTTGCTATGAAGGCAGCTTTAAATAATTTAGATCTAAGAAGAGAATTTATCATTTTGCTTGCATCTGTTTTTTGTTTTTTGTTTAAGATTTAGTAAAAAAAAGGTACAAAATATATTGACATACTGGAAAAGTCAAACACAAATATTTTACTTAAAAAAAATTCCCCTTAAGGTAAATCATCCCCTATATGATTTAAAGGTAAGGATGATTTCACTTTGCGTCAGCAGTGTACATAGAATGTATTCCTCGGGGGCAGTCCATGACATATACATTCAACATATTCCTATTCATATTCCCACTCCTGGCATCTGTCATACATAGTGACTATTGGTAATAAAAAAGAAAATATATATACTGCATGGTATATTTTTTTAAATAGGATTCAACTTAATAGAATAGCTTGGGGATCCCTGCTATTGCATCTAGCATACATCCCGAATGGAGGCCAAAATTACACACTTTTGGCCTCCGTTGGATATATAGGGGTCTCTGGATCCATTTAAAACATAGATCTTTTTGCTAATGTTAAAAAGATTTTAATGGACACTACTTAACATAGTGTAAAAACAGAAGCAAATCCCCATAGTGAAGTCCTTCTGCTTTGGTCAGTTCCTGACATGTACAGAGGTGTCAGCAGAGAGCGCTGGAAATAACTGCACGACTTCCTCTGTAGCATAAAGCAGCTGTACTGGAAGGGTTAAGATTTTAAAATAGAAGTAATTTACAAATCTGTTTAATGGTACGTTCACAGGTGCGGATTTTCGCAGTGGATTTCGCTGCGGATCCGCCGCTGAAGGAGCTCCTATATGCTGCCTTCATATGTGCCTGCTCGGAGCTGCAATATGCCGCTCCGAGCAGACAAACTGCGATGTGCGAGTTGCTATGCATGCGTGGTGTACTCGCACACATCCCGGCCGCTCCCCCTGTTCAATGAGCTAGGCCGAGAGCTGTCGCGATGTGCGAGTATACTGCGCATGCGTGCGGCGACTCACACATCGCAGTGTGTCTGCTCTGAGCGGCATATTGCCACTCCGAGCAGGCACATGCAAAGGCAGCATATAGAGGTCCTTCAGCGGCAGATCCACAGTGAAATACGCTGCGAAAATCTGCACGTGTTAACGTACTCTAAGGGTGAGTTCACACGCTATTACTAGCAGCAGGTTTCCCGCTGTGGGAATCCTGATGCAAGTTATGCAACCATTGATTTAAATGCGTCCTCAGACAGTCTGCAATAGTGTCAGATTTGCGGACTGTCCGCGGAACCATTGAAATGAATGGTAGCGTAACTCGCAGCAGGTTTCCCGCAGTGGGAAACCCTCTGCTAGTTACTAGTGTGTGAACGCACCCTAACTCTCTGGAGCAAGTTCATTTGAAAATTTTTTTTTCCTCGGGAGTACCCTTTAAGTCTATGACTATGAGAGAGCTGTCTGATGAGATCTCCAATTTACATCTACTTGAGAGGAGGAATCTGAGATCATCCACATCATCTCTTTTATATGAGTTGACCAGTCTCCAAGGATCCTGTAGATCAGCAAGGTTAGTGAAATTGGTTTAAAAGGGTACTCCGGTGGAAAACTTTTTTTTAAAATCAACTGGTGCCAGAAAGTTAAACAGATTTGTAAATTACTTCTATTAAAAAATATTAATCCTTCCAGTACTTATTAGCTGCTGAATACTACAGAGGAAATTATTTTCTTTTTGGAACACAGAGCTCTCTGCTGACATCATGACCACAGTGCTCTCTGCTGACATCTCTGCCCATTTTAGGAACTGTCCAGAGCAGCATATGTTTTCTATGGGTGTTTTCTCCTACTCTGGGCAGTTCTTAAAATGGACAGAGGTGTCAGCAGAGAGCAGTGTGGTCATGATGTCAGCAGAGAGCTCTGTTTTCCAAAAAGAAAATAATTTCCTCTGTAGTATTCAGCAGCTGATAAGTACTAGAAGGATTAAGATTTTTTAATAGAAGTAATTTACAAATCTGTTTAACTTTCTGGCACCAGTTGATAAAAAAGAAAAAAGTTTTCCTCCGGAGTACCTCTTTAAACTGTATTTCTTGATCTCATGGTCATTTGTTGGTCCACCTGGCTTCTCCTATCCTCCTTGTAATATTGTGCAAAGTTTAGACCCACTACTATAATGTTGTCTAATATTAGATCATAGAACCGAAATTGGATTTAGAAACAAAATTTTGGAAGGATTTCATTTCGTCATTTGGCCATGAAAGCTTGTGCCCCCAAAGTCTTAAATGAACCATTCTTCCCATGTTGTCCTGATGGTTGAATATGTGAGGTTTTATATAGCAATATCAGAACTCTGCATTAGAGTTTTTGGACGTGAGACAAAAGAACATCCAACCCATAGTTTCGTAACAAACAGGTAGGGAGAGGGTAAAGACCGGCACTTGCAAAACTAGGAGGTGAAAGCTGTCATGGATGAAGATCGGAACAACGAGTGGTTCGGACAGGCTGATCATCGGAGGTGCAAGTCCATTCAGAGTACAGCAGAAATAAAAAGAAGTTGTGCAGGACAAAACTGTTCCCGCCTCTAGCCTGATTCCACGAGCGGAAACGGTTCTCTCCTGCACACCCCTGCCCTACCTGCTTCTGCCTGCCGGATTGTACTTGCTTTATCTGCCACAATAAAGCTCCATCCCGATTGGTGAGTGCAGTCAACCCATATTTGAAACGAAAATATGAAAAGCCACATGAGCTTTGCAGAGCTTCATGTGCGAAGGCCCTTGATTTTCCCTCACACTTCCATGATGCCCATTCACTTTAAAGGGGTACTCCGGTGAAAACCTTTTTTCTTTTAAATCAACTGGTGGCAGAAAGTTAAACCTATTTGTAAATTACTTCTATTAAAAAATCTTAATCGTTCCAGTACTTATTAGCTTCTGAATGCTACAGAGGGAATTCCTTTCTTTTTGGAACACTGATGACATCACGAGCACAGTGCTCTCTGCTGACATCTTTGTCCATTTTAGCAACCGTGCATAGAAGATGTATGCTAAGGGCAGCATGTTGGCTCAGTGGTTAGCACTGCTGCCTTGCAGTGCTGGGGACTTGGGTTCAAATCCCACTAAGGACAACAATAAATAATGCGTTATTCTTATTATAATAACGTCAGTAGAGAGCACTGTGCTCGTGATGTCATCAGAGAGAATTCCAAAAAGAAAAGAATTTCCTCTGTAGTATTCAGCAGCTAATAAGTACCAGAAGGATTAAGATTTTTTAATAGAAGTAATTTACAAATATGTTTATCTTTCTGCCACCAGTTGATTTAAAAGAAAAAAGGTTTTCACCGGAGTACCCCTTTAAAGGAAAACTGACAACAGGGTCGCCCATACTAACCAGCTGGCACTGAATCTAAAGGAAAGACTTCTTATTCCTGTTGGATCCACTTCGGCAATCACGCTCCTTGCAATTTCCTGCAACTTTGTGGCCCAAGACTTGTTCAAGACTACAGCGATCAGGATACGGACTTGCATGGGACTTCAGGCAAATTCATATCCTGATTGCTGTAATCTCTGGCAAGCAAAAGATATCCTGCCGCTGGAGTGTGATTCCAGTTACGCTTTAATAATGATTTGGGTGGTAATTTCTACATGTGGGAACTGTCACTTTAAATACATGTCTGTAAGAGTTTCATTTATTTCTCGTTTGTTACTATGTTTCAAATACATCTACAGAAAAACAATAGGCGAATAGTATGCAGCCTGAGGAATTGGACTGCTAGGACCAACTATTTGTGGAGAATTGGTATATATCCAGTATCCTGAAATTAACAATAGAAGACGCACTGTGGTGATTGCAGTTTACTATTGGCACATTGCAGCTGACAAACACCATTTCACAAAAGCAGCCAAGTGTGCAGTAATGAATGGCTGTGTGAAATCTAGTGCGCTTTACAGACTAGTGTATATTTAACCAATCAATGTGTGCATCACACTGCTTACAATGCTCCGCGAGTTTTGCTCCCTCATCTACGCTAGATGAACTATTAACTATGAAACAAAAATGGACCATCGTTTGTTGAAACGATCGTATGTTGAGGGATCCGTGCAATGTAAAGTATAGGACAGTGGTCTACAACCTGCGGACCTCCAGATGTTGCAAAACTACAACACCCAGCATGCCCGGACAGCCAACAGCTGGTATTAAAGGTTGTACTCACCTGTCCCCACCGCTCCGGACCGTCACCGCTCGTCACTGCTGCCCTGGATGTCGCCGTCCATCGCTGTCGCCACGTCCCGGGGTGTCCCCGACGCTCCGGCAAGGCCTCTGCTTCCTCGGCATCCTCACCATCACGTCGTTACGCACGCCGCTCCTATTGGATGACAGGACGGCAGCGGTGAGTGATCGTCAGCGGACCACACGAGGCACCGTAAATGGCTGTCCGGTGGCAGCTGAAGAAGTCTGCGCTGCTGGATAGCCGTTTATGCGATGGCCCCGACATACAAAAGCATCGTATGTTGATGCTGCCTTCAACATGCGATGGCCTCTGAGAGGCCATTGTATCTTGAAATGATCGTATGTCGGGGCCATTGTAGGTCGGGGGGGGGGGGGGGGGGTCACTGTGTTTCTCTATTTAAAAGGTGTTTCCCCATATCACAAATTCATGACATTTCATCGATCCTGAGAATTAATCGTCAGTTTTTTTAAAGTTTTTCCTGGCAAATTGACCCTCCCGGCCCCCACAGTGTACCGCTGTGTTACAGTTGTCTGCATATCAGGTGGTGTGGTGCATAACTTTGAATGGGCTGCAGCTTGGCATCCATGTTGGCCGGGAATGCTGCTGTGCATGGAAAAACTTCACATGGGATGCAGGGTTAACTGGTAATATTCCCCCTTCATTCTCATGATGGATAAGAGTCAAACCCCCATCAAAAAGAGATCCTTATTATATGTTATACTTCTCTAAGACTGGGAAATATTTTTAAATTAAAGGGGTACTCCGCCCCCAGACATCTTATCCCCTATCTAAATCTAATCGCTGGGAACCCCCACGATCTCTCCTGCAGCACCCCCTGTCATCTGGTGTAAAGAGCGACTGGCGTCTGGCGCCAGGGGCCAGAGGCTCATGATGCCACTGTCCCTCCACCTCATGATGTCACACTTCGCCCCCTCAATGCAAGTCAATTGGAGGGAGTGTGGCCCCCTCCCATTGACTTGCATTATGGGGCTGGTGTGACGTCACGAGGGAGCGGGGCCCCTCCCATTGATTTGCATTGAGGGGGCGGAGTGTGATGTCACAAAGGTGCGGGACCATGGCATCACGAGCCTCTGGCCCCTGCATCGCCAGTCATCAGGCACAGAGCAAAGTTCACTCCGTGCACCAGATGACAGGGGGTGCTTCAGGAAAGATCGTGGGGGTTCCCAGCGTCGGAACTCCAGCTATCAGACATCTTATCCTTTGGATAGGGGATAAGATGTCTAGGGGCGGAGCACCCCTTTAAGATGTTACTTGCAGGCAGCTGTGGTTGGTTTCCTTTCTCCTTTGCAGAAAGCAGTGTTTGCCTTATTGCCTTATAGCCTATTCTATCCTAGCCTAATATGTTTAATACTTTTGGAAAATCCATTTATTTTAAAAGTGGAGATGTTTGGAGTGTTTTTAAAGACACATCTGCCTTGACCCAAAATGTTCCTATGCTGACCTCAGATTGATTTGACTACATCTTCTACCTACTATTATGGTACCACACTTGGACATGTCAGCTGTTGCTATCAAAGATTATGGTGGATAAGCAACCTGGGGTACCTGTGCAGCAAAGTTCACGGGACCTTGTCACTTGCACAAATGTCTTTAAAGGGATACTCCACCCCTAGACATCTTATCCTCTAAGATGTATGATCGCGGGGGTTCCGCTGCTGAAGACCCCTGAGATGTCCCTACTGCACCTGGCGTTCGTTTAGAGAGTCGGTTGCAGTGGCGGAAGCTCGTGACATCACGGCAATGCCCTACTCGTGACATCACGGCCACGCTCCCCAAATGCAAGTCTATTGGAGGGGCGTATCATGCCCCCTCCCGCAGACTTGCATTGAGGGGGCGTGGCAGTGACATCACGAGCGGATCATGACTGTGATGTCACGAGCTTCTGCCCTGCACCACCAGTTATCTGGCACGGAACAAAGTTTGTACACCAGATGTCTGGGGTGCCACAGCCAAGATTGCAGGAGTCCCCAGCGGCGGGACCCCCCGCTATCAGACATCTTATTCCCTATGCTTTCGATAGGCGATAAGATGTCTATGGGTGGGGTACCCCTTTAACATATCTGGCACGTGTGAGTATCACCTACATATGCTGAGTGCACAGTTGCTAATTTCAAAACCTGTACAGAGGAATAGTTGCTGCGTTGCCCATAGCAACCAATCAGCGCACTTTTTTTCACTTTTAACAGGCCTCTGCAAAATGAAAGCAATTGGATTGGTTGCTATGGGCAACTCAGCAACGTTTTCATTACACAGGTTTTAATAAATCTCCCCCATAGTGCCTAAGGGAGCACAATGGTAAATACAATCATATCGGTACACATGGAAAACATTACAGAAAATTCCACCATAGATTCATTTCTTATTCCTACTAGACCAGACAGCACTTTCCATTATTTAATTCTTTGCTTTCTTCTACAAAACCCAAAACAAATCAACATCAGTAAATACTTCCAAAACATATTAGTGCTTCACTAAAGCCCCATCCCAGAGGTAGGACAGCTTGTAAATTCTCCTCTCATTCTAACTGGGCTTTTATAATGGGGGTTTCTGGTCTCCAATTGTAACAATATTTCTGTGGAAAAGAATTCTGTATATTATTTCATAGTTATATGATAGAATAGCTTATTGCTTTTTCAGTTTATGTTGATCGATTTATATATGCTAAGTATATTTTAATTATATCATTTACATGAACCTGGAAAGATGATAAAAGGTAAAAACAGATAGAAGTAATACCAGTGTTGTTCAGGTTTTAACTGGGGCAACCATTAGAGGAGTATATAACATGGTGTATGTAATTAGAGAGGAGCAAATCGAATCTGACAAATCTGAATTCATTACGAATTTCAGTAAAAATTTGATTAGTAAGGAATGCAAATATCGCTGCGATTCAATCACGCAAATTGCTTCATTAAAGGGGTACTCCGGTGCCAGAAAGTTAAACAGATTTGTAAATTGCTTCTATTAAAAAATCTTAATCCTTTTAGTACTTTTTAGTAGCTGTATGCTACAGAAGAAAGTCTTTACTTTTTGAATTTCTTTTTTGTGTTGTCCACAGTGCTCTCTGCTGGCACCTCTGTCCATGTCAGGAACTGTCCAGAGTAGCATAAGTTTGCTATGAGGATTTTCTCCTGCTCTGGGCAGTTCCTGATACAGGCATCAGGTGTCAGCAGAGAACATTGTGGACAGCACAAAAAAGAAATTAAAAAAATAAAGATTTTCCTCTGTAGCAAACAGGTTCTAAAAAGTACTGAAAGGATAAAGATTTTTTAATAGAAGTAATTTACAAATCAGTTTAACTTCTGGCACCAGTTCTTTAAAAAAGAAAAAAGTTTTCCGCTGGAGTACCCCTTTAAACTCCATTTAGTGCTGTCCAGGCTCCAGGGGCCGGGCATCTAAAATGGCGGATCCACATGTGAGGACATGGGGCAAGGAATCCAGGGAAGGCGGGAACAAGGGTCAACGGGATGACCCTGAATCACATGCAGCATGCAGCCTATCAGCAGCCAGCCACCCCTGTGATGTCACAGCCCTATATAATCGGCAGCCATTTTACGGCCAATCACATCAGCGTTCTATTGCAGAGAGGGACAGAGACCAGTGTGTTGCACAGAAAAGCTTTTTTACAGCAGCGATTCACCTCAAGCCCGAATCCAGCCTAGAAGCACTGATAGGGAAGGCAGTTAGATTGAGAGAGAGAGTGCAATTTTGAGTGTAGTACACAGCGACTGTGTGCTGCAGCACTGGTGTGTACAACAACTGAAAAGGTAATAGTAGCCAGCCATTTAGGGTGAGCAGAGCCCGGCTTTAACCCCTTAGACACCACAATCAAATTTGATTGTAGCATCTAAAATGCAGTACAAATGTCACGGCAGCTCTGTGAAAGTAAGTGAAAAGACCTAACCTGACAAATTCAGTATTACTTCCTACCACGTGTCTACCTCCAAGTTTCTACTGCCCTCCGTCACAAGTGTCTAGAAAAAGTGTATGTGGTAGAGCTTTTCCCACCACAGCAGAGCTGCGCAAAATATCCTGCTGCACCTTCTTGATAAATAAGCTAGTCAAATCCACCACCCAAATAAACATGGGAAAATAGACATTTTTTGATAAATATGGGCCTAAAAGCATATTGGCCCACATTTATCATTGCGGTGCAAGTGAAGCATTTTTTTACACCTTTTTTTTGTGTGCTGATAATGTGTAGGAGCACCAAATTTATTAAAAGGTAAAAAAACTTTGATAAATTTTGTGCAGGTCCATATTTTCTGAAATGTCTGTCTACACATACACCAAAAAGCTACACCATTTCTGGGCTGGTGTAGTTTTAGAGACTTTTCAGTGGCTTTGCGCCTTTTTTTTGCTCCTTTTTACAAAAAAAGGCAATGATAAATCCCTTCTTTATCATGTCTATTGCCAAAATCAGTGGATTGCAACTCAAAATCAGCAGAAATGTGTAAACAAAAAGGAGCAAAAAAACCCTGCTTGTGCCTTTTTTGCCCCTTTTTTAGACACAAAAAACTGTCTAAAGACAATGATAAATGTGGGCCATTATCCTCTATTAAGTGTAAGCTGTGCGTACATCTAAGTGGTGTACTATTTTGTTCCTGTTAAAGTCTTAAGGACGTAGATACTGTGAAAGGCCCGCCAAAAGTACACACCTGCTGGTGACGTAGACTAATACTGTTTTTAAGTGCACTGGAGTGCATTGTCCTCCCCTCATAAGTGCATGCCACATACGTACATCTAAGTGGTGTACAATTTTGTTCCTGTTAAAGCTTTAAGCACCTAGATACTGAGAAAGGCCAGCCAAAAATGCACACCTGCTGGTGTTGTAAACAAATATTGTTTTAAGCGTAGTGGAGTGTATTGTACTCCCTTCATATACGCACAAAGTATGTCAGGCAGAGAAGTGCCAGGATGAGCACAGAGGAGTGGCAGAGGCCTAAATACATCAGGTGCAGGCAGAGGTCGCAGCAGACTAGGAGTGAGTGGCAGAAGGGGTCGCAGTGAGAGGCCTGAGCTCCTGGTATTAGTTAGCGGTCTTGTCTCGACCAGCAACCCATCTGCCGCCATCGATTGGTTAACACGGTCATCCACTTCCTCACAAGTGAAATCTGACACAAGTCTGTCAAAAGTTAGTGGGTTCCTCTGACACAACCCTCAGTTGGCATGGCCCGGGAGCAATCCCTGTCCTCCCATTGCCTCTGTCCTATGCTGTTCCCTCCCCCCACAGAAGTATCTTATGCTGTGGGTTCAGCTCCATTATTTAGTGAGGATGATCTACTAGAGGACAGTCAGCCGCTACTGCCCAGACAAGAAGTGGAGGAGACATCCACCACTTTCTCAGCTAGCCGGCAGGTAGTGATGACGAGAGTGACGTGGGAGGTAGTGTTGCAAGCGTTCAGGCTCCTGAAGCAGACACTGTTAGGGAACCTAAGGAGGACATCAGTGACATGCAGACACAACTCGATGATGATGAAGCTGATCGAACTTGGGAGCCGGGTGCAGAAGGAGCTTCATCATCATCAGAAAAAGAAAGAGTTGCAGGCAGCCCGTGAGGCAGCAGCTGAGCCAGAAAGGTGGTAGCATGGTTTGCAGTCAGCATGGTGGCAGAAGTGGAAAGTCTGGAGCCAAACGTGCTTGGGGTAGACCACCTGCTTTGCGGCAGTAGCGGGGGTTCCTGGAGTCAGCGGCAGTAGCAGTCAATCAGTGAGGACTGTTGGTGGGAAAATCAGCTTCTCTGCGGTGTGACAGGTTTTCATTAACCTGTTAAGGACCCATGACGTACCGGTACGTCATGAGTCCGCTTCTGTTCTATAACGCGATGCCACACGCTATTAACCCTTTAGACAAGGCATTCAAAGTTGATCGCCGCGTCTAAAGTGAAATTTAAATGTTGCCGGTTAGCTCAGGGAGCCGTTCGAGATCGCCGTGGTAAAATTGCGGCATCCCGAACAGCTTACAGGGCGGCCGGAGGGTCCCTACCTGCCTCCTTGCTGTCCGATCGCCGAATGACTGCTCAGTGCCTGAGATCGATGCATGAGCAGTCAAGTGGCAGAATCATCGATCAATGGTTTCCTATGAGAAACCATTGAACGATGTAAAAGATCAGTGTGTGCAGGGTTATAGCCCCCTATGGGAGCTATAACACTGCAAATAAAGTGCAAAAAAAAAAGTGAATAAATATCATTTAACCCCTTCCCTAATAAAAGATAGAATCACCCCTCTTTTCCCATAAAAAAAAAAACTGTGTAAAGAAAAGTAAAAATAAACATATGTGGTATCGTCATGTGCGGAAATGTCCGATTTATAAAAATATCTCATTAATATTGAATGGCGTACGCGCAAAAAAATTCCAAATTCCAAAATTGCGTATTTTTGGTCACTTTTTACATCATGAAAAAAGGAATAAACAGCGATCAAAAAGTCTGATCAATACAAAAATGGCACCGCTAGAAATTTCAGATCACGGTGCAAAAAGGAGCCCTCATACCGCCCCATACGCAGAAAAATTTAAAGTTATAGGGGTCAGAAGATGACAATTTTAAATGTATAAATTTTCCTGCATGTAGTTAGGATTTTTTCTAAAAGTACGCCAAATCAAACCTATATAAGTAGCATATCATTTTAATCATGAAAGTACAAAAGAAAGAGAAGGTGTAATTTTTACCGAAAAATGTACTGTGTAGAAACGGAAGCCCCCAAAAGTTACAAAATGGCGTTTTTATTTTTCAATTTTGTCTCACAATGATTTTTTTTCCGTTTTGCCGTAGATTTTTGGGTAAAATGACTGATATCATTACAAAGTAGAATTGGTGGTGCAAAAAATAAGCTATCATATGGATTTTTAGGTGCAAAATTGAAAGAGTTATGATTTTTTAAAGGTAAGGGGGAAAAAACGAAAATGCAAAAACGGAAAAACCCTGGGTCCTTAAGGGGTTAAGCCTCCAAGGGTGTTAATCTGGCCACATGCAAGATGTATCGGCAGAAGGTGAAATGTCACCAGGGTCCCAATGTTGGCACCATGGCCCTGCGTCAACATATGCAGCGTCACCATAAAGCGGCCTGGGAGAACCGTTGCTCCGATGTGGTGGTCCCGCCTGCTGCATCACCCAGTGGCATGCCGCTCCCTGTTTCAGCCAGCCAAGGCTCCACCAACTCAGTTGAAGGGAGCTGTGTGTCATACCCATCTTCTGTTGCTCCAGATGCTCCTGCTCCTCCTACTTTGAGTCAGTCATTCCGCCAGCAATCCATCGGCAAAGCCATGTTCAAGAGACAACAGTATGCGCCCACTCATCCAACTGCACAGAAGCTGAATGTACTCCTGTCCAAGTTGCTGGTGCTGCAGTCCCTCTCTTTTCAAGTGGTGGACTATGCACCTTTCAGAAAACTGATGGCTTGTGCCGAGCCGAGGTAGAGAGTCCCAAGCCGTCCTTTCTTTGTGAAAAAGGTAGTACCAGCCCTTCACAATTTTGTGGAACAGAAGGTGCTTTAGCCTGTCGGTGTGTACCAAAGTGCACGGCAGCACCGACATGTGGAGCTGTAACTACGGTCAGGGACAATACATGTCCTTTACGGCCCACTGGGTGAATGTGGTTCCTGCACAGCCACAACAGCAACTTGGACAGGTCACGTTGCTTCCACCTCCACACTCTCAGGCTATTGGTCCTGTGACAGTGTGCCACTCCGCCTCCTCATCCTCCATCGTGTCCTCAGCCACCACTGCACGGACAAGTCTCAGTGCCCCTCCAGCATACCATGTGTGCAGGGCACGGCGGTGTCATGCTGTTCTTCACAAGGTTTGCCTTGGCAAACGGAGTCACACAGGGGAAGAACTGCTAAAAGTTCTGTGTCATTCAGGCACTATATGGTCTCCTCATGCTGCCGCCAACTACAAGCTGTGTCACTGTACCGCCATGTGGTCTCCTCATGCTGCCGCCAACTACAAGCTGTGTCACTGTACCGCCATGTGGTCTCCTCATGCTGCTGACACATTAAATAAAACTTTTTATGCTTTTCTATTTGAAATCTTCAATTTAAATGTTAAAAATATCTTTAATCTTTTCAATTGTGAGGCCCTATGGTCTCATCAGGCTGTTGCCACCTCCATGCTGGGTCATTCGGCCACTATATGGTCTCCTCATTCTGCCGCCACCTCCACGCTGTCTCATTCGGCCACTATATTGGTCTCCTCATGCTGCCACCACCTCCACACTGTGTCATTCAGGCACTATATGGTCTCCTCATGCTGCTGCCACCTCCACGCTGTGTCATTTAGCCACTATATGGTCTCCTCATACTGATGCCACCTCCAGGCTCTGTCATTGTGCTGCTCTGCGACAGTGATTCTAATAGTGACACCTCTAATCTGCATGTCATACTGAATAACAGTATTATTTCACTAACCCAGCACGCACCCTATTGAGGCTCTCTGTAGGCCAGAAATAGCTGTTTTTAATACAGATTTCGGACCGAACCAAATTTTTTTTAGGAAAATTCGACGAATCAGCCAAATCAAAATTTTCAAAAATTCGCTCATCTTTATATATACCGTATTTATCGGCGTATAACACGCACTTTTTAGGCTAAAATTTTTAGCCTAAAGTCTGTGTGCATGTTATACGCCGATACACCCCCAGGAAAGGCAGGGGGAGAGAGGCCGTCGCTGCCCGCTTCTCTCCCCCTGCCTTTCCTGGGGTCTAGAGTGCTGCTGTCGGCCCTTCTCACCCCCTGGCTTTCGGCGCCGCTGCCCGTTCTGTCCCCCTGACTATCGGTGCCGGCGCCGATAGCCAGGGGGAGAGAAGCGGCGCCGACAGCCAGGGGGAGAGAAGGGGCAGCGGCACCCATTGCCGGCGCCGCTGCCCCGTTGCCTCCCCCCATCCCCGGTGGCATAATTACCTGAGTCGGGTCCGCGCTGCTGCAGGCCTCCGGCGTGCGTCCCCTGCGTCGTTGCTATGCACGGCGCGGCGCACTGACGTCATGCGCCGCGCCGTTCAGCGCATAGCAACGATGCCGGGGACGCACGCCGGAGGCCTGCAGCAGCGCGGACCCGACTCAGGTAATTATGCCACCGGGGTTGGGGGGAGGCAACGGGGCAGCGGCGCCGGCAATGGGTGCCGCTGCCCCTTCTCTCCCCCTGGCTGTCGGCGCCGCTTCTCTCCCCCTGGCTATCGGCGCCGGCACCGATAGTCAGGGGGACAGAATGGGCAGCGGCGCCGATAGCCAGGGGGTGAGAAGGGCCGACAGCAGCGCTCTAGACCCCAGGAAAGGCAGGGGGAGAGAAGCGGGCAGCGACGGCCTCTCTCCCCCTGCCTTTCCTGGGGGTATATCGGGGTATACACGCGCACACACGCACCCTCATTTTACCATGGATATTTGGGTAAAAAACTTTTTTTACCCAAATATCCTTGGTAAAATGAGGGTGCGTGTTATAGGCCGGTGCGTGGTATACCCCGATAAATACGGTAATATTCCTGGTTCTGTCCTTAATTAGAAAAAAGAAAAACACTATTAACCAGTGCACACCAAAATCCAATTCCAAAGTAGTACAAAGTTTATTGAAAATAGAAGATACACATGTTAAAAAAAACTTAAAAACGCTCAAACATACCAGAACTAAACCATGAGGGGATGCTGTTACTAGCCCTCTTGGATTTTAGTATTATGCTTTTGGGGCCAACCAGGAGCATAACTATAGGGGCATACAGAGGTAGTAGTTGCATAGGGGCTCTGTGACTGAAGGAGCCCGGTAGTATGAATGGCACATGGTAGACATGAGCCCCGCTACAGATTTTGATTGGGGCCCAGAAGCTACAAGTTATGCCTATGTCGATCGATATATATAGATACATATATATATATATATATATATATATATTTTTTTTTTTTTTTTTATATTTACAAGTAAGCTTACCAGTTTTCCATCACTTCGAAGACTTTGCCTTGTGCCAGTCCCTCAGCACAATACCAGACACCAGAGAATCTTTAAGTATTATAAACAAAGGTAGAAATTACTAAGCTAAGTTCTCTAAAAACTCTTGGGTATACTCTGGATCTTTGCCTACATTCACTTTATTTAATTTAACTTGGACCATGTCTACATTAAGCCAGTTCAGGACATTACATGATGTAAAACCAGCACTGGCCCGGCCTGCGTCAGCTTCTCCTTCATCCTTTGAATATAAAGAGCTAAAGAACCTATTCAGAAGCTCTGCCTTCTCTTAATCCAGGGTGACCACCTCCCCATTATCTCTGTCCTCAGTTTTTTGCATTTATATATTTAAAAAAAAAGGTGGGATTTGTTTTGTTTTCTTTGAACGTCTGCCTTTTTATTGTGAAGTTTTGCAACTTAAAAAAAAATTTCATATTTCTTTAAGGTTTTTGTAATTTTCAAAGGTTAAAGCTGACCCCCCAGATTTTTTTTAAAAGCAATTATTGGTCATTTATTGCATATAGTTTTTTTTCTTTATTGCATCAGTGGTCATGCCATGTAGGATTTAGTTCTAATCATTTATACTTGTTCTCCATAGGGATACATTTCACTGTATAGGTTTTTAGTGTTGATCTGAAAATTACCCATCTATCATCTGTATTAGTACTTGTCAACACCTCCCCCAAGTCTATGTTCTGAAGTGCAGCCCTTAGCCCGGAGAAATTTGCATGAATGCATGAAAATTTTAGAAATTAAATGTACTTGCCATCCCAGCATTTCTTTGTTTTCTACACTTTAAGCCAAAAGTGTAACTACATGATAATTATCTTACAGTAAATTAAAAAATGTTGCCCCCTGACCCCAATCAATATCTGGATCGTTAAAATCTCCCATAATTACCACTGTACCCGCATAGGCCGCCCTCTCTATTTGTGTGTGCAGCTGACCATCTAACTGACCACCTCAGTGGTGTTGGGGGGTTCTATAAATTACACAAAAAGATAACCTTTTTTAGTGTTTACCTCCTTTTGTTGCAGTTCTGTTCTGTTTGAGCATTTTAGGTGTTTTTAATATTTATGTCTTCTAATTTCAAAAAATGTTGTTCTACTTTTGAAATGGATTTTGGTGTACAGTGGTTAATAGTGTTCTTCTTTTTCTTGTTTACATACATGTTTGGCTTGAATCACTCAGTATCACCCATTGTTGGTATTTTTAGCTATGCCCCCTTTCTCTTTGTATACTTGATTCTGTCCTGACATTAATCTAAGTTTGCTGTTTGATGGACTTCCCAAGTTCCCATATGCATCTGTGTAAAACTTTGATCCTTCTAATGTCACAAGGAGCTGATGCAAGTTCCCAAAAATATTATTAAAAAAAGAAACGCCTTCCTGACCCCTGACCCAATGAATTTTGATTCTACTCCTCACCGCCTAAAGCATTTTTATTTTTCAAACAACATAGCCATATAAATGAACTTTTTTTTTTTTTTTTGCAAGACAAGTTGCATTGCATTTTAACATATGAAATATTGGAAAACTAGAAATTAAATATTTGTGGGGTAAAATTGACAGAAAAAAATGGAACTGTCACACTACAGAAAAACTGATATGTTGTCTTTCTATGCATTTCTAGCACTCTCCAAGTCTACGATTAAAAACATGGAGGTGTTAGAGATATGGTAGACTGCTCGAGACATGATTTATGTTTGATGGTTAATTTAATATTTGAAAGGATCTAAAATGAGGCTGTGTTCACACTTTGCACATTTTTGCTGAACATTTTTCTAAACCATGACTAAAATGATGCTATTTTAATATGATTTAGCAAATTGTGTGAAAAATGTATTGTTTCTACTGAGATTTGCATAATCACTGTAAAATAGGACCAGCAGCAAAAGAGTGGTAAAGTGCACCAAAAATGCAACCTAAGGGCCCCCTGTTGGCACAATGGAGATTCCATCCGGAATTTCCTTAGGGAGATCCGCTTGTAGGAATCTGTTTGCAGCAGACTCTAATTGATTTTAATGGAATTTTATTGGTCAGTTCACAAGACGGGAAGTTCTGCTGCAGAACTACCGATAAGGAATTCTCTCTCCTCCTCTGCTGGCCAGAGAACGCATCTCACCACCATCTTAAGTCCAAACAGTGCTGAGACTGCAGGTTGTAATAGGATTTCAAGAGGACTTCAGAGAGGAAACTTTCCTTACTGAATTCCATAGAGTGAATGTGACCTAAATGAACAAGTGATTTTACATTAAATAATTTAATGTCTTAATTTATTTGAGAGGTTAACCAATTTACCCTACAATAAGCTACAGAAGATGTTGGTACCTACTTACTGCTTCTCATTCACCTTCATCTGATCCCAGATCTTCTCTTTTCCTACTGCTTCCAAGACTAGCGCTTAGGACAAGACCTGCTGGCTCAGCAAATCACTGGCCACAACTGTGTCTCATCTCGGCTAAAGACTGAGCTGGCAGGTCCTGCCCTTCTAAAGGAAAGAGAAGACTGGGGTACCAGTTGGTAGGGAATGGGAGCTGTAGGGAGCCAGTGGTGGGGCTGGGGCTAGATAACTATGTTTTTTTTCTATTTTCCCCCTGCCCCAGCACCATATCAGAAAAAAAAATAATTTGATTAGATTTAAATTAGCCATATGTGTATGTGGGATTTAGGACATAAGAGAAAGAAGAATTTAGTATGTAAAATTTCAACATATCCTAATTTTTGTTTACATGGGGGTCAAGCCTGTCTGTTATTGGTTTATTCTCATTTTTCACCAAGATTTCACTTATGTTTTAAGGTAAAGAGGTATTTGCCTCACTCCTTTGTTCCTGTGAAAGACAAGCCTCACTAGTGGAGTTGTTACGCCTAGCGCTCCGGGTCCCCGCTCCTCCCCGGAGCGCTCACGGCGTCTTTCTCCCTGCAGCGCCCCGGTCAGTCCCGCTGACCGGGAGCGCTGCACTGTTTTGGCCGTTGGGGATGCGATTCGCACAGCGGGACGCGCCCGCTCGCGAGTCGCATCCCAGGTCACTTACCCGTCCCGGTCCCCTGCTGTCATGTGCTGGCGCGCGCGGCTCCGCTCTCTAGGGCGCGCGCGCGCCAGCTCTCTGAGACTTAAAGGGCCAGTGCACCAATGATTGGTGCCTGGCCCAATTAGCTTAATTGGCTCCCACCTGCTCCCTGCCTTTATCTAGTCTCCTTCCTTGCACTCCCTGGCCGGATCTTGTTGCCTTGTGCCAGTGAAAGCGTTTAGTGTGTCCAAAGCCTGTGTACCTGAACTTCTGCTACCCATCCTGACTACGAACCTTGCCGCCTGCCCCCGACCTTCTGCTACGTCTGACCTTGCCTCTGCCTAGTCCTTCTGTCTCACGCCTTCTCAGCAGTCAGCGAGGTAGAGCCGTTGCTAGTGGATACGACCTGGTTGCTACTGCCGCAGCAAGACCATCCCGCTTTGCGGCGGGCTCTGGTGAATACCAGTAGCCTCTTAGAACCGGTCCACTAGCACGGTCCACGCCAATCCCTCGCTGACACAGAGGATCCACTACCTGGAAGCCGAATCGTGACAGTAGATCCGGCCATGGATCCCGCTGAGGTGCCGCTGCCAAGTCTCGCTGATCTTCCCACGGTGGTCGCTCAGCAATCGCAGCAGATTGCCCAACAAGGACAGCAGCTGTCGCAGTTGACCGCCATGTTACAGCAAATTCTGCCTCTGCTACAGCAGCAACCATCTCCTCCGCCAGCTCCTGCACCTCCTCCGCAGCGAGTGGCCGCTCCTAACCTCCGCTTGTCCCTGCCGGACAAATTTGATGGGGACTCCAGACTCTGCCGTGGATTTTTGTCTCAGTGTTCCCTGCATATGGAGATGTTGTCAGACTTGTTTCCTACAGAACGGTCTAAGGTGGCGTTCGTAGTAAGCCTTCTTTCAGGAAAGGCCTTGTCTTGGGCCACACCGCTCTGGGACCGCAATGATCCTGCCACAGCCACAGTCCAGTCCTTCTTTGCTGAAGTCCGAAGTGTCTTTGAGGAACCTGCCCGAGCCTCTTCTGCTGAGACTGCCTTGCTGAACCTGGTCCAGGGTAATTCTTCCGTTGGCGAGTACGCCATACAATTCCGTACTTTTGCTTCTGAACTATCCTGGAATAATGAGGCTCTCTGCGCGACCTTTAAAAAAGGCCTATCCAGTCGCATCAAGGATGTGCTGGCCGCACGAGAGATTCCTGCCAACCTCCAAGAACTCATCCATTTGGCTACCCGCATTGACATGCGTTTTTCTGAACGACACCAAGAGCTCCGCCAGGAAAAAGACTTAGATCTCTGGGCACCTCTCCCACAGCATCCTTTGCAGTCTTCGCCTGGGCCTCCCGCCGAGGAGGCCATGCAAGTGGATCGGTCTCGCCTGACCCAGGAAGAGAGGAATCGCCGTAGAGAAGAAAATCTCTGTCTGTACTGTGCCAGTACTGAACATTTCTTGGTGGATTGCCCTATCCGTCCTCCACGCCTGGGAAACGCACGCACGCACCCAGCTCACGTGGGTGTTGCATCTTTTGGTTCTAAGTCTTCTTCTCCACGTCTCACGGTGCCCGTGCGGATTTCTCCTACAACCAACTCCTCCCTCTCAGCCGTGGCCTGCTTGGACTCTGGTGCCTCCGGGAATTTTATGTTGGAGTCCTTTGTTAATAAATTCAGCATCCCGGTGACCCGTCTCGTCAAACCGCTCTACATTTCCGCGGTCAACGGAGCCAGATTGGACTGCACCGTGCGTTACCGCACAGAACCCCTCCTGATGTCTATCGGACCCCACCACGAAAGGATTGAGTTCTTCATTCTCCCCAACTGTACCTCTGAGGTCCTCCTCGGTCTGCCTTGGCTCCGGCTTCATTCCCCCACCATTGATTGGACCACCGGGGAGATCAGGAACTGGGACTCTGCCTGCCACAGGAAGTGCCTCTCCCCCCCTCCCAGTCCCATCAGGCAAGCCTCTGTGCCTCCCCATGGCCCCCGTCCTGGTGTCACACTGCCCCGTGCCAGGCCTCGCCCTCTGCCCTCCCTCCCCATCCCCACTCCTGCTGTACTGCCTGCCGTTGAGGAAACCCTCCATTCTTTCCCGGTGTCCTCATCCCAGGGGAGGCAGTTACCGGACAAAGAGAAGGGGAGACCTAAGGGGGGGGGTACTGTTACGCCTAGCGCTCCGGGTCCCCGCTCCTCCCCGGAGCGCTCACGGCGTCTTTCTCCCTGCAGCGCCCCGGTCAGTCCCGCTGACCGGGAGCGCTGCACTGTTTTGGCCGTTGGGGATGCGATTCGCACAGCGGGACGCGCCCGCTCGCGAGTCGCATCCCAGGTCACTTACCCGTCCCGGTCCCCTGCTGTCATGTGCTGGCGCGCGCGGCTCCGCTCTCTAGGGCGCGCGCGCGCCAGCTCTCTGAGACTTAAAGGGCCAGTGCACCAATGATTGGTGCCTGGCCCAATTAGCTTAATTGGCTCCCACCTGCTCCCTGCCTTTATCTAGTCTCCTTCCTTGCACTCCCTGGCCGGATCTTGTTGCCTTGTGCCAGTGAAAGCGTTTAGTGTGTCCAAAGCCTGTGTACCTGAACTTCTGCTACCCATCCTGACTACGAACCTTGCCGCCTGCCCCCGACCTTCTGCTACGTCTGACCTTGCCTCTGCCTAGTCCTTCTGTCCCACGCCTTCTCAGCAGTCAGCGAGGTAGAGCCGTTGCTAGTGGATACGACCTGGTTGCTACTGCCGCAGCAAGACCATCCCGCTTTGCGGCGGGCTCTGGTGAATACCAGTAGCCTCTTAGAACCGGTCCACTAGCACGGTCCACGCCAATCCCTCGCTGACACAGAGGATCCACTACCTGGAAGCCGAATCGTGACAGGAGTTTAGCAGTAACTTATTTGCCTCTCTGGATTAAAAGGAATGTTTGGTGGGAATTGAACATTCTACAGTTTCTCTTACGATACTAGGTGCAAAACCCAATCATCTAAATGAAAAGTCACACTATAACATTCTACATCACACTTTGTAATGTGTTTTAGTATGCAGGAAATGCTAAAAAAAACTCAATTACAATAATGACTTTGCTATAATACCATGGACCACTAACTAGAAGCGGATTGCAAAACCATGCATTCTATTTAACAACCAGCAAAAGTGGTCCTACATGAGATATATTCAGATCAATATGCTGTGGCTGATCAACTGCTCTGTTCACTTCATTCTTATGTTAACTATTACTGTTAAACATGCAATGGTCAGCCGAGTCCGGGAATCCTAGGAGTGCCTGGTGCTGTACAGAAACTGTTTGATTAATGTCATTGAAAATCCATAAGAATTCTAGTCGGTGAGAGTGGGGATAAAAA
Source organism: Hyla sarda (assembly GCF_029499605.1). Classification (NCBI taxonomy): domain Eukaryota; kingdom Metazoa; phylum Chordata; class Amphibia; order Anura; family Hylidae; genus Hyla; species Hyla sarda. The sequence continues at coordinate 421,569,048 of NC_079190.1, forward strand.
TGAGTAATTTGGTGCCATCATGTTGGAAGCAGGGCTGGTACCATTTTTATTCTGTGTCTAGGTAATAGATTACATTTGGAAGATTCAAAAAAATTCCAAACCTAGATAGATGGGGGGAGTTTGCTGATCCTCCTAGTATTAGAAATTGAGACAGTAACTGTGTCAGATGAGATGAATAAGAGAATGTTCCTACTGAATGGGATATCCAGGCAGTAATTGCATTCCGCACTTCTATCTCACGCACTCGTTACTCATTATTCATTGGCAATAACCTTGGGTTATAGCTGTAGATGCCAGAAACTCAGCATACAGCTTCATGAGCCAGATATTGAGTGCATATTCAATGCATGAGAAAAGGTTAAAGCGCAAGTTCTGGGTTCGCTTACAACCTCACTCGGACGCAAGCAATTCTGGCACATCCACAGATGCTGGTTATCTCCAAGGTCCCAAATTATTCTCTGCTTCTAAAATAGATCACCCATTCACTAAGAAGATTTTCATGCATGCCAAAAAAACATGTTTTAGGAACCTTTAGCATTTCTGAAAACGGCAGATACTTGGTTGCCCCGTCCACTGTTGATAGGGTTAATCTAAAATTTTCTCTTCTGCATTTAAGCACAGATTCTCTAATTTAATTCTAATGGCATTTCCCTGGTGAACACTACTAATTTCTAATGGAGATGGTATTGCGAGGTATATGCTCAATCTCCCTAAGATCGAATCGTACTTCTGTTTTTCTGCTGCTAGTGCATCTAGCTGAGTTTAATATGCACCTATTACATGAGGAAAGAGCCCCATAAGACTCAGGGGAGAGGGAAAACACAATAAAATTGACAGAAATGCAGGCAGCTTCTCCATCAGTCTCCACATTTGGTAAAAGTGTCATCAATCCACGCTGATTTCATATTCTATGAATAGACGGAAGCTTATACACATAGAATGCGCTCTACAGCCAAAACAAGAATGGGGATAATTAAGAAAAAGCCCCACCCCCCACTGCAAACAAAGTTGAGATATACTCCAAATTTGTTAGTATTATTTATTGCTATATATTGGTAAGTGTTTGTTATTGCAATATTCATCTACATGACAAAAAAAAACTGGAATGCAGAAAGTTAACTCATTGTCAAGTATGGAGTTTCTCAGCCATTGTTGATAACAAAAGGTTACTTCATACAGATATTTACTACTGTTGGCCCTGATATTGTGTTTGACTTAATTAAGGTGGCTGCCCACTTATGAGGATACAAGTATGATTTATTGTATTTATTTTCCTCAGATCTCACTGCTTAGCTGGTTTAAACGGGTATTCCACTGAAAACCATTTTTTTTAATCAACTGGTGGCAGAAAATTAAACAGATTTGTAAATTACTTCTGTTAAAAAATCTTAATCCTTCCAGTACTTACCAGCTGCTAAATGCTCCACAGGAAGTTCTTTTCTTTTTGACTTTCCTTTTGAAAACATTGCTCTCTGTTGACACCTCTGTCCAATTTAGGAACTGTTCAGAGTAAGAGTAAATCCCTACAGCAAACCTCTCCTGCTCCGAACAGTTCCTAAAATGGACAGAGGTGTCAGCAGAGAGCTGTGGTCAGACAGAAGGAAAATTCAAAAAGAAAAGCACTTCCTGTGGAGCATTTAGCTGCTGAATGGTACTATAAGGATTACGATTTTTTAATAGAAGTTATTTACAAATCTGTATAACTTTCTGCCACCAGTTGATTTAAAAAAATGTTTTCCAGTGGAGTACCCCTTTAAGCTCTGTTCCATTAGGGCAGAGCAGCCACCTGTAACTAAAGTTTAGCTACAATGACTACAGGATATCCAGGGTAGTCTGAGGCACACCTCCTGCTTCATCATTGGTTCATACTACTGCTCTCTCCCTCCCACCTGCAGCTTTGCCTCCTCTGATTGGCTGCTCTGTGTAAACACAAGTCTATCACAGGCTTAGCAGAAAGTCAGTGCAGAGTGGGTTTCCATTGCAGCAAGGGCAGAATGCATTATCATATTTAACCCCTTGGGGACGGAGCCCATTATGACCCTAAGGACGGGAGCATTTTCTGCAAATCTGACCACTGTCACTTTAAGCATTAATAACTGTTACGCCGAGCGCTCCGGGTCCCCGCTCCTCCCCGGAGCGCTCGCAACATCCTCGCTACGGCAGCGCCCCGGTCAGATCCACTGACCGGGTGCGCTGCGATACCGCCTCCAGCCGGGATGCGATTCGCGATGCGGGTGGCGCCCGCTCGCGATGCGCACCCCGGCTTCCGTACCTGACTCGCTCTCCCTCGGTCCTGTCCCGGTGCGCACGGCCCCGCTCCCTAGGGCGCGCGCGCGCCGGGTCTCTGCGATTTAAAGGGCCACTGCGCCACTGATTGGCGCAGTGGTTCCAATTAGTGTGTTCACCTGTGCACTCCCTATGTATACCTCACTTCCCCTGCACTCCCTCGCCGGATCTTGTTGCCCTTGTGCCTAGTGAAAGCGTTCCCTTGTGTGTTCCTAGCCTGTGTTCCAGACCTCCTGCCGTTGCCCCTGACTACGATCCTTGCTGCCTGCCCCGACCTTCTGCTACGTCCGACCTTGCTTTTGTCTACTCCCTTGTACCGCGCCTATCTTCGGCAGTCAGAGAGGTTGAGCCGTTGCTAGTGGATACGACCTGGTTACTACCGCCGCAGCAAGACCATCCCGCTTTGCGGCGGGCTCTGGTGAACACCAGTAGTAACTTAGAACCGGTCCACTAGCACGGTCCACGCCAATCCCTCTCTGGCACAGAGGATCCACCTCCTGCCAGCCGGCATCGTGACAGTAGATCCGGCCATGGATCCCGCTGAAGTTTCTCTGCCAGTTGTCGCCGACCTCACCACGGTGGTCGCCCAGCAGTCACAACAGATAGCGCAACAAGGCCATCAGCTGTCTCAACTGACCGTGATGCTTCAGCAGCTACTACCACAGCTTCAGCAATCATCTCCTCCGCCAGCTCCTGCACCTCCTCCGCAGCGAGTGGCCGCTTCCAGCCTACGACTATCCTTGCCGGATAAATTTGATGGGGACTCTAAGTTTTGCCGTGGCTTTCTTTCACAATGTTCCCTGCACTTGGAGATGATGTCGGACCAGTTTCCTACTGAAAGGTCTAAGGTGGCTTTCGTAGTCAGCCTTCTGTCTGGAAAAGCTCTGTCATGGGCCACACCGCTCTGGGACCGCAATGACCCCGTCACTGCCTCTGTACACTCCTTCTTCTCGGAAATTCGAAGTGTCTTTGAGGAACCTGCCCGAGCCTCTTCTGCTGAGACTGCCCTGCTGAACCTGGTCCAGGGTAATTCTTCCGTTGGCGAGTACGCCATACAATTCCGTACTCTTGCTTCCGAATTGTCCTGGAATGATGAGGCCCTCTGCGCGACCTTTAAAAAAGGCCTATCCAGCAACATTAAAGATGTTCTGGCCGCACGAGAAATTCCTGCTAACCTACATGAACTCATTCATCTAGCCACTCGCATTGACATGCGTTTTTCCGAAAGGCGTCAGGAGCTCCGCCAGGATATGGACTTTGTTCGCACGAGGCGTTTTTTCTCCCCGGCTCCTCTCTCCTCTGGTCCTCTGCAATCCGTTCCTGTGCCTCCCGCCGTGGAGGCTATGCAAGTTGACCGGTCTCGTCTGACACCTCAAGAGAGGACACGACGCCGCATGGAGAATCTCTGCCTGTACTGTGCCAGGACCGAACACTTCCTGAAGGATTGTCCTATCCGTCCTCCCCGCCTGGAAAGACGTACGCTGACTCCGCACAAAGGTGAAACAGTCCTTGATGTCAACTCTGCTTCTCCACGTCTTACTGTGCCTGTGCGGATATCTGCCTCTACCTTCTCCTTCTCCACTAAGGCCTTCTTGGATTCCGGATCTGCAGGAAACTTTATTTTGGCCTTTCTCATCAACAGGTTCAACATCCCAGTGACCAGTCTCGCCAGACCTCTCTACATCAATTGCGTTAACAATGAAAGATTGGACTGTGCCGTGCGTTACCGCACGGAACCCCTCCTAATGTGCATCGGACCTCATCACGAAAAAATTGAGTTTTTGGTCCTCCCCAATTGCACTTCCGAAATTCTCCTTGGACTACCATGGCTTCAACGCCATTCCCCTACCCTTGATTGGTCCACAGGAGAGATCAAGAGCTGGGGTACCTCTTGTTTCAAAGACTGCCTTAAACCGGTTCCCAGTACTCCCTGCCGTGACCCTGTGGTTCCCCCTGTAACCGGTCTCCCTAAGGCCTATATGGACTATGCTGACGTATTTTGCAAAAAACAAGCTGAGACTTTACCTCCTCACAGGCCTTATGACTGTCCTATTGACCTCCTTCCGGGCACTACTCCACCCCGGGGCAGAATTTATCCTCTGTCTGCCCCAGAGACTCTTGCTATGTCTGAATACATCCAGGAAAATTTAAAAAAGGGGTTTATCCGCAAATCCTCCTCTCCTGCCGGAGCTGGATTTTTCTTTGTGTCCAAGAAAGATGGCTCCCTACGTCCTTGCATTGACTACCGCGGACTTAATAAAATCACGGTAAAGAACCGCTACCCCCTACCTCTTATCTCTGAACTCTTTGATCGCCTCCAAGGTGCCCACATCTTTACCAAACTGGACTTAAGAGGTGCTTATAATCTCATCCGCATCAGGGAGGGGGACGAATGGAAAACGGCATCTGCTGGAGGGATCAAAATTTCCAGTTATCATTTACACCGATCACAAGAATCTCTCCTATCTCCAGTCTGCCCAACGGCTGAATCCTCGCCAGGCCAGGTGGTCTCTGTTCTTTGCCCGTTTTAATTTTGAAATTCACTTCCGCCCTGCCGACAAGAACATTAGGGCCGATGCTCTCTCTCGTTCCTCGGATGCCTCGGAAGTAGAGCTCTCTCCGCAACACATCATTCCTCCTGACTGCCTGATCTCCACTTCTCCAGCCTCCATCAGGCAAACTCCTCCAGAGAAGACCTTTGTCTCTCCACGCCAACGCCTCGGAATCATCAAATGGGGTCACTCCTCCCATCTCGCAGGCCATGCGGGCATCAAGAAATCCTTGCAACTCATTGTTACGCCGAGCGCTCCGGGTCCCCGCTCCTCCCCGGAGCGCTCGCCTCTCTCTCGCTACCGCAGCGCTCCGGGCAGCTCCACTGACCCGGTGCGCTGCGATACCGTCTCCAGCCGGGATGCGATTCGCGATGCGGGTAGCGCCCGCTCGCGATGCGCATCCCGGCTCCCGTACCTGACTCGCTCTCCGTCTGTCCTGTCCCGGCGCGCGCGGCCCCGCTCCCTAGGGCGCGCGCGCGCCGGGTCTCTGCGATTTAAAGGGCCACTGCGCCGCTGATTGGCGCAGTGGTTCCAATTAGTGTGTTCACCTGTGCACTCCCTATTTATACCTCACTTCCCCTTCACTCCCTCGCCGGATCTTGTTGCCATTGTGCCAGTGAAAGCGTTTCCTTGTGTGTTCCTAGCCTGTGTTCCAGACCTTCTGCCGTTGCCCCTGACTACGATCCTTGCTGCCTGCCCCGACCTTCTGCTACGTCCGACCTTGCTTCTGTCTACTCCCTTGTACCGCGCCTATCTTCAGCAGTCAGAGAGGTTGAGCCGTTGCTAGTGGATACGACCTGGTCACTACCGCCGCAGCAAGACCATCCCGCTTTGCGGCGGGCTCTGGTGAAAACCAGTAGTGACTTAGAACCGATCCACTAGCACGGTCCACGCCAATCCCTCTCTGGCACAGAGGATCCACTACCTGCCAGCCGGCATCGTGACAGTAGATCCGGCCATGGATCCCGCTGAAGTTCCTCTGCCAGTTGTCGCCGACCTCACCACGGTGGTCGCCCAGCAGTCACAACAGATAGCGCAACAAGGCCAACAGCTGTCTCAACTGACCGTGATGCTACAGCAGCTACTACCACAGCTTCAGCAATCATCTCCTCCGCCAGCTCCTGCACCTCCTCCGCAGCGAGTGGCCGCTTCTGGTCTACGACTATCCTTGCCGGATAAATTTGATGGGGACTCTAAATTCTGCCGTGGCTTTCTTTCCCAATGTTCCCTGCACTTGGAGATGATGTCGGACCAGTTCCCTACTGAAAGGTCTAAGGTGGCTTTCGTAGTCAGCCTTCTGTCTGGAAAAGCTCTGTCATGGGCCACACCGCTCTGGGACCGCAATGACCCCGTCACTGCCTCTATACACTCCTTCTTCTCAGAAATTCGAAGTGTCTTTGAGGAACCTGCCCGAGCCTCTTCTGCTGAGACTGCCCTGTTGAACCTGGTCCAGGGTAATTCTTCCGTTGGCGAGTACGCCGTACAATTCCGTACTCTTGCTTCATAATTATCCTGGAATAATGAGGCCCTCTGCGCGACCTTTAAAAAAGGCCTATCCAGCAACATTAAAGATGTTCTGGCCGCACGAGAAATCCCTGCTAACCTACATGAACTCATCCATCTTGCCACTCGCATTGACATGCGTTTTTCCGAAAGGCGTCAGGAGCTCCGCCAGGATATGGACTTTGTTCGCACAAGACGTTTTTTCTCCCCGGCTCCTCTCTCCTCTGGTCCTCTGCAATCCGTTTCTGTGCCTCCCGCCGTGGAGGCTATGCAGGTCGACCGGTCTCGCCTGACACCTCAAGAGAGGACACGACGCCGCATGGAGAATCTCTGTCTGTACTGTGCCAGTACCGAACACTTCCTGAAGGATTGTCCTATCCGTCCTCCCCGCCTGGAAAGACGTACGCTGACTCCGCACAAAGGTGAGACAGTCCTTGATGTCTACTCTGCTTCTCCACGTCTTACTGTGCCTGTGCGGATATCTGCCTCTGCCTTCTCCTTCTCTACTATGGCCTTCTTGGATTCCGGATCTGCAGGAAATTTTATTTTGGCCTCTCTCGTCAACAGGTTCGCCATCCCGGTGACCAGTCTCGCCAGACCCCTCTACATCAATTGTGTAAACAATGAAAGATTGGACTGTACCATACGTTTCCGCACGGAGCCCCTTCTAATGTGCATCGGACCTCATCACGAGAAGATTGAATTTTTGGTCCTCCCCAATTGCACTTCCGAAATCCTCCTTGGACTACCCTGGCTTCAACTCCATTCCCCAACCCTGGATTGGTCTACTGGGGAGATCAAGAGTTGGGGGCCCTCTTGTTTCAAGGACTGCCTAAAACCGGTTCCCAGTACCCCTTGCCGTGACTCTGTGGTTCCCCCTGTAACCGGTCTCCCTAAGGCCTATATGGACTTTGCGGATGTTTTTTGCAAAAAACAAGCTGAGACTCTACCTCCTCACAGGCCTTATGATTGTCCTATTGACCTCCTCCCGGGCACTACTCCACCCCGGGGCAGAATCTATCCTCTGTCCGCCCCAGAGACTCTTGCTATGTCGGAGTACATCCAGGAAAATTTAAAAAAAGGCTTTATCCGTAAATCCTCCTCTCCTGCCGGAGCCGGATTTTTCTTTGTGTCCAAAAAAGATGGCTCTCTACGCCCTTGCATTGACTACCGCTGTCTTAATAAAATCACGATAAAGAACCGCTACCCTCTACCCCTCATCTCTGAACTCTTTGATCGCCTCCAAGGTGCCCACATCTTTACCAAACTGGATTTAAGAGGTGCTTATAATCTCATCCGCATCAGAGAGGGGGATGAATGGAAAACGGCATTTAACACTAGAGATGGACACTTTGAGTATCTGGTCATGCCCTTTGGCCTGTGCAACGCCCCTGCCGTCTTCCAAGACTTTGTTAATGAAATTTTTCGTGATCTCTTATACTCCTGTGTTGTTGTATATCTGGACGATATCCTGATTTTTTCTGCCAATCTAGAAGAACACCGCCAGCATGTCCGTATGGTTCTTCAGAGACTTCGTGACAATCAACTTTATGCCAAGATAGAGAAATGTCTGTTTGAATGCCAATCTCTTCCTTTCCTAGGATACTTGGTCTCTGGCCAGGGACTACAAATGGATCCTGACAAACTCTCTGCCGTCTTAGATTGGCCACGCCCCTCCGGACTCCGTGCTATCCAAAGTTTTTTGGGGTTCGCCAATTATTACAGGCAATTTATTCCACATTTTTCTACCGTTGTGGCCCCTATCGTGGCTTTAACCAAAAAAAATGCCAATCCCAAGTCTTGGCCTCCTCAAGCGGAAGACGCCTTTAAACGGCTCAAGTCTGCCTTTTCTTCGGCTCCCGTGCTCTCCAGACCTGACCCATCTAAACCCTTCCTATTGGAGGTTGATGCCTCCTCTGTAGGAGCTGGAGCGGTCCTTCTACAAAAAGATTCTTCCGGGCATGCTGTTACTTGTGGTTTTTTTTCTAGGACCTTCTCTCCGGCGGAGAGGAACTACTCCATCGGGGATCGAGAGCTTCTAGCCATTAAATTAGCACTTGAGGAATGGAGGCATCTGCTGGAGGGATCAAGATTTCCTGTTATTATTTACACCGATCACAAGAACCTCTCCTATCTCCAGTCTGCCCAACGGCTGAATCCTCGCCAGGCCAGGTGGTCTCTGTTCTTTGCCCGATTTAATTTTGAAATTCACTTTCGGCCTGCCGATAAGAACATTAGGGCCGATGCTCTCTCTCGTTCCTCGGATGCCTCGGAAGTCGAACTCTCTCCGCAACACATCATTCCTCCTGACTGCCTGATCTCCACTTCTCCAGCCTCCATCAGGCAAACTCCTCCAGGAAAGACCTTCGTCTCTCCACGCCAACGCCTCGGAATCCTCAAATGGGGTCACTCCTCCCATCTCGCAGGTCATACAGGCATCAAGAAATCTGTGCAACTCATCTCTCGCTTCTATTGGTGGCCGACTCTGGAGACGGATGTCGTGGACTTTGTGCGAGCCTGCACTGTCTGTGCTCGGGATAAGACTCCTCGCCAGAAGCCCGCTGGTTTTCTTCATCCTCTGCCTGTCCCCGAACAGCCTTGGTCTCTGATTGGTATGGATTTTATTACAGACCTACCCCCATCCCGTGGCAACACTGTTGTTTGGGTGGTCGTTGATCGATTCTCCAAGATGGCACATTTCATCCCTCTTCCTGGTCTTCCTTCAGCGCCTCAGTTGGCTAAACAATTTTTTGTACACATTTTTCGTCTTCACGGGTTGCCCACACAAATAGTCTCGGATAGAGGCGTCCAATTCGTGTCAAAATTCTGGAGGGCTCTCTGTAAACAACTCAAGATTAAATTAAACTTTTCTTCTGCATATCATCCTCAATCCAATGGACAAGTAGAAAGAATTAACCAGGTCTTGGGTGATTATTTACGACATTTTGTTTCCTCCCGCCAGGATGATTGGGCAGATCTTCTACCATGGGCCGAATTCTCGTATAACTTTAGAGTCTCTGAATCTTCCTCCAAATCCCCATTTTTCGTGGTGTACGGCCGTCACCCTCTTCCCCCCCTCCCTACTCCCTTGCCCTCTGGTTTGCCCGCGGTAGATGAAGTGACTCGTGATCTTTCCACCATATGGAAAGAGACCCAAGTTTCTCTTTTACAGGCTTCATCTCGCATGAAAAAGTTTGCCGATAAGAAAAGAAGAGCTCCCCCCATTTTTGCTCCCGGAGACAAGGTATGGCTCTCCGCTAAATATGTCCGCTTTCGTGTCCCCAGTTACAAACTGGGTCCACGCTATCTTGGTCCCTTCAAAGTCTTGTGCCAAATTAATCCTGTCTCTTACAAACTTCTTCTTCCTCCTTCTCTCCGTATTCCTAATGCCTTTCATGTCTCTCTTCTTAAACCACTCATCATCAACCGTTTCTCTCCCAAATTAGTTTCTCCCACTCCTGTCTCCGGTTCTTCTGACGTCTTCTCAGTGAAAGAGATACTGGCCTCCAAGACGGTCAGAGGAAAAAAGTTCTTTTTGGTGGATTGGGAGGGCTGTGGACCTGAAGAGAGATCCTGGGAACCTGAGGACAACATCCTAGACAAAAATCTGCTCCTCAGGTTCTCAGGCTCTAAGAAGAGGGGGAGACCCAAGGGGGGGGGGGGTACTGTTACGCCGAGCGCTCCGGGTCCCCGCTCCTCCCCGGAGCGCTCGCCTCTCTCTCGCTACCGCAGCGCTCCGGGCAGCTCCACTGACCCGGTGCGCTGCGATACCGTCTCCAGCCGGGATGCGATTCGCGATGCGGGTAGCGCCCGCTCGCGATGCGCATCCCGGCTCCCGTACCTGACTCGCTCTCCGTCTGTCCTGTCCCGGCGCGCGCGGCCCCGCTCCCTAGGGCGCGCGCGCGCCGGGTCTCTGCGATTTAAAGGGCCACTGCGCCGCTGATTGGCGCAGTGGTTCCAATTAGTGTGTTCACCTGTGCACTCCCTATTTATACCTCACTTCCCCTTCACTCCCTCGCCGGATCTTGTTGCCATTGTGCCAGTGAAAGCGTTTCCTTGTGTGTTCCTAGCCTGTGTTCCAGACCTTCTGCCGTTGCCCCTGACTACGATCCTTGCTGCCTGCCCCGACCTTCTGCTACGTCCGACCTTGCTTCTGTCTACTCCCTTGTACCGCGCCTATCTTCAGCAGTCAGAGAGGTTGAGCCGTTGCTAGTGGATACGACCTGGTCACTACCGCCACAGCAAGACCATCCCGCTTTGCGGCGGGCTCTGGTGAAAACCAGTAGTGACTTAGAACCGAGCCACTAGCACGGTCCACGCCAATCCCTCTCTGGCACAGAGGATCCACTACCTGCCAGCCGGCATCGTGACACTCATCTCTCGTTTCTATTGGTGGCCGACTCTGGAAACGGATGTTGTTGATTTTGTGCGGGCCTGCACTGTCTGTGCCCGGGATAAGACTCCTCGCCAGAAGCCTGCTGGTCTCCTTCATCCTCTGCCTGTCCCCGAACAGCCTTGGTCTCTGATTGGTATGGACTTTATTACAGACTTACCCCCATCCCGTGGCAACACTGTTGCAGGCTCTAAGAAGAGGGGGAGACCCAAAGGGGGGGGGGTACTGTTACGCCGAGCGCTCCGGGTCCCCGCTCCTCCCCGGAGCGCTCGCAACATCCTCGCTACGGCAGCGCCCCGGTCAGATCCACTGACCGGGTGCGCTGCGATACCGCCTCCAGCCGGGATGCGTTTCGCGATGCGGGTGGCGCCCGCTCGCGATGCGCACCCCGGCTTCCGTACCTGACTCGCTCTCCCTCGGTCCTGTCCCGGCGCGCGCGGCCCCGCTCCCTAGGGCGCGCGCGCGCCGGGTCTCTGCGATTTAAAGGGCCACTGCGCCACTGATTGGCGCAGTGGTTCCAATTAGTGTGTTCACCTGTGCACTCCCTATGTATACCTCACTTCCCCTGCACTCCCTCGCCGGATCTTGTTGCCCTTGTGCCTAGTGAAAGCGTTCCCTTGTGTGTTCTTAGCCTGTGTTCCAGACCTCCTGCCGTTGCCCCTGACTACGATCCTTGCTGCCTGCCCCGACCTTCTGCTACGTCCGACCTTGCTTTTGTCTACTCCCTTGTACCGCGCCTATCTTCGGCAGTCAGAGAGGTTGAGCCGTTGCTAGTGGATACGACCTGGTTACTACCGCCGCAGCAAGACCATCCCGCTTTGCGGCGGGCTCTGGTGAACACCAGTAGTAACTTAGAACCGGTCCACTAGCACGGTCCACGCCAATCCCTCTCTGGCACAGAGGATCCACCTCCTGCCAGCCGGCATCGTGACAATAACTCTGGGATGCTTTTACTTATAAATTTGATTCCGAGATTGTTCTTTCGTGACATATTCTACTTTATGTTAGTGGTAAATTTTCGTCAATACTTGCATCATTTCTTGGTGAAAAATTAAAAAATTTCATGAAAAATTTGAGAATTTTGCATTTTTCTAACTTTGAAGCTCTCTGCTTATAAGGAATATGGATATTCCAAATAAATTATACATTGATTCATGTTTTTACTTTTGAAAAACATTAGAGGGCTTCAAAGTTCAGCAGCAATTTTCAAATTTCTCGCAAAATTTTCAAAATCGGCATTTTTCAGGGACCAGTTCAGGTTTGAAGTGGATTTGAAGGGTCTTCTGGTTAGAAATACCCCATAAATGACCTCATTATAAAAACTGCACCCCTCAAAATATTCAAAATGATATTCAGTAAGTGTGTTAACCCTTTAGGTGTTTCACAGGAATAGCAGCAAAGTGAAGGAGAAAATTCTAAATCTTCATTTTTTACACTCGCATGTTCTTGTAGACCCAGTTTTAGAATTTTTACAAGGGGTAAAGGGAAAAAAATCCTCTCAAAATTTGTAACCCAATTTCTCTCGAGTAAGGAAATATCTCATGTGTGTATGTCAAGTGTTCGGCGGGTTCACTAGAGGGCTCAGAAGGGAAGGAGCAATAATGGGATTTTGGAGAGTGAGTTTTTCTGAAATGGTTTTTGGGGGGCATGTCCCATTTAGGAAGCCCCTATGGTACCAGGACAGCAACCCCCCCCCCCCACATTGCACACTATTATGGAAACTACACCCCTCAAGGAACGTAAAAAGGGGTTCGGTGAGCCTTAACACCCCACAGGTGTTTGACAACTTTTTGTTAAAGTCGGATGTGTAAATGAAAAAAAAAATTTCCACTAAAATGCTGTTTTTTCCCCAAATTTTACTTTTTTTACAAGGGGTAAGAGGAGAAAATGCCCCCCAAAATTTGTAACCCCATTTCTTCTGAGTATGCAAATACCCCATGTTTAGACGTCAAGTGCACTGCGAGACAACTACAATGCTCGGAAGAGAAGGAGCGCCATTGAGCTTTTAGAGAGATAATTTGTTTGGAATGGAAGTCGGGGGCCATGTGCATTTACAAAGCCCCCACGTGGTGCCAGAACAGTGGACCCCCCAACATGTGACCCCATTTTGGAAACTACACCCCTCACGGAATGTAATAAGGGGTACAGCGAGCATTTACACCCTACTGGCGTTTGACAGATCTTTGGAACAGTGGGCTGTGCAAACAAAAAAATTACAATTTTCATTTTCACTGACCACTGTTCCAAAAATCTGTCAGACACCTGTGGGGCGTAAATGCTCACTGTACCCCTTATTACATTCCGTGAGGGGTGTATTTTCCAAAATGGGGTCCCATGTGGGTATTTATTTTTTTGGGTTTATGTCAGAACCACTGTAAAATCAGCCACACCTGTGCAAATCACCAATTTAGGCCTCAAATGTACATAGTGCACTCTCACTCCTAAGCCTTGTTGTAAGCTCACAGAGCATTTTATGCCCATATATGGGGTATTTCCGCACTCAGGAGAAATTGCGTTACAAATTTTGGGGGTCTTTTTTTCCTTTTACCTCTTGTGAAAATAAAAAGTAAAGGGCAACACCAGCATGTTAGTGTAAAAAAAAATTTTTTTACACTAACAGGCTGGTGTAGACCCCAACTTTTCCTTTTCATAAGGGGTAAAAGGAGAAAAAGCCCCCCAAAATTTGTAGTGCAATTTCTCTTGAATACGGAAATACCCCATATGTGGCCCTAAACTGTTTCCTTGAAATACGACAGGGCTCCGAAGTGAGAGAGCACCATGCGCATTTGAGGACTAAATTAGGGATTGCATAGGGGTGGACATAGGGGTATTCTACGCCAGTGATTCCCAAACAGGGTGCCTCCAGCTGTTGCTAAACTCCCAGCATGCCTGGACAGTCAGTGGCTGTCCAGAAATGCGTGGAGTTGTTGTTTTGCAAGAGCTGGAGGCTCCGTTTTGGAAACACTGCCGTACAATACGTTTTTCATTTTTATTGGGGGGGACAGTGTAAGGGGATGTATATGTAGTGTTTTACTCTTTATAAGTTGTTAGTGTAGTGTAGTGTTTTTAGGGTACATTCGCACTGGCGGGTTATGGTGAGTTTCCCGCTAGGAATTTGCGCTGCAGCGAAAAATTTGCCGCAGCTCATACTTGAAGCACGAAACTTACTGTAAAACCGCCCGTGTGAATGTACCCTGTACATTCACATTGGGGGGGGGGGAGGGGACGGCAAACCTCCAGCTGTTTCAAAACTACAACTCACAGCATGTACTGACAGACCGTGCATGCTGGGAGTTGTAGTTTTGCAACAGCTGGAGGCACACTGGTTGGAAAACCTTCAGTTAGGTTCTGTTACCTAACTCAGTATTTTCCAACCAGTGTGCCTCCAGCTGTTGCAAAACTACAACTCCCAGCATGCACGGTCTGTCAGTACATGCTGGGAGTTGTAGTTTTGCAACAGCTGGAGGCACACTGGTTGGAAAACCTTCAGTTAGGTTCTGTTACCTAACTCAGTATTTTCCAACCAGTGTGCCTCCAGCTGTTGCAAAACTACAATTCCCAGCATGTACTGATCACAGAAGGGCATGCTGGGAGATGAAGTTATGCAACAGCTGGAGGTACGCAACTACAACTCCCAGCTTGCCGAGACAGCTGTTTGCTGTTTGGGCATGCTGCGATTTGAAGTTTTGCAACATCTGGAGTGCTACAATTTAGAGACCACTGAACAGTAATCTCCAAACTGTGGACCTCCAGATGTTGCAAAACTACAACTCCCAGCATGCCCAGACAGCAAACAGCTGTGTTGGCATGCTAGGAGTTGTAGTTTTGCAAGATCTAGAGGGCAGTATAGAGATCACTGTGCAGTGGTCTCTAAACTGTAGACCTCCAGCTGTTGCAAAACTACAAATCCCAGCATGCCCACACAGCAAACAGCTGTCTGGGCATGCTGGGAGTTGTAGTTTTGCAACATCTGGAAGGCTACAGTCTAGAGACCACTATAGTGGTCTCAGACTGTAGCCCTCTAGATGTTGCTATGCAACTCAACGGCTTCCGTCGCATCCAGGGAGCCATCCTCTTCTGCCGCACGCCGCACGCAGTTCTCCGTCGCCACACGCCGATCGCCGTTGCTCCGCTGCCTCCAGACAGGTAAGTAATCTTCGGCTCCGCTCCTCTTCGTTTTCCCCATTCTGGCCCGCCTATTGTGGGTGGGCAGGACAGGGAAAACAAAAGTAAACCCCCCGCCCCCGATCTGCTATTGGTGGTCGCGTCTAGACCACCAATAGCAGGGATAGGAGGGGTGGCACCCTTGACACCTCACTCCTATCGCTTCAGGGGGAATGTGGGTGTCTTAGACACCCGCGATCCCCCTTATATTCCGGGTCACCATAGACCCGTAATGACCCGGAATCGGTGCAAATCGCAAGTGTGAATTCACTTACGATTTGCGACGATCGCCGACATAGGGGGGTCTAATGACCCCCATGGGCATTTGCACGGGGTGCCTGCTGATAGATATCAGCAGTCACCCCGGTCTGGTCCCCGCCCGTCGCGCGGCGGGGACAGAAATTCCCACGGGCGTATGGATACGCCCTTCGTCCTTAAGTACCAGGATGCAAGGGCGTATGCATACGCCCTTCGCCCCCAACAGGATAATCTACTAAAATACTAGTAACAAATAGTGGATTATCAGGTAATAAAATGAGGTGAATGAACTTTGATAAGAGAGAGACTGTTCATTTACTTTTAAGCTAGACTCACATTATGTTTGCGCATTATATTCAAAGTTTATATCAGGGTATTTCTGAAGACAGGAAACCCGGTGGATGTGGATCTGCTGGACCTGTGTGGCAGATGACTCGGACTGTACCAGGGAACTGAGTCTAAGATGCCGCTGGTGTTCACCAGAGCCCGCCGCAAAGTGGGATGGACTTTCTGTGGCAGGCGGCACCCACGTTGCTACCCCTGGCACGGCTCGATCACACAGGCGGCTGAGGAGATGCAAGGCACAGGAGGGATAACACAGCTCGTAGTCAGAATAGCAGAAGGTCAGGGAAGGTGGCACAGTAGTGTAGTCAGGAACGTAGCAAATGGTCGGTAGGCAGGCGGCAAGGAGCAAGGTCAGGTCACAGAGTAGAGGATCAGATACACAGCAAGGCAATAACAGGAATGCTTTCTCTCAGGCTCAAGGCAACAAAGATCTGGCAGGGGAGTAAGGAGGGTGGAGGAATTTATCAATGAGCCACAGGTTAATTACACTAATGAGCCCACTGGCCCTTTCAATCTTAAAGCACCGGTGTGCACGCGCCCTAGGGGACAGGGACACGCGCACTGGAGCAGAGAGGGAGGAGCGGGGGCAGAAGCACCAGGTGAGTGACGGACTAGGGCTTGCATGCGGGCACGTCCTGCGATGCGAGTCCCAGCCCCGCCAGCAGCAGCAGGTAATGGGACCATGCGCTAAAGGCCAGCGTGTGCGGCTGCATAACGTAACAGGTATTATCTAGATATATTTTCTTTGATAGCATTAGATACATTTATGGAGTGGCATACAAGAATATTGGGATTTCATCCCCTGAGATTCAGTGTTACCCTCTCTCAGCCAAAGAATGACACCCCCTTAAATAAAGTTCCTGTTCTATGGACAATCAAGGGAAATCTGCAGGTTTGCAGACTTACAATCCATATTACATATTACAATCCATGTGTAAAATTATGGTGTGGTCTTACTAGACACTGGCTCTTCCAATAAAAAGAGTGCCTCTTGGTTAAAGATTGTTAATTGCTGGACATATCTCTACAATTTGGTCCAAGAGACCTTCCCCAGTTGACAGACTTTGAAAGGGGACACATCATTAAATACAAAGAAGCAAGCTGGTCATATCAATGAATTGCTCGCCAATATGGCCCTTCTGTTCAAGCTGTAAGGAGGTGTTAGAAGCAGTGGTTATGTCAGGGCAAACACACACGGTGAACAGATCCCAGACAGACTATCAGTAGAGAGGATCTAGAGCAGCTTCCATAGCTTCTTTGCTCACCATTCAGACACAGGTGGCAACTTAATTTCACACCCTTGTCTCTGCTCGGACTCTTTCCAGACATTTTGCAGAAGGAAACTTGGGGTCATGTCACCTATTGAGTGTCCTGCCACTGACAGCCAGCCAAAATTGCCTTCATTTGCAGTGGTGCTATGAACAAGAAACTTGGACTACAACAGACTGAAACTGTATCATCTGAAGTGGTGAATCCATGTTTTCTTTGGGATTGAATGATGGTGAGGTTTGAGTAAGGAGGGCTCTGGGTGAGCACCTAAATCCTGCCTTTGCTGTCCCAACTGTTGGTGTTATGGTATGGGAAGCCATTGAATAGGACAGTCAGTCAACCATAATAGTGATAAGCAAAGGTTTCACAGGGATGTCTCTGAGAGATTGCAACCCTTCCTTGGCCTGCCCGGTTGACCAATCAAGCATTTATGGAGAGCCAGCTTCAGAAACCTATAGAAACCTAAGGTTTTCCCCAATAAATGTAACTTTTCACTCTAATATTGAAATCACGTACATGTACTATCATTAGAATCACACATATAAAGTTTTATTTTTATTCTGGGTGCATTAAATTTTATGTAATGGACCTGACAAAATAATCCAAATTATTACAAAGGAATGTAAAATGTCATGCTTAAAAACAAATAAACCACCTAAGAAATATACACAACATTAACATTTATAAATCAGAAAGATATCCCTTTATTTATTACACAAACAAACATAAAAGCACATTAAATAAGGAAAAGTAGTAACCAGAAAAAGAACATCACTGGGTCTCAAAGATTCCTTCTCTCTATCACAGGAAAATGGTATTTTGTCACATCCAACAATACATATGAGAAATGCATAGGCAAAGCTAGCACATGTGCGGAATTAATATGTGACAAAAAATTCTCTCTGAGAGAAGATAAACAAGTATAGGGAAATAATAGGAAAATGAAGTATATTTACATCATACTAAAGATTTTTGCTGATCTGTGTGTAATCTACATAGTCCAAGCACAACACTCCTTAGTCCAACCAGACATTCCTATCCAGAGTATTATGTATTCATCCCATGAGCAATGAAACTCCTAAAAAGGTTACAAAATTAGATGAACCTGCAATCCCCCTGTATGTAAGAAATGGAGGAGTTTTCACATGGTGTCAACATAAGTGTAAGGTCGATTAGATACTTGACCTGCATTTGTGGGAGGGGGCTATGACCTTTAAAACCCCCCACCCCTGAAGCTTACCTGTTGTAGGTTTTTAAGTCTGGCGTATGAACTGTGTTGCAAAGTTATTAAGAGATTGACTTCTTAGTAAATATGGCACACCTTAAGCCTGCAAAGGCAGTCTTAATAAATCCTCCCCTCCCCAAGTGCCCCAGTGACTCTAGTCATACTGCTAAAGTTACACTAAAGTAGTTTAAAGGAAACCTGTCATTAGTTTGATGCTGCCCAAACCTCGGGCAGCATAACACTGATTGTCATGACCGACTGCAGGACAGGGAGAGTGAGCCCTAACTGACCCTATAAAGACTCTTCCTGCCTACTTGCCTACTAGACAACCAGATATACCAAAGAGGATACAAATACTAACAGGGCAGAATATAAACAAGCAAACTGATAAGGAAACATAAGACACTGATCACACTGGGACACAGAACAAACAAACTGGACACCCCACTCTACAAAAGAAGTAGCCATTAATAATAAAGCCAAATAGGCTACTGGCCAGTGGACACATTCCACCGTGTGGACAAAATGCTGACCCAGTAGGAAACGGAAATATAATGCATGAAACACTAGACTAGAACCAGATGAGTCTGAATAGACTTCAGAATGCCAAACAGGAATAGAACATACAAAGCACAGGGTACAAGCAAGACTCAGACACAGTGTGAACACAGACAGAGCAAAACGAACAAACATAGTCCTAAAACCGACTAATGTAACACAGAAAAAAATACAAGGAGCATGCTATATAACCATGGCTAAAAACCCAGATAAAATGACAAGATAAATACAAGGTAAATGCTCAAGAAGGCTTAGTCAGAATATTGCACAAACAGACATAGTGGCATTAAACTAAATAACCAGCCCTGAATGCAGAAGAAGTCTGGCTTAAAATAGACACACCCGAGTTTTCATTCGTTCAGAGCATTAACCATTCCATACCTAGGAAGAATAGAAAACCACTCTGAACATCCGAGTGTGTGAATACACACCTAAACAGAAAAATACAAAAACAAATGAACGGACATTACACTGTTGCAGGCATTGCAATAATGACACACTATGAATTACTATGCTACTATTGGGAATGTCAGAGTATCATAGTTTAAAAAAGCTGCCAGGACATGGGTAACTAGTCCTCGAGGAGCATCCTGGCCGGCTGTACACTGCTAGGGAGAGATACGTCACTTAAGCCGGCAAGGCAATCAGCAGGCGCCGGGCATGGCAGCATGTTTAAACTGTGATCACTCTGAAATACCCAAGCGTATCAGAGTAATTCATAGTTTCTTGGGATCACAATGCCTGCACCAGTTTTATGCTGCCCGCAGTAAAACTAACAAGAGGTTCTCTTTAAGAGGAAACATTTAATTGTCTTAAAAAGCCTAGCCAAAGCCACAGATTCAATTGAGAATCGGTAGAATGACTTAAACACTGCTGTATGTTCACAAAACCCATCTTAAAGGAGTTGGAGCAGTTTGACCTGGAACCAAAACTAACAAAGACTACATGTGCTAAGCTATTAAAGGGGTACTCCGCCCCTAGACATCTTATCCCCTATCCAAAGGATAGGGGATAAGATGTCAGATTGCGGGGGTCCCGCTGCTGGGGACCGCCGGGATCTACCATGCAGCACCCACCTTTAGCGGCTTCCGGAACCGCTGGAGGTCCTCAGGCTGAGTCCATCTGGACCACGAGGACGGCGCAAGATGACGTCACGGCTCCGCCCCCGTGTGACATCATGCTCCGCCCCCTCAATGCAAGTCTATTGGAGGGGCGTGACAGCTGGTGACTGAGATGCTGCTGCATCCGTAAGCTTAATAAAAAGAAGCTTTCCAGAGGAGCGGAACAGTTGAGTGGTGATGTACCTGTCTCTTTATTGTAGCCTGCCTTGGGGAAATTCTTTTCTATCTCATCAGATGCAGAAAACTAGGCACAGTGCCATCTCTGCTAAGAGAAGGTAAAGCATAGCTACAGTCAGAGTTTAGAAATTATGAATCTACATTAGCACATGGAGCGACATCACAAGGTCTGGCTAGAAGTATCACTAGTCCACCACTGCCTGCTGTTTTCTATCTACTACTAGCACTAGTCCACCACTGTCTGCTTTTCGCTGGCAACTACAACTACTACCACTCCACCACTGCTTGCTATCCACTGGCTACTACTAGCACTAGCCCACCACTGCCTGCTTTCCGCTGGCTATTATGACTTCCATCAATCCACCACTGCCTGGTGGCTACTACTAGAACTAGTCCACCACTGCCTGCTTTCTACTGGCTACTACTAGCACTAGCCCACCACTGCCTACTTTCTGCTGGATTTACTATGACTACCACCACTCCATCACTGCCTGCTGTATGCTGGCTACTACAGGCACTAGTCCACCACTGCCTGTTTTCCACTGGCTATTACAACTTCCACAGTCCACTACTGCCTGCTGTCTGGGGGCTGCTACTAGCACTAGTCCACCACCGCCTGCTTTCCACGGGCTATTACAACTACCACAGTCCACCACTGCCTGCTGTCCAGTGGCTGCTACTACTAGCACTATTCCACCACTTCCTGCTGTCCGGTTGCTGCTACTACTAGAACTACTCCACCACTGCCTGCTGTCTGATGGCTACTACTATTAGCACTAGTCCACCACTGCCTGCTTTCTGCTGGCTACTACAATTACCACCTTTCCACAAGCTGCTACTAGCAGCCAGGCCTACACATACACAACCCATGATCCCATAAAAAGGAATACATACAAAAGCTATTTCTTCTTCACCAATACTGTTGGAACTCCCAAATGGGAGAATTTTTGGAATGCTTAAGTGAAGCCATTGTTTCTCTTTTATTTGCCAGCCACAAAACCTGTTGCAACTTACAAATGCTATTTCTTCACTACTTACTAGTTCCACAGTCACCAATCCCCTTTCTACTCCCAAAAAGGGAGAATTTTTTTGAACATAAAAAAAAGTAATTATGCCTCACAATACCACATTTTAACACTGGTAGGCATTGGACACCAAAACAATGATACTTTATGCAGCTTTATTTTAGTGTTGAAAAGCATACAAATTTGCTAGTGCAGTATGTTTTTAAACAAGCTGTTATATACCATGGGCTACTGCATGTCACCGTCTGTAACTTTGACATTAACTTTAAAACAACTAGGTGACCTTAGCAGTGTTATATAGGACTTCAGAGCTCCAAGATATTGATGACGTGGGGAAGGTGAGGAAGGTAAGTACTTTTTTTTTTTACTATCTCCCAAAACAGAATTGGAAAATTGGCAATGCTGTTAAGGTTGTCAGAAATCACTTCCCCTATATAATAACACTTACACAGACCTGATTACATTATTTTACATTGGAAACATTGAACAGCAGTTCTGATCAGTTATTTAGTAAAGCGCCATCATTTTCCAAATTAGGGTGCATTCACACCACGGTTTGTTAATATGGTCACTGGCTTGGGGGGGGAGGGGGGGATGAAAATCAGGCACTTCCATACCCCAGCCAGACCTGGCCTGCACCTCATTCATTTGAATGAGCCGACCGGAGTCAGATAGTGACTCCAGACGGCTCATTTTTGCCCTGTATCCGGTTTTGTGACCGGACTTAATATAGCTTGAAGTCTGGTCACAAAACCGGAGACGAGGCAAAAATGAGCCGGCTGGAGTCACTATCTGACTCAGTCGGCTCATTCAAATGAATGAGATGCAGGCTGGGTCAGGCTGGGTACGGGAGCACTCGATTTTCACTCCCCCCAGCCGGATCCGGTGACCGTATTAACAAAAACCGTGGTGTGAATTTACCCTAACTGATACCTTCAGAAATATCAACCCTATTGCACAGTTTTGTGTCATCTGAGAACAGATATATGTTACCTACCAGACCTTCTCCTCACAAACATATTAAATTATATGATTCTTTAGCTTATGGTAGAGTTGCCCCAGAACTGAGTTATCATAAACATATTCTTTTCTAAGGACACGCAACCTGACAATAATGTTATTAAGTTATGTATCTCTATAATCCATAATGTCAGACATCACTCAGTAGTGTAGCTCAGTGTTGGACTAGCACTGTGCTGATGTTAGAGAGGAAGAAAATCCACACTTCAGAAGTATAGCCATGATATTTTCCATCTTAGGACAAGTTCACACTTACTACAGTCGTAATGTTGTGGTACTACCAAAAAGACACCACAAACTGTATAGTAAATGCACGCCCGAATAATAACTCAATTAGAGTAAATGAATTCTGAACTTTTATTAAATCATCACATACAAAACAAACATTTAAAAGCAATTTAAAGTGACCAAAACAAGGGACACCACAAAAAACACTGGAGGGGGCCAGACGCTCTGCCTCCTGGAGAACGGTGAATATTACAATATACAATTCAAATAACCATAATACATGATATTTCCATGGATAAAATAACACTGCTATCAGGATGGCACAACACAATAATATATGCAATCTCTGGTGACCCTGCACCTGTATGAAAAGGGTATAAACCAAAACTACCAATAAGTAATAATAAAGGGACCAGTGCCAAGATACAAACAATTACAATACACAAAGGTTCCATCCTGTAAAGCAAGCAAACCTGTGTGTAAGTAATGGCCAGTGCAATATGTTACATGTAGAGCAGTGGATAAGGAGATCCATGGGTTACAAACCAGCCGTAAAAATAAATGTAGCCCAATAAATTGTAACCCCAATAATTCAAAAAATTCCATTAGCCCCAATAACTCAATAACTACAATAAGCCCCATTAACTCAAAAAATACCATTAGCCCCAATAACTTAAAGGGGTACTCCGGTGAAAACCTTTTTTCTTTTAAATTAACTGGTGGCAGAAAGTTAAGCATATTTGTAAATTACTTCTATTAAAAAATCTTAATCCTTCCTGTACTTATTAGCTGCTGAATACTACAGAGGAAATTCTTTTCTTTATGGAATGCTCTCTGGTGACATCACTGGCACAGTTCTCTCTGCTGACGTTATAATAATAATGCTTTATTCATTGTTGTCCTTAGTGGGATTTGAACCCAAGTCCCCAGCACTACAAGGCAGCAGTGCTAACCACTGAGCCACCATGCTGCCCTTAGCATACATCTGCTATGCATGGTTGCTAAAATGGACAGAGATGTCAGCAGAGAGCACTGTGTTCGTGATGTCATCAGTGTTCCAAAAAGAAAGGAATTTCCTCTGTAGAATTCAGCAGCTAATAAGTACTGGAAGGATTAAGATTTTTTCATAGAAGTAATTTACAAATATGTTTAACTTTCTGCCACCAGTTGATTTAAAAGAAAAAAAGGTTTTCACCGGAGTACCCCTTTAAATAATAACGTTAGACCTAATAACGCAAAAAATCTCATTAGCCCCAATAACTTAAATAATAACGTTAGACCCAATAACTCAAAAAATCCCATTAGCCCCAATAACTTAAATAGTACAATTAGCCCTTATAACTCAAATAGTACAATTAGCCCTTATAACTCAAATAATAACATTAACCCCAATAACTCAGAAAATTATTAGTGAGACTATATGTGTACAACTTAATGGAAATGTAAAGTGTATGTTCACAAATGCCAGAAGCCTAGCAAATAAAATGTGGTACCAATCTTCAAAAAGGTCTCTAGGTCTTCCCCAGGGAACTATAGACCGGTAAGTCTAACGTGCATTGTGGGTAAATTGTTTGACGGACTTATAAGGGATTACATACAGGAATACATAGGGGATAATAGTATTATAAGTGATAACCAGCATAAGTGATAACCCGCATCGTATGTGTTAGGGGGGATTAAACTTGGAGAGTCACTGGTAGAGAAGGATCTGGGTGTACTTGTAGATCACAGACTACAAATAGCATGCAATGTCAGGCAGCTGCTTCCAAAGCCAGCAGGATATTGTCATGTATCAAAAGAGGCATGGACTCGAGGGACATAATACTCCCCCTTTATAAAGCATTGGTACGGCCTCACCTGGAATATGCTGTTCAGTTTTGGTCACCAGTCCATAAAAGGGACACTGTGGAGCTGGAAAGGGTGCAGAGACGTGCGACTAAACTAATATGGGGCATGGAACATTTTAGCTACGAGGAACGATTAAAGGAGTTACAATTGTTTAGTCTTGAGAAGAGTCGTTTAAGGGGGGATATGATAAACGTATATAAGTATATAAATGGCCCATACAAAAAATATGGAGAAAAACGGTTCCAGGTTAAACCCCCCCAAAGGACGAGGGGGCACTCCCTCCGTCTGGAGAAGAAAAGGTTTAGTCTAAAGGGGCGACACGCCTTCTTTACCATAAGAACTGTGAATTTATGGAACAGTCTACCTCAGGAACTGGTCACAGCAGGAACAATTAACAGCTTTAAAACAGGGTTAGATACATTCCTGGAACAAAATAACATTAATGCTTATGCAGAATTATAAAACAACATCCCTTCCCCTTATCCCCTTATACCCTTCCCTTTAATTCCCTGGTTGAACTTGATGGACGTATGTCTTTTTTCAACCATACTAACTATGTAACTATGTAACTATGTAACTATGTAAAAAAGTCAACCCGTGCTCCACATGAACACACGCGTTCCATTGCTCATGGCAACTTCCTCATATTATTGTGTTGTGCCATACTGATAGTAGTGTTTTGTCCATGGCATTATCTTGTATTTTGGTTATTTGAATTGTATATTGTAATATTCACCGTTCTCCAGGAGGCAGAGCGTCTGGCCCCCTCCAGTGTTTTTTTGTGGTGTCCCTTGTTTAGGGCACTTTTAATTGCTTTGAAATGTTTGTTTTGTATGTGATGATTTAACAAAAGATCAGAATTCATTTACTCTAATTGAGTTGTTATTCGGGTGTGCATTTACTATACAGTTTGTGGTTTCTTTTTGGTAATATTTTGGTGTACATTCTGTTTGCACCCCAGTCATTCATTACTTTGGCTGAGCCCCCCTATTTTTACATTTGGTAATTTTGTGGTACACATTGGTAACCTGGGAGAACAGGACAGTAATGTATACCACAACATGTTAAGGGTTAAGTCCCTGAAATTGATTACGATAGTTGTCAGTAGTGTTGCTTGCGAATATTCGCAATTCGAATTTTATTTGTGAATATCGCATATTCGCGAACTCATGAATATTCGTGAATATAGCACTATATATTTTCAAAATGACGAATATTCGCTTTTTTTTTTCACAGTACACATCACGGTGATCATCCCTCTCTGCTTCCAGCTTGTGTGGTGTAAAGAAGGCTCTAATACTACTGTGTGAGACCACCGGGCAAATATTCGCATATGCGAATATTCACATATGCGAATGATCGCAAATATTGATCCCTCCCTTCTGCTGCGTCCGTCAAGTTACACTGGTAGTACTTGCT
This sequence comes from Hyla sarda, assembly GCF_029499605.1. Taxonomy (NCBI): domain Eukaryota; kingdom Metazoa; phylum Chordata; class Amphibia; order Anura; family Hylidae; genus Hyla; species Hyla sarda. The sequence continues at coordinate 421,594,439 of NC_079190.1, forward strand.
ATGAAGTTCATAAATTTTCACAAATGCGAATTTTCATATATGTAAATTTTCGCATATGCGAAAAAACACGAATATTACGAATATGCGAATTTTGCGAATATATGACGAAATTCGTCCATATATTTGCAAAATATTGCGAATTCAAATATTGCCTATGCCGCTCAACACTAGTTGTCAGATGTAACAGACTTCAGTACCAGACTTTTCTACCGACTTTTCTGGTGTCATATAATGGCTCCTAGTACTCAGATACCACCAGGAATTGTGGGAGGGCAGAACAGCAGAATAATGTGACTAGCAGTCACACAAGAAAATGATAAAAGCATCTTTTATCCAAGAAGCAATAATAAAAATGATAACTCACTGTGAGATCCGATGGCTGTAGTTTTCACGACAGGGGGATGTACAACAGAAAAACAGGGCCAGCCAGGTATTTTTTATTAAAGGGGTACTCCGGTGAAAACTTTTTTTCTTTTAAATCAACTGGTGGCAGAAAGTTAAACAGATTTGTAAATTACTTCTATTAAAAAATCTTAATCCTTCCTGTACTTATTAGCTTCTGAATACTACAGAGGAAATTATTTTCTTTTTGGAATGCTCTCTGATGACATCACGAGCACAGTTCCCTCTGCTGACGTTATTATAATAATAATAATGCTTTATTTATTGTTGTCCTTAGTGGGATTTGAACCCAAGTCCCGAGCACTGCAAGGCAGCAGTGCTAACCACTGAGCCACCATGCTTCCCTTAGCATACATCTGCTATGCATGGTTGCTAAAATGGACAGAGATGTCAGCAGAGAGCACAGTGCTCGTGATGTCATCAGTGTTCCAAAAAGAAAGGAATTTCCTCTGTAGCATTCAGCAGCTAATAAGTACTGGAAGGATTAAGATTTTTTAATAGAAGTAATTTACAAATATGTTTAACTTTCTGCCACCAGTTGATTTAAAAGAAAAAAGGTTTTCACCGGAGTACCCCTTTAAAGAAACCAGAGAGGGTGTACATTTAAATATTGATGAACATTTAATTTCTATTGCTTTCTCAGCCAGGTAAATGTATTCTTATATTATTTTGACCTATAATTTGATATGCAGGCAGAAATAATTGTTTATTCATATTATATTTTTTCTTTTACATGCTCTGATTACATTGTCTTTTCTTGATTTCCACTAATGTTCTTACATTCAAAAGTTCCGGAATATGAAGCATAAAGATCAGCGCTCTTTAGTCTAAGCTCATTCACTGCAAAGTGAAGAGAGAGAGAATCTTGGAAATAAGACCCATGTGCGGGAGCCCATAGAATTGCCAGGTCAGGCATTTAAAGGGAAACAATCATTAAACCACTAAGTTTAGTACATTGTGGGGTGAGTGAAAGGAAAGGTTCCTTCTGCAGTGTAATCTGTGACTATACTTGACAGCTATCAGGGCACTGGAAATTGGAAATGCTGAAATTGGCTAGGCATGGCTTCAATTCTGAACGCATACAGCAAGTTATTACTGAGGTCAATGAAAAGGTTTAATCTCAAAATAAACACCATTCCCACCTAGTGGCATACTAAAAATAGAACCTAAGTAACTTGGTAACCATATAGGTAGTATTAGTATTAGTAACAATTAGAAATAATGTTTATATATTTTTTTGTTTTTCAACATAATGATCACTAACATTTCCCACTTTAAAAAGGATCTGTAAGCAGAGAAGCAGCTGGTAATGTTTCTTTAGAGCAATGCTCCCAAAAAGAAAAAACATGCAAATAGCCCTGAGGAAGAAAACTTTGGCCATAAAACTGCATATGTCAGGCAGAGCCAGGACTCTTGTCTCCTTTAGATTTTTACATTTCTAATTTGGCAGCAGGAAAGATTTCTTGCTATTAATGCTATGTTAAAAGGGTACAGTGATCCCTCGACTTACAATGGCCTCAACATACAATAGTTTTAACATACAATTGTCTTTTCTGGACCATTGTAACTTGAAACCAGACTCAACATACAATGCTACAGACAGTCCAGATCTGTGAAACGTGTCAATGGCCGGAAGAACTGACCAATCAGAATGGGCATTCACTGATAAAACCCATGTACTACTGAAGCATATGCACTTAATTCCTGTCTGATAGCGCCTTCCTTCAGTACAGTGTGGTACTACATGTTCTGTACTCTTTAACTGTGCCAGGGTTAGCTGCTCCTTTGGACATTAGGTAAAGGCAACTCCATGTTACTTTTTTAGGACACTGCGTGTACTGTACATGACCCAGAAGAAGCTCCTGTCCTCTACATAGACAGTGATTTACAGCTTCCAGCAGATCTTTCTTACTTTTATATACCAGTAGTGAGACTTCAGAAAGAGGTACTTCCGGTTGTAGCAAGGGACCGATGCATACGCAGTTACACTGCACAGAGCGCTCACCCAACGCGCTGCGCTCAGGGGGAAAATTAATATGTGAACAAGGGGGGCGGGCTTAGGCCCCTTCCTCCGGGACCCAAAGCAAGACTGCTGGCAGAGGACCTGCCTTCAGAGAGTAAGTCCTATTTTTTTTTTTAGTTTCCAAGTTTCTATAGAGTTATGGTCTCAACATACAATGGTTTCAACATACAAGGGTCATCCTGGAATCAATTCATATTGTAACTTGAGGGACTACTGTATTCCAGTATAAAAAAATTGTATTTAAATAAGTTTATTACCCCAAGATATATAACTTATATAGTGTCATTGTATATATACAGTAGCCTCTAACGCACACTGTATATATATAGTCCCCCCACACTATATACTGTATATTCCTCACGCACACACTGTATATATAGTCCCCACACATACTATATATTGTCCTCACACGCACACTATATATATATAGTCCTCACACATACTATATACAGTCCTCACGTGCACACTGTATATATAGTCCCCACACACACTATATATAGTCATCACATGCACAATGTATATATAGTCCCCACACACACTATATATAGTCATCACATGCACAATGTATATATAGTCCACAAACACACTATTTATAGTCCTCATACACACAACCACACACACACACACACACATATATATATATATATATATATATATATATATATATATATATATATAGTAAGAATAAAAATGAATGTCCGCTCCCAAGATGACAAGCCAGCCAGGTGCTCCGGACGTTGCAGTCGAATGTAAGAGAAATGCTCAATAAAGATTTTGTACAGATATCTGTATTTATTCGCAGATAAATTTAGCTATTGTTCATAACTAGAAAAAGGTTTTCCCAAAATATGTTGGTTTTTTTCTACTAGTTTTATGGTCCTCCTATAGTTTTAAAGGCTGAAATAAAGTTTGGATGTTTTAACTTACGATACCTGAGTCCGAAGAGCTGGGATTCATCTTCCTTCCTGGAAATCTTCACTTGTATATACATACATTCCCCACACACACACATTGGGGGAGATTCTTAAAGAATTTTTTACCCCCAATTTTGCACCAAAATTTGGGCGTGAAAAGTATCGACCACATTTTCAAAGAGCTTTGTGCCGCAGATTCCACTGTTCACATCTATTTTGTAAAAGTGGGCGTGTCCACTTATATTGTCTGCTTTACATGATATTTTCAAAGGGGGTGAGAGTCCAGTTTACATCAAAAATTTCACAACAGCTTTTTGAACTCACAGAAATGGTTGTATGTGGTTTTATTGTTTTTTTTTTTCTTAGTTTTTATGGGGGGAAAGGTGTTATTTAAGTAATTATTTAAAAAAAAGAAAATTATTATTAAAAATGTTTATTAAAAAATATATATTTTTTTCTTGGTCACTGCACCTGCACTCACAATAAAGCTCAGAAATGTTTTATTTATACAGTTATCGCTTGTCTGGGCACTACCATGGAATATTTTTTTAGATGTTTCCGCCAGAATTTTCTGTGACATAAAATTTGGCACCAAAATTAGGTTTGCAGTATTGTTCCTCCCACATTAGGTTGGCAGCATAGTTCCTCCACACTAGGTAGGCAGCATAGTTCCCCCACCCTAGGTAAGCAGCATAGTTCCCCCCACATTAGGTAGGCAGCATAGTTCCCCCACATTAGGTTGACAGTATATAGTAGTTGCCCCCACATTAGGTTGGCAGTATAGCTCCTCCCACATTAGGTTTGCAGTATTGTTCCTCCCACATTAGGTTGGCAGCATAGTTCCCCCACACTAGGTAGGCAGCATAGTTCCCCCACACTAGGTAGTTAGCATAGTTCCCCCACCCTAGGTAAGCAGCATAGTTCCCCCCACATTAGGTAGGCAGCATAGTTCCCCCACATTAGGTTGGCAGTATATAGTAGTTGCCTTGGCAGTATAGCTCCTCCCACATTAGGTTTGTAGTATTGTTCCTCCCACATTAGGTTGGCAGTATAGTTCCCCCCACATTAGGTTGGATGTATAGTTCCCCCACACTAGGTAGGCAGCATAGTTCCCCCCACACTAGGTTGGCAGTATAGTTTCTCCCACATTAGGTTGGCAGTATATAGTAGTTGCCCCCACATTAGGTTGGCAGTATAGTTCCTCCCACATTAGGTTTGTAGTATTGTTCCTCCCACATTAGGTTGGCAGTATAATTCCCCCCGCACTAGGTAGGCAGCATAGTTCCCCCACACTAGGTAGGCAGCATAGTTCTCCCCAAACTAGGTTGGCAGTATAGTTCCCCCACATTAGGTTGGCAGTATAGTTCCCCCCACGTTAGGCTGGCAGTATAGTTTCCCCCACATTAGGTTGGCAGTATAGTTTCCCCCACATTAGGTTGGCAGTATAGTTCTGCCCACATTAGGTTGGCAGCATAGTTCTCCCACACTAGGTAGGCAGTATAGTTCCCCCCACATTGGGCTGGCAGTATAGTTCTCCCCATTAGGCTGGCATGATAGTTCCCCCCACATTAGGCTAGCAGTATAGTTCCCCCACATTAGGTTGGCAGTATAGTACCCCCCACATTAGGTTGGCAGTATAGTTCCCCCCACATTAGGTTGGCAGTATAGTTCCCCCCACATTAGGTTGGCAGTATATTTCCGACATTAGGTTGTCAGCATTGTTCCCCTCACATTAGGCTGGCAGTATAGATCCCGTCCGTATAGTTCCCCCACATTAGGCTGTAGTTCCCCTCATATTAGGCTGGCAGTATAGTTCCCCCCACATTAGACTGGCAGTATAGTTCCCCCACACTAGGTTGTTAGCATAGTTCCCCCACATTAGGTTGGCAGTATAGTTCCCCCACATTAGACTGGCAGTATAGTTCCCCCACACTAGGTTGTTAGCATAGTTCCCCCACATTAGGTTGGCAGTATAGTTCCCCCCACATTAGGCTGGCAGTATAGTTCCCCCACATTAGGCTAGCAGTATAGTCGCCCCCCCCCCACATTAGGTAGGCAGTATAATTCCGCCTTATTAGGTTGTCGTTCCCCCTTATTAGGTTGGCAGTATAGTTCCCCCCACATTAGGCTGGCAGTATAGTTCCCCCCATTAGGCTGGCATGATAGTTCCCCCCCACATTAGGCTAGCAGTATAGTTCCCCCACATTAGGTTGGCAGTATAGTTCCCCCCACATTAGGTTGGCAGTATAGTTCCCCCCACATTAGGTTGGCAGTATATTTCCACCGACATTAGGTTGTCAGCATAGTTCCCCCACATTAGGCTGGCAGCATTGTTCCCCTCACATTAGGCTGGCAGTATAGATCCCGTCCGTATAGTTCCCCCACATTAGGCTGTAGTTCCCCTCACATTAGGCTGGCAGTATAGTCCCCCCCACATTAGACTGGCAGTATAGTTCCCCCACATTAGGTTGTTAGCATAGTTCCCCCCACATTAGGCTGGCAATATAGTTCCCCCACATTAGGCTAGCAGTATAGTTCCCCCCCCCCACACACACATTAGGTAGGCAGTATAATTCCGCCTTATTAGGTTGTCGTTCCCCCTTATTAGGTTGGCAGTATAGTTCCCCCCACATTAGGCTGGCAGTATAGTTCCCCCACATTAGGTTGTACACTGTTAAAAAAAATAAAGCAAACTCAAAGATAACACATCCTAGATCTGAATGAATGAACTAATCATATGAAATACTTTTGTCTTTACATAGTCAATGCGCTGAAAACAAAATCACACAAAAATTATCAATGGAAATCAAATTTATCAACCCATGGAGGTCTACAGCCTGATCCAACTTTGATGTAGTGTCCTTAAAACAAGTCAAAATGAGGCTCAGTAGTGTGTGTGACTTCCACGTGCCCGTGTGACCTTCCTACAATGCGTGGGCATGCTCCTGATGAAGTGGCGGATGGTCTCCTGAGTGGCAGTCAGGCTACCTCTGGCAAGCACATGGAGGGCATCAATCAACTAGACGTAAATATGTTAGGTCCCACGTCAGACCACGCTTAAGCGTAATTCCACCCAGCATTCGAATATGTCAAAAGAACAGAAAAAGTATAAGTGTTCAGGGTAGTGCATAAAAATTAACTTTTATTTGGGTCATTTAAAAGTCACCCAAAAAAACCGTGTTTGATTCCAACACCATTAAAAAATAGAATAGATGTAGACCATCAGGAGCAGTAACCTTCCAGGATCGGAGGAGACGCTCAAACTGTGCCACAGCTACTTAGTAACTATAGGTTACCAAAGTTAGCAGCATATCATACCACTATTATATTATACCACCGACGCGTTTCTGCCATAAATTTATATGGCGTCCTCAGGGAGGCATATAATATGTACAAAGAAGTCAGATTGACAGGTATTATGTATATACAATCGGTATATCAAATCAAAGGAAGTATTAAAGAGGTCCTTGGCGTAGGCAACAGGTCATATATCTGCAATAACAATATTCTCATATCACTATAAATCCTATAGGGAAAAGCAGCAGGTATATATAAATAACAAGACTCTGTCCCTGTGTTATAAGCCAGGACTCTATCCGTTGGTCCACGGATCCCTGGTTTGCGGGGCGGGCACGACAACCTGCTGTGGCGCAGGGAGCTGGCTCCATCCAGCTCTGTTCACTCCGGTGTGTGAACTGTCGGCGTCTGACAGACGCCGACAGTTCACACACCGGAGTGAACAGAGCTGGATGGAGCCAGCTCCCTGCGCCACAGCAGGTTGTCGTGCCCGCCCCGCAAACCAGGGATCCGTGGACCAACGGATAGAGTCCTGGCTTATAACACAGGGACAGAGTCTTGTTATTTATATATACCTGCTGCTTTTCCCTATAGGATTTATAGTGATATGAGAATATTGTTATTGCAGATATATGACCTGTTGCCTACGCCAAGGACCTCTTTAATACTTCCTTTGATTTGATATACCGATTGTATATACATAATACCTGTCAATCTGACTTCTTTGTACATATTATATGCCTCCCTGAGGACGCCATATAAATTTATGGCAGAAACGCGTCGGTGGTATAATATAATAGTGGTATGATATGCTGCTAACTTTGGTAACCTATAGTTACTAAGTAGCTGTGGCACAGTTTGAGCGTCTCCTCCGATCCTGGAAGGTTACTGCTCCTGATGGTCTACATCTATTCTATTTTTTAATGGTGTTGGAATCAAACACGGTTTTTTTGGGTGACTTTTAAATGACCCAAATAAAAGTTAATTTTTATGCACTACCCTGAACACTTATACTTTTTCTGTTCTTTTGACAAGCACATGGAGGGCCCAAAGAAATGCCACCCCACACCCTTACTGACCCACAGCTAAACTGGTCATGCTGGAGGATGTTGCAGGCAGCAGAACGTTCTCCACGGCATCTCCAGACTCTGTCACATGTGCTCATTGTGAACCTGCTTTCATCTGTGAAGAGTACAGTGCGCCAGTGGTGAATTTGCCAATCTTGGTGTTCTCCAGCAAATGCCAAATGTCCTGCACTGTGTTGGGCTGTAAGCCCAACCCCCACCTGTGGACGTTAGGCCCTCATACCACCCTCATGGAGTCTGTTTCTGACCATTTGAGTAAATACATGCACATTTGTGTCCTGCTGGAGTGTAAACTGAGTGTAAAATACACTATATCAAAACATATACAAATTAGTGAATAATCGACTCAGGAAGGCAGGTATAAATTCCTGAGCATTCATCGAATATATATTCAGTGTATGATCACCGCTGTGAGATACATAGATACAGTATCTTAAAATCCGAAATCCAACCTCAATAGTGCAATGTGTGTAGCCAGGGCCAGATTAAGGCTGCCTGGAAGATGGAGCACTTCATTATAATCCCCCCCCCCTGACAGTTCCCCCACATTAGGTGCAGTATAGTTCCCCAACATTAGGTGCAGTATTGTTCCCCCGCATTAGGTTGGCAGTATAGTTCTCCCGCATTAGGTGCAGTATAAGTCCCCGCACATTAGGTTGGCAGTACAGTTCTCGCACATTAGGTGTGCAGTACAGTTCCCCCACATTAGGTGTGAAGTACAGTTCCCCCACATTAGGGGTGCAGTACAGTTCCACCACATTAGGGGTGCAGTACAATTACCCCACATTAGGGGTGCAGTACAGTTCCCCCACATTAGGGGTGCAGTATAGTTCCCCCACAATAGGTGGCAGTATGGTTCCCCCACATTAGGTGCAGTAACGTTCCCCCACATTAGGTGCAGTATAGTTCCCCACATTAGGTGCAGTACAGTGCCCCACATTAGGTGCAGTACAGTTCCCCACATTAGGTGCAGTGCAGTTCCCCCCACATTAGGTGCAGTATAGTTCCCCACATTGGGTGCAGTACAGTTCCCCACATTAGGTGCAGTATAGTTCCCCCACATTAGGTGCAGTACAGTTCCCCCACATTAGGTGCAGTATAGTTACCCCCATTAGGTGCAGTATAGTTCCCCCATATTAGGTTGACAGTATAGTTCCCCCACATTAGGTTGGCAGTATAGTTCCCCCAAATTAGGTTGGCAGTATATTTCCCCCACATTAGATGCAGTATAGTTCCCCCACATAAGGTGGCAGTATAGTTCCCCCACATTAGGTGCAGTACAGTTCCCCCACATTAGGTACAGTATAGCTCCCCACATCAGGTGCAGTACAATTTCCCCCACATTATGTGCAGTATAGTTCCACAAATTAGGTGCAGTATAGTTCCCCACATTAGGTGCAGTACAGTTCACCACATTAGTTGCAGTACAGTTCCCCACATTAGGTGCAGTATAGTTCCCCCACATTAGGTGCAGTACAGTTCCCCCACATTAGGTGCAGTATACTTTCCCCACATTAGGTGCAGTACAGTTCCCCCACATTAGGTGCAGTATAGTTCCCCCCTTTAGGTGCAGTATAGTTCCCCCCCATTAGATGCAGTATAGTTCCCCCACATTAGGTATAGTACATTTCCCCACATTAGGTGCAGGATAGTTCTCCACATTAGATGTAGTACAGTTCCCCACATTAGATGTAGTATAGTTCCCCCACATTAGGTGAAGTACCGTTCCCCACATTAGGTGCAGTACAGTTCCCCCACATTAGGTTGGCAGTACAGTTACCCCACATTAGGTGCAGAATAGTTCCCCACATTAGGTGCAGTATAGTTCCCCACATTAGGTTGGCAGTATAGTTCCCCCACATTAGGTGCAGTATAGTTGCCCACATTAGGTGCAGTATAGTTCCCCACATTAGGTGCAGTATAGTTCCCCACATTAGGTGCAGTATAGTTCCCCCACAGACATACAGCCTTCAGTGATATATAGTTCCCCACATTAGGTGCAGTATAGTTCCTCCCATAAGTTGCAGTATAGTTCCCCCACATTAGATTCAGTATAGTTCCCTCACCTTAGGTGTAGTATAGTTCCCCATATTAGGTGCAGTATAGTTCCCCACATTAGGTGCAGTACAGTTCCCCCACATTAGGTTGGCAGTATAGTTCCCAACATTAGGTGCAGTCTAGTTCCCCCACATTAGGCGCAGTACAGTTCCCCACATTAGTTGCAGTACAGTTCCCCCACAGACATACAGCCTTCAGTCATATATAGTTCCCCCACATTAGGTGCAGTACAGTTCCCCCTTTAGGTGCAGTATAGTTCCCCCACATTAGATACAGTATAGTTCCCCCACATTAGGTGTAGTACAGTTCCCCACATTAGGCGCAGTATAGTTCCCCACATTAGGTGTAGTACAGTTCCCCACATTAGATGCAGTATAGTTCCCCCACATTAGGTGTAGTACAGTTCCCCACATACTTTTATGGTCTACCAGAGCAGCCCAGGAGCAGGTGAGTGGAGCACCCATCTGGACTCATTGGACCCCTGTGATTGCTTTGCGGGTTTGCCAATGAGTCTCTCAAAGTCCCCAGTATTGATCATGGCATCTAAAGAGTTAATGGCAGGCATTGGCGTGCCCACTCCTTAAATAAGTACTCCGCTGTTAGACATCTTATCTCCTCTCCAAAAGATAGAGGATAAGATGTCTAATCGCTGGGCCTCGCCACTGGGGACCCCCGCGATCCCCCCAGCAGCAACCCGGTACCTCAGCAGGGCGGAGCTAAGTTTTCTCTGGGGCTGATGACTAGCGGTGCAGGGGATGGGGCATTGTGACGTCGTGGCCCAACCCCCTCATGACGTCACATCTGCCCCCTCAATGCAAGTCTATGGAAGGGGTGTCACGCCCCCTCACATAGACTTGTATTGAGTGGGTGGAGCATGATGTCATGAGAGGGCGGGGCAGTGAGGTCACGATGCCGCGTCAACTTGCACCACCCATCATCAGCCTTGAAGAAAACTTAGCTCCGGGCTGCTAAGATACCGGGCTGCTGCAAGGGGGATCGCGGGGATCCCCAGCGGCGGGCCCCAGCGATTAGACATCTGATCCCCTATCCTTTGGATAGAGGATCCGATGTCTAACAGCGGAGTACCCTTTAAGGACAATGGTATTACCTAATGGCAGTGGTCTCTCAGCAGAATAATGTACACTAGCACACTGCAGACAATTTTACTTGTGAGCTATAAGATACCTATGTGTATCAATTCGCAGTGGAAACATTTTCAGCCAAGTTGTATTTTTCAAACTACTTTCTATTGCTTACCCCTCAGAGATACAAACTCTTAGCCTTTGACCTTAGTAGAAATTATTTGCACAAATTAGGTAAACATGCATCCTAATGGGGGAAACATTGTTGGTAATTGTCGGACTGAAGATCTTCAGACAATTCATGTAAGTATATGGCCAGCTTTAGTAAACTCACAGTGTCAGCTAATAAGGAAGGGAAGGAATTTCATGATTAGAGTCTTTTTATTAAATAAACATTCTGTAATGAAATCTGAAAAAGAGTCACGCATAATTTCCACTACTCCTTCATGGGGTTGTCTGAGTAAATATTATTACAAAACAGTTCAGGGGACGAGGGGATAAAATAACAAACTTACTTGCTTCCAATTCCCTACTGGTGCCAGTCCCCGCTGGGAGGTGATCTCTATCCCGACACTTAGGAAATGCCTAAACAGTGGAGAATTAGGGAGGTGGGTAATCAGTGAGGCAATGACGGGCTGAGGGGACATTTCCTGGATAGAGGATAACACATCAGGGACAGCACCAGTGGATGATGGGCAGCAGGTGAGTATGTGTTTTTGTTTTGTTTTTGTCCCCTCCCCCTAGACACTTTTACATATACAATTATTTACTCAGACAAGACCTTCAAGCTATAAAAATACTTTGCACTTATTGATTTCCTAACATGATACATTTGGGTTTATAATGACATTCATCTATGAGTAGCTAGCGGTGTTAATTGAAAAGGAAGACATTATTAGATGTGAGATGTAAGTGTTTATCGGATGTGAGAAACGTGGATTTCAAGTTTTACTGAATTGTCCTACATGGAAATTTCTCCTTTTCTATATAAACTCTACAAAAAGAGCATTTAATAATTACAATAACAATAATATTTATTTATATAGCACCAACATATTATGCAGCATGTCACAATTTTGAGGATACATGTATGAACAAAAATCAGGCATTTACAGAATTACACTCCAATTATTCAAACAGGAGGTGCGAGGGCTTTGCTCGCAAGAGCTTACAATCTATTAAAAAAGTCCTACAAAGTATAGTCTGTTATTTGTTCATGCTATCTTTATACGCAGCCTCTACTAACTGATATGGGCCCTTTGTGATACCATCCATCTCTCATTGTTTAAAGAATGCGCAAAGAGGCATAGTAGAGCCAGTATGGTGGAACATAAAACCATACAACCCATACAATAGATCCAGGCCCGGCATGTTTTAATGTGTGGTCCTTTAATTTTAAATAATAGCCTTGTCTTCTCCCTCAGGCAATTCTCGGGTTACCCTCCTTGGCCTCATTGTGTTAGGAAGTGGGAGGGCCTCTCCAGTTGCAGTATAATTATTGTAAGAGCACTGGATGTTATCCAATGCTGGCGGACACTCATTCAGGTCACGATGTGACTCTTGTCACAGAACGAGACAGTCTGCCTGTCTATCTCAGTGGCCCGGACTCAACCTGTCTGCCCTTCCTCGTTCACACCTTCACTTATCCTGCTCCTAATCTTGCAGTGAGGCAGTTAACCGCTTGAGTGCGAAGAATGACTGACAGCAGCTGTCTCTTTCACAGCAGATTGGACCAAAAGCTTCCTTCGTCACAGGCAGCGTTGTGATTCTGCTTAACCCGTTCTTTGGTAGAACTGCCTGCGAATCTGAAAGCAGAACGATCCGTCTGTTCTTTTTCCGTATGTTCCAGTCTTCATTATGAATTGTCTGCCCCTCTACCTACATATGGGGACATCTGGACTTTAAAAGGTGCAATCAAGATTCTACATATAATTTCATAATGAATAAAGATTATTGAACTGATTTGCCAGGGTTGAAAATTGCTGTAAATTTCGCTCATTCGTATCTAAGTGAATTATAAGATGGTAGAATTGATTTGCCAAGATTCATCACAAATTAGTCTGATTTATCTTCTAAGGAATAAAAAAAAAAGGGTAATGCATGAGCTGCCACATAGGTGTGATAAGATTATTATAGCGTACCTGTCATTACAATAACTTTTGACATGTCTTAGGGACATGTCAACAGTTTTTATTAGTCGGAGCCTTAGTGTTTAACAGATCAGTAGAATTAGCAGGACAGTCCATAGATTTACAATATAAGTCTGTCCTGGTCACATGACACAGAGCCAGGAGAATGCGCTAAGCACGCATTTCTCCCAGCCCATTCTAATGATCGGTCGGAGTCTGGACACTCATATTCCGACTGATCAAAGCTTTTCATATGTCTCTATGACATATTAAAAGTTTTTTTTTTTATAATGACAGGTATGCTGTGTAATGCTGTGTATCTATGGCCAGAATACACAGGCAATTTTTTTTTATTTTTTTATTAAAAGAGCAGTTATGCTTTTATTAAAGCTAATAGAGAATAAAGATTTTTGATTCGGACGAATTTATTAGTAGCAAATCTGTATTAAAAACAGCTATTTCTGGCCTACAAAGAGCCTCAATAGGGGCTTGCTGTAACATGCATAGGGTATGTGCTTAGTGAAATAATACTGTTATTCAGTATGACATGCAGATTAGAAATGTCGCTATTAGAATCACGAGCGGCACAATGACAGAGCCTGGAAGTGGCATCAGTATGAGGAGACCATATAGTGGCTGAATGACACAGCGTGGAGGTGGCGGCCGCATGAGGAGACCATAAAGTGCCTGAATGACACAGCGTTGAGGTGGCAGTAGCATGAAGAGACCATATAGTGTCTGAATGACACAGCACAGAGGTGGCGGCAGCATGAGGAGACCATATAGTGGCTGAATGAAACAGCCTGGAGGTGGCAGAAGCATGAGGAGAACATAAAGTGGCTGAATGACACAGCGTGGGGGGCGCAGCAGCATGAGGAGACCAATGTAGTGCCTGAATAACACAGCGTGAGGTGGCGGCAGCATGAAAAGAACATATAGTGGCTGAATGACACAGCCTGGAGTAGGCTGCAGCAAGGGGAGACCATATAGTGGCTGTAGGTGACGAAAGCATGAGGAGACCATACAGTTGCAGAATGAGACAGCCTGGAGGTGGCAGCAGCATGAGGAGAACAAATGGTGGCAGTATGAATCAGCCTGGAGCTGGCATCAGCATGAGGAGACCAGATGGTGGCAGTATGAGACAGCCTGGAGCTAGCATCAGCATGAGAAAAACATATGGTGGCAGTAAGAGACAGCCCGGAGCTGGCAACAGCATGAGGAGAACATATAGTGGCAGTATGAGACAGCATGGAGGTGGCATAAGCAACATCAGGAGTCCTGAAAGTGACCTGGTGACATAGTGGGGCGGTGGGTGGCAATACCAGTACCCAGTGACTAAGGTTGGTAAAAGTGATCTTGGCATCAGATGTGTGGCATCAGGTGGGTGGAAGGATAAGAATGATAGCTGAGGCAGGTAGGCAGAAGAAAACGGTCTCTTTTGTAATAGTGTTTGTGTGCACGATTAAGGATTGAGGATATGCATTACGTAAAACTTAACTTTTAATAATATTCTTAGGATAAATTATATGTACCCAAAAATTCGGTGAAATCAAACAAAAGGAAAGGTGTGCAAAAAAACACCATGTGCCACATACACCACCAAGTACTGATGTGATGCAAAGATCTCTAAAAGATTGAAGGGAACAAAGTATGGTCCATTGTAACCGGTGGGGTAAAAACTTCCCCTGTAAGGTCCTACTCTCGCATTATTAATTCCCTTCTTGACAAGTGTTACTCACCCTTAAAAGGGCGGCCCCACTCAGAAACCTCTCCCTATTTCCACCTACAAACACTCCCATTTCCCAGGGTTTTTAGGTAGAAATAGGGAGAGGTTTCCTCGAAAAGGTGGAACAGAACAACATATTGTCTAGAGATGAGCGAATCGAAGTTGACGAACCCGAATTTCTTACGAATTTCATGAAATATTCGATTTGCAATGAATGCGAATATTGCAGCAATTCTATTGCGCAAATTGCTTCATTAAACTTCATTTACTGCAGTCCAGTCTCCAGGGCATCTAAAATGGCGGATCCACATGTCAGTACATGGGACAAGGAATGCTCTGAAGGCGGGAAGGCAAGGCGGGAAAGGAAGTAGGCGGAATGACCACATGCAGGATGCAGCCTATCAGTAGCCAGTCAGCCCTGTGATATCACAGCCCTATATATTCGGCAGCCATTTTGTGGCTCTTCATATCATTCATTACACTGCATAGAGATAGGACAGACATCGCTTTGTGTGTGTTACACAGAAAAGCTCATTCCAGCATTGTTTCAAATCCTAGTCACAGCGTTCTTGTGGACAGAGAGTAGTGTTTTTTTCACTGAAAAGGATTTTTACTGCAGCCATTAACCCCCCAGTCACTTTCTTCAGCATTGTATTACAGAGAGGGGCAGATTGCTGTGTGTTGTCTCATACATTTCATCAAGCTGCCTCAACTTCATAAACCTTAGCAGAGGAGGCAGGAATAATTTTTCAACGCAATTCTGTGTCTTTGTTTCACAACCACTGTAGACAGTATAATACCCAGCAGTCCATTCCTAATAGTCTTTGACAAAGAGCAATTTTGTGTTTAGTACACAGCTTTCTTGTGCTGCAGCACTGTTGTGTACTGCTGGTGTTGTGCAAAAATATGTTTTTCTAAGCGTACTGTACTGCATTTTTCTGCCCTCATAAGTGCATGCCACATATATACATCTAAGTAGTGTACTGTTTTGTACCTGTTAATCTGTCAAGGGCCTAAATACTGTGAAAGTCCAGGCAAAAGTAATCACACTGGCTGGTGTTTTACTAAAATATGTATTTTTAAGCATACTGTACAGCATTTTTCTGCCCTCATAAGTGCATACCACATACGAACATCTAAGTTGTGTACTATTTTGTACCTGTTAATCTGTCAAGGGCCTAGATACTGTGAAAGTCAGGCAAAAGTAATCACCGGCTGTTGTTTTACAAAAATACAGAGTTTTTAAGCACACTGTAGCGCATTTTTCTGCCCTCATAAGTGCATACCACATACCTACATCTCTAAGTAGTGTACTATTTGTTACCTGCTAATCTGTCGTGGGCCTACATACTGTGAAAGTCCAGGGAAAAGTAATCACCGGCTGGCGTATTACAAAAATACGTATTTTTAAGTGTACTGTAGCGCATTTTTCTGCCCTCATAATTGCATACCACATACCTACATCTAAGTAGTGTACTATTTTGTACCTGTTAATCTGTCAAGGGCTTATATAATGTGAAAGGACAGCTAATAGTACACACCTGCTGCTGTTCTAGACAAATACTGTTTTAAGCGTAGTGAAGCGTATTGTACTCCCCTGATATACGCAATAAGTATGTCAGGCAGAGAAGTGCCAGGGCATGCACAGTGGAGTGGCAGAGGCCTAAATTCATAAGGCGCAGGCCGAAGGTCTCAACAAAGTAGGGGCGTGTGGCAGCTAGAGTCACAGCGAGAGGTCTGAGCTCTCGGTGTCAGCTAGCAGTCATGTCTCGACCAGCAACCCAGCAGCCGTGATTGATCGGTTCACTCGGACATCCACATCATCCCAAGTGAAATCCGACTCTCTCAGTCAACAGTTGGTGGGTTCCTCAGACTCATCCCTCACTTGGCATGGCCCTCATGCTGCTGCTGCCACCTCAAGGCTCTGTCATTGTGCTGCTCTATGGTCTCCTCATGCTAATACTACCACCTCCAGGCTTTGTCATTGTGCCGCCATATGGTCTCCTCATGCTGATGCTGCCACCTCCAGACTCTCTCATTGTGCTGCCATGGATACTGAAAAACATAATTAAGGTGCTGGTCCCCAGTTTCAGAAATTCCTTTGCATCAGGGTCACTTTCAGGACTTATGCTTCATCACCTCCAGCCTGTACCATTCAGTCAGTATATGGTCTCCTCATGCTTCAGTCAACTCCAGGCTGTACCATTCATCCACTATATGGTCTCTTCATACTGATGCCACCTCCAGGCTCTGCCATGTGACATCTGACTCCTTGTTAAATTTGGTCCTTGGTACCCACACGCCGGGGCTCGGGACACTAAAACTTGGGAGTTAAAATATCAATTTCAAAATCCTCAATTTCAATTTCAAAATCTTAAACTTAAATTTAAAAATCTTAAATTTCAATGGTCTTCTTATGCTTCTGCCAACTCAAGGCTGTGCCATTCAGACACTTTATGGTCTCCTCATGCTTCAACCAACTCCAGGTTGTGCCATTCAGCCACTATATGGTCTCTTCATGATTCAGCCACCTCTAGGCTGTGTCATTCAGCCAATATATGATTTACTGATGCTCCTGAGCCCGGGCCTGGGCCTAAAAAGTTTTATGGTAGCACTAGCTACCATAAATCTTCAATTTAAATTTCAAAATTCATCTTTTAGTCTTAGGGATTGTGAAGCCCTAGTGTCTACTCATGCTGCTGCCAGCTCCAGGCTGTGTCATTCAGCAACTACATCGTCTTCTCATGCTACCAACACCTCCACACTGTGTCATTTAGCCACTATATGGTCTCCTCATGCTGCCAACACCTCCACGCTGTGTCATACACACACGCTCATGTGTCCTCATGTCGGTTCACCTTCTGCAGACACATCTTGCATGTGGCCATGTTTACTTCCTCCGAATGCTTGATGAAAAGTAGCTGATTTTCCCACCAACAGTCTGCACTGATTGACTGTTACTGCCATCGACTCCAGGAACCCCTTTTCCACTACCTCCAAGGAAGGTAGGCAGCCGCGAAGCAGGTGGTCTACCCCGGGCATGTTTGGCTCCTTCTGCCACCATGCTGACTGCCATCCATGCTACAAACTTGCTGGCTCAGCTGCTGCCTCATGGGCAACCTGCAACCACCTTCTCCTAATGATGATGAAGCCCCTTCTGCGCCAGCTCCCAAGTGCAATCGGCTTCATCATCATCATCGAGTTGTTTCTGCATGTCACTTATGTCCTCCTCAGGTTCCTCAAAAGTGTCTGCTTCAGGAGCCTGAACGCTCGCAACACCACCTCCCATGCAATCTCCTCATCACTACTGGCCCACCTAGCGAAGGAAACAGTGCATGTCTCCTCCACTTCTTGGCTGGGCAATAGCTGCTGACTGTCCTCTAGTAGATCATCCTGACTAAATAGTGGAGCTGAACTCAAAAGATATTTCTGTGGGGGAGGGAAAATCATAGGACAGAGGCAATGGGAGGAAAGCAACTGCTCCCAGGCCATGGCAACTGAGGGTTGTGTCTGAGGAACCTACTGACTGTTGACTGGGGGAGTCAGATGTCACTTGCGATGAAGTGGATGACTGTGTTAACCAATCGATGACGGCAGATGGGTTGCTGGTTGAGACACGATTGCTAGCTGGTACCGGGAGCTCAGGCCTCTCGCTGCGACTGCTGCTGCCACTCGATGTCCCACCTCGGCCATTGATAGGATGAGCACGCTGTCAGGCCCAGGCAGCAGGGATAAGGCGAGGCCCAGGCTCCTTACATGACTATCACCGGCCGAGGTGGGACATCGCTGCGGCCAGCAATGCGCTGAGCACAGTATGACTCACCGTCCCCAGGAAGCAGAAAGACCAGCACCAGAGGACCGGGACACCAATATCAGTGCAAGGTGAATTAAAGTTTGTTTTTTATGTTTTTGCAGCCCGGGCACAGGGGAAATGAAAAATGTTTCACCACAGTTCTCCTTTAACTGTGCTAAACGTTCATTTGTATGGGGAGATCAGAAGAGAAAGTTGGCAGATGACAGCTTTTAAATGTGTATGGCTATCATTACTCCATAATGCTATGTTCCCACACAGTATAAACTGATACAAATGGAAATAAATGTGTAAAAAAGCCTCTAAAACTATGGGAACGTCGCCTCATGCAAATTTCATGATTGCCGATAGTTTGTAAATGTTTAAACCACACAAGTCTATCTATGAACTAAATAACATTATTTCTTTTCTGGCATAAAATAGTTTATTTGAGGATTATAGGGACAAAATACTAATTTAGTTGGAATCCCCAAACAGTAAAAACCTATGTACAATCTATTTCCATGTGACTGCACACTTGTTTCTGCAAAAGGGTTAATATTCTGAGTGCTAATGGCGTCTGAAGACATTAATCTATAAATCCATTCACGCCAAAAAATTTTCCACACTTCCTCGCACACTTCTCATACTCTGGTGAGAATGGATTAATCCATTTGGTGCCTGAGGAAGCGTGCAGAATGGTTGTGCAACTGGAGACCTGTGGGCTGGATGCGGTCTCCTAGGGGATTAAATCCTTTCCCACAATATAGCTGTGAGTGAGTCAAAACAAGCAGGAGAGAGAATCAGGCAAGCTGCGGCGGTATTCTGTCCATCGAACGTATATCAAAGGCACGAAGTACACGGTAGAGGACGACAGATTCGTGCACCTCTTAATGTGACAGGAACCCACAGACGTGTCTTATAAATCATACGGGCTCCGCATCTATACGGCGAGCTAGGTTTGATTTGTATAAATAATCCTATTATCTTCTACCTCCCTCTGCCTTTACAGCGGCGTGCAGTGTCACACTCGTGCACTCAGATTGTCACACAGAGGTAACAAAATCAAAATTAAGCAGTTGCTTGGAGGCCCTATTAATGCTGCAGCTCTGGAGCTAAATCATTTTCTTAAAGAGACAGATTTATTATACAAGGAAATGAGGATGCTCGCAGCACATTTCCTTTCTGTATGTCTGGAACTGAAAATGCAAGTCATCTTTTGGCGAGGAATAAAAAACACTCCTCTTCCTTTAAAGCTGGCACATTAGGAAATTGCATATACAGTGATTCCTTAATAATTACTTTAATTGCTCCCGTTACATGAGGGAAGGAATAATGTAATAGGCGAGATCAGGAGCGGGGGAAATAAAATTCATGATGCCTGCTCTCCGTGCTGTCATTCTACTTTATAACGCCTGCACTCTGTGAATACATAAAGCAAGGGGCTGTCATGGGCTGACGGCCATCTCTTCTCTCCACTGGTTTAATCCAAGCGCTGCAAACGGCACCTGTATTCTGAAGACAGCGCAGGCACGGCAGTCATGAGTAATTTCATTTCCTATTTCCTGCTTTCCCCGATTACCTGGATCGCTTCTACTCATAAAGGAAGACTTTCAGATAATAGTTGTGTGGTGTCCTGGTACCGTATTTCATACTGTACCTTCGTAGAAGTCCCCATAGTCAGAGTCCCTGGGAACGTCGGGGTCCCTCTTATTTAGTTATCCCCTCATCACCCCTTAGTTGGTTCATATTTGTATAGAAATTCATATAAATATAAATATGTATATATTCAAATGCCTACCTGTTCAGCGTAGCAGGACCTGCGGGTCATGTGATTAGGTTCAGAACTCTATGGTTTTGCTAAAGGACCTTTGGTGGTTCTCATGACGTGTTCACCCACAATGCAATGTAATGGTGAGTGACAGTTGTTATGGACCAATCCAAAACGGCCAGCCCCTGCCCATACAAGGGAGCTGCGCCATCTGGATCGCTCTCTTGGGGTGCTGATTCTGGATTAGGTAGGACCTCCGCAGCTTACAAGACGATTTACTAGGCCAAAGCCTTGCTGCCTCGGCCTATAAAATAGCGGATATACTAAGCAATTCCCCGCTACTCACCGCAAGATCACTGGACCTAAACGCACCCTTAAATCCAGCGTATCTATGCTACAAAATCTCTGAGAAGCTAAATTGAGCTTATCTGATCCCAACCAACTGTCAATCGCTGCTCAGCTATATCTATAGAGACTCTGTTATCTGGACTCTTACTATTGCTGCATGTACAGAAATTCTTCAGTAAAAGTTCCTGCAAGTTTTCAGTTAACAGTGGTTGTGGACAATCCTTTATTCTGCATTCACCTATTGCTCTTGGGAAGATTACTTATTTAACGTAACGTATATTACGTATTTAACCCTCACCCTGGCGTCACGAGTGACAAGGGTTAACAGTGCCCTTTATTATTCTGAACAGCAACACCCTAACTACCCTACACCCCACAAGGCTTTATCCCCCAAGGTTACCCCAGTTGTATATTAGTTAGTTGCTGAGCATGTAATTCCTTCATATAAAAGTGAAGGGTGATCGAAAAAGCAAACTTATGATCTAAAACTATTAGTAGATTGCTTTTGCTTGATCCAATTTTTTTAGGAGTGAAGAAATGCAGAAGTAATGATCTAGATGGGCTTCACAGAACATAATAAGGTATAAATCTTTCCACCATAATTTTGCTCTGGGCTGTTCTGGCTTTGGCTGACACTGCTGACCAAAATACAATGTGTTAACCAAGCCTAAAGCCAATTTCAGAAGAGCGTAATATGGCCACATTTTTGTGTCCATATTATGACTGTAAGTCTCGGTCGAACCACAGGTCAATCTGGATCTTTCCCCAACCACTATCCCTACCTACTTGGATTTGTAAAAACCCATGTGGAGAAATCAAGCTTTCAAATCAATGTTCTTGCTCTTGATATGTTTTAATAAAGGTTTAAAATTGCATCCATAACATGCATAGTACAGGATTAAGTTACAGTTGCTGCTCCACATTTATCCATACACTTTATTTCTTGCAGAGGAGAATGCTGTGCTGATTTGTACCACTACTATCCTTCCTACTTAGATAATCTGACCTAAATGGCAGCCCTTGGGCAGCATCATCAGGAGTCCTGAAAGTGACCCGGTGACAGAGTGGGGCAGTGGGAGGCAATATCAGTACCCGCTGACGAAGGTCTTTAACCCCTTCAGGACGGAGCCCATTTTGGCCTTAAGGACCGGAGCGTTTTTTGCACATCTGACCACTGTCACTTTAAACATTAATAACTCTGGAATGCTTTTAGTTATCATTCTGATTCCGAGATTGTTTTTTCGTGACATATTCTACTTTAACATAGTCGTAAATTTTTGTCGATACTTGCATCCTTTCTTGGTGAAAAATCCGTAAATTTGATGAAAAATTTGAAAATTTAGCATTTTTCTAACTTTGAAGCTCTCTGCTTGTAAGGAAAATGGATATTACGAATACATTTTTTTTGGTTCACATATACAATATGTCTACTTTATGTTTGCATCATAAAATTGACGTGTTTTTACTTTTGGAAGACACCAGAGGGCTTCAACGGTCAGCAGCAATTTTCCGATTTTTGACAAAATTTTCAAACTCAGTATTTTTCAGGGACCAGTTCAGGTTTGAAGTGGATTTGAAGGGTCTTTATATTAGAAATACCCCATAAATTACCCCATTATAAAAACTACACCCCCCAAAGTATTCAAAATGACATTCAGTCAGCATTTTAACCCTTTAGGTGTTTCACACGAATAGCAGCAAATTGAAGGAGAAAATTCACAATCTTCATTTTTTACACTCACATGTTCTTGTAGACCCAATTTTTGAATTTTTAAAGGGGGTAAAAGGACAAAATTTTTACTTGTATTTGTAGCCCAATTTCTCTCGAGTAAGCACATACCTCATATGTCTATGTAAAGTGTTCGGCGGGCGCAGTAGAGGGCTCAGAAGGGAAGGAGCGACAAGGGGATTTTGGAGAGTACGTTTTTCTGAAATGGTTTTTGGGGGGCATGTTACCTTTAGGAAGCCCTTATGGTGCCAGAACAGCAAAAAAAAAAAAAACACATGGCATACCATTTTGGAAACTAGACCCCTCGGGGAATGTAACATGGGATAAAGTGAACCTTAATACCCCACAGGTGTTTCACGACTTTTGCAAATGTAAAAAAAAAAATTTTTTACCTAAAATGCTTGTTTTCCCCAAAATTTTTTATTTTTAAAAAGGGTAATAGCAGAAAATACCCCTAAAAATTTGAAGCCCAATTTCTCCCGATTCAGAAAACACCCCATATGGGGGTGAAAAGTGCTCTGCTGGCGCACTACAGGTCTCGGAAGAGAAGGAGTCACATTTGGCTTTTTGAACGCAAATTTTTCTCTGGGGGCATGCCGCATTTAGGAAGTCCCTATGGTGCCAGGACAGCAAAAAAAAACCACATGGCATACCATTTTGGAAACTAGACCCCTCGGGGAACGTAACAAGGGGTTAAGTGAACCTTTATACCCCACAGGTGTTTCACGGCTTTTGCATATGTAAAAAAAAAATTTTTTTTTTTACCTAAAATGCTTGTTTTCCCAAAAATTTTACATTTTTAAAAAGGGTAAAAGCAGAAAATACCCCCCAAAATTTGTAACACAATTTCTCCCGAGTACGGCGATACCCCATATGCGACCCTTAACTGTTGCCTTGAAATACGACAGGGCTCCAAAGTGAGAGCGCCATGCGCATTTGAGGCCTAAATTAGGGATTGCATAGGGGTGGACATAGGGGTATTCTACGCCAGTGATTCCCAAACAGGGTGCCTCCAGCTGTTGCAAAACTCCCAGCATGCCTGGACAGTCGACGGCTGTCCGACAATACTGGGAGTTGTTTTGCAACAGCTGGAGGCTCCGTTCTGGAAACAGTGGCGTACCAGACGTTTTTCATTTTTAAGTTTATATGTAGTGTTTTTTACTTTTTATTTCATTTTTTGTTAGTGTAGTGTAGTGTTTTTAGGGTACAGTCGCACAGGCGGGGGTTCACAGTAGTTTCTCGCTGGCAATTTGAGCTGCAGCAGAAAGTTTGCGGCAGCTCAAATTTGCAGCCAGATACTTACTGTAATCCTCCGCCCATGTGAGTGTACCCTGTACGTTCACATTGGGGGGGACATCCAGCTGTTGCATAACTACAACTCCCAGCATGCCCGTTGGCTGTCGGTGACTGCTGAGAGTTGCAGTTTTGCAACAACTGTAGGCACACTGGTTATGTATCACTGAGTTTGTGACCTAACTCAGTGTTTCACAACCAGTGTGCCTCCAGCTGTTGCAAAACTACAACTCCCAGCATGTACGGTGCATGGTGTACGGTGACTGCTGAGAGTTGTAGTTTGCAACAGCTGGAGGCACACCAGTCGTGAAACACTGAGTTAGGTAAAAAAAAACTCTGAGTTTCACAACCAGTGTGCCTTCAGCTGTTGCAAAACTACAACTCTCAGCAGTCACCGACAGCTAACGGGCATGCTGGGAGTTGTAGTTATGCAACCAGCAGATGCACCACTACAACTCCCAGCATGCACTTTAGCTGTTTGTGCAAGCTGGGAGTTGTAGTTATACAACAGCTGAAGGTACACTTTTCCATAGAAAGAATGTGCCTCCAGCTGTTGCAAAACCATAAGTCCCAGCATGCCCATAAGGGAATGCTGGGAGTTGTGGTGGTCTGCCTCCTGCTGTTGCATAACTACAGCTCCCAGCATGCCCTTTTTGCATGCTGGGAGCTGTTGCTAAGCAACAGCAGGAGGCTGTCACTCACCTCCAACGATCCAGACGCTGCAGGTCAGTCCCGCCGCCGCAGCTGCTCCTGGGGCCCCGATCCCAACAGGGGCGCCGGGGATCGGGGTCCCCAGCACCCGGGGTGCACGTCCCGCACCCGCTCACGTCCTCCGGAAGAGGGGCGGAGCGGGTGCGGGATTGACACCCGCAGCAGGCGCCCTGATTGGTCGGCCGGTAATCCGGCCGACGAATCAGGGCGATCGTGAGGTGGCACCAGCGCCACCTCACCCCTGCAGGCTCTGGCTGTTCGGGGCCGTCAGAGACGGCCCCGAACAGCCAGTAATTCCGGGTCATCGGGTCACTGGAGACCCGATTGACCCGGAATCGCCGCAGATCGCTGGACTGAATTGTCCAGCGATCTGCGGCGATCGCCGACATGGGGGGGCATAATGACCCCCCTGGGCGATATGCCGGGATGCCTGCTGAACGATTTCAGCAGGCATCCGGCTCCGGTCCCCAACCGGCTAGCGGTGGGGGCCGGAATTCCCACGGGCGTATGGATACGCCCTCGGTCCTTAAGGACTCGGGATGCAGGGCGTATCCATACGCCCTATGTCCTGAAGAGGTTAAAAAAAAGGAGAGGCATCAGATGTGCGGCACCAGGTGGCTGGCAGGCTCTGAATAGAGAGAGGCAGGATGGCAGAAGAAAATGGTCTCTTTTGCAAAAGTGTTAGTGTGCACAAGAAAATATTGAGGATATGCATTATGTAAAACTTAACTTTTAAATATATTCTTTGGCTAAAATATATGTAACCAAATTATATATTTTTTTTATTTAACAAAAGCAAAGGTGTGCAAAAAACACCATGTGCCACCTACACCACCAAGTACTGATGTGATGCAAATACCTCTAAAAGGTGGAAGGGAACAGCGTATGGTCCATTGTAACCGGAGGGGGAAAAAACTTCCCATGTAAGGTCCTACTCTAGCATTATTAATTCCCTTATTGGCAAGTGTTACGTGCCCTAAAAAGGGAGGTCCCACACAGGAACCTCTCCCTATTTCCACCTACAAATACTGCCATTTCCCAGGGTTTTTAGGTGGAAATAAGGAGAGGTTCCTGTGTGGGGCCGCCCTTTTTAAGACGAGTAACACTTTTCTTGAAAGGGTGGAAGGGAACAACGTATTGTTCATTGTAGCAGGTGGGGGTAAAAACTTCCCCTGTAAGGCCCTACTCTCTCCCTATTAAAGGGGTACTCCGGCACTAAGACTGTCACACCCCCTACCATAGGCTTGCATTGAGGGGGTGGAGCGTGACATCACATGGGGGCAGAGCCGTGACGTCACAATGCTCCGGCCCCGTGATCGCCAGTAATCAGACCCGGAGCGAACATGCTCCGGGGTCTGATTGTAACGGGGTGCTGCGTGTAAGATCACGGGGGTCCCCAGCGGCGCGACCCCCGTGATCAGGCATCTTATCCCCTATCCTTTGGACCGGAGTACCCCTTTAATTCCCTTCTTGGCAGGTGTTACTTGCCCTAAAAAGGGCGGCCCAACACAGGAAACTCTCCCTATTTCCACCTCAAATCCCTGGGAAATGGCAGTGTTTTTGTAGGTGGCAATAGGGAGTGGTTCCTGTGT
The DNA here is from genome assembly GCF_029499605.1 of Hyla sarda. Taxonomy (NCBI): domain Eukaryota; kingdom Metazoa; phylum Chordata; class Amphibia; order Anura; family Hylidae; genus Hyla; species Hyla sarda. The sequence continues at coordinate 421,620,389 of NC_079190.1, forward strand.
GGGGCCGTCCTTTTTAGGGCGAGTAACATTTGCCAAGAAGGGAATTAATAATGTGAGAATAGGGCCTTACAGGGGAAGTTTTTACCCCCACCGGTTACAATGGACCATACGTTGTTCCCTTCCATCTTTTAGAGGTCTTTTCATCACATCATTACTTGTCCAATAAAGTGGAGAGCCAGAAGTTATCCCGCTGCCAATTCGGCATTCACTATGCAAGCAATTGAGCATGCATCGTGCCATTTGTGCAAGTGACTCGGAGGGACTCCCTGCCTCCATCTCCACTGCATACTGCCACGGTGTGTCCGGATCCTCTGTCTCGCCTTCCTTATAACCTTCCAGCTCCTCTGGCTGCTCCTGCTCCTCCTCTCCTGTCAGATGACTGTATAAAACACCCATTTTGTGTGCTCCACTGTCCCCCTCCAATTCCAGTTCAGCCCCACAGGGCTCATGTGGCCGTGACATCTAGGCGCCACTTCTCCAGTGCCCTGACCAGCCAACGTTTCCAACACATGTTGTAGTAAATGATTCAGTGGAATGACGTCATTCATCCCCAAATCCTGGCGATTGACTAATAATGTGGCTTCCTCAAAGGGTCTGAGCAAATGGCATGTGTCACATATAAGCTGCCACTGGTTGACATTGAAGTTACACAGGAGAGTCCCCCTATTCACTTGGATCATCAAGATGGCTTTTCTCTGTTCGTATAGTCGTTCCAACATATGGAGGGTGGAATTCCAATGTGTGGAAACGTCGCAAATCGGACAATGTTGGGGGATATCGTTCTAACGCTGCAGCTTAAGGAGGGTGTGCTTTGAGGTGTACGAGTGGCTGAAGTGCATGCAAAGTTTCCTTCCCATTGTTCAGATGTCTTGCAGATGGGAGGGAACACTTCAGGAACCACTTGACAACCAGATTGAACGCATGTGCCATGCAGAGCGCATGGCTCAGGCTTCCTTGTCGCAGCGCAGACAAGATGTTATTCCCGTTGTTGGTCACCATGGTTCCCATTTCCAGTTTTCGTGGCGTAAGCCATGATTCAATTTCTTGATGAATGACTTTTAGCAGTTCCTCCCCTGTGTGACTCGCCAAGGCAAACCATGTAAAGAACAGCGTTACTCCAGCGTGCCCTGCACACATGGTATGCTCGAGGGGGACTGAGACTTGTCTGTGCCGTTGAGGCTGAGGACACGGTGGAGGATGAGGAGGCAGAGTCGCACACTGTCACAGGACCAACGGCCTGAGAGCGTGGAGGCAGAAGCGGCATGACCTGTCCAAGTTGCTGTTGTGGCTGTGCAGGAACCACATTTAATCAGTGGGCCGTAAAGGGTATGTATTGTCCCTTACCATAGTTACAGCTCCACACATCAGTGCTGCTGTGCACTATGGTACACACCGACAGGCTCAAGGACTGGCCCAACTTATGTTCCCCAAAATTATGAAGCTGGTACTGCCTTTTTCACAAATAAATGACAGCTTGGGACTCTCCACCTCGGCTCGGCACAAGCCATCAGTTCTCTGAAAGGTGCAGAGTCCACCACTTGAAAAGGGAGGGACTGCAGCACCAGCAACTTGGACAGGAGCACATTCACCTTCTGCGCCTTTTGATGAGTGGGTGCACACTGTTGTCTCTTGGACATGGCTTTGCCGAGGAATTGCTGGCGGAATGACTGAGCAGGAACATCTGGAGCATCAGAAGATGGGTATGACAGCTCCCTTGGGCTGAGGTGGTGGAGCCTTGGCTGGCTGAAACAGGGAGCGGCATGCCACTGGGTGATGTAGCAGACTGGACCACCGCATTAAAACCCACAAAGAAACCTACACTCCACTCTTAGTAAATAAGGGCCAGTGGCCCTTATTTACTAAGAGTGGAGTGTAGGTTTCTTTGTGGGTTTTTATTCCCTACAACTTATTTTCCACGGTATTCACTAAGGTTTCCCTACATTTTCCACTTTCCCTACACTTTGCTTTTTTTTACACATGCTCTGATCTGTAAGGTTTTCCTCAGCTAAAATACACCAAATTTTATGTGAAAACCTTAGTAAATATATTGGGTTTTTGTGAAAATGTCGGGAGCACGCCCCTTTTCTGAGACCACGTCCCCTTTTCCCAGCGGCCAAACCCTATTTTCGGGTTTTCTTAGCAAAAGGGAGAGTTAGTCAGGGTTTTTTCAATTCTGGCGCAAATTCTGGCGGAAAATCTGGCACAGACAGAATTTCTGGCGCAATGTGACAGAATCTGTCGCATTGAGACAGAATCTGGTGCACAACCCGACAAAACATGTTGGGTTTGCAATAGTAAATGAGGGCCAGTATCTGTCAGTATTCAGTGGGGCCGAATTATGCTCATCTAAAACTGGCCTTAACATGCAGATGTAGCTGACCATGTACAGTTATAAAATGCAGTTTTTGGTCAGGTAGTTCAGGATAATAATATGAATTATGAATGTGGTGTTGCCTTCTGAAAGGAAGAATTTTTGATAATGAGATCATATTAGGGAATTGCAATTCCCTAAAAAATTAATTAAAGGATTCAGTATCTGGATTTAGTAATTTAGGTTTTGCGGTATGCAGCAATATTGAAATGATGGTATGCTGGGAATGTGTTCTTTGTTTTGCTTGAGATGGACAAATGAGCACTTTTGCCTAAATAGAAAAGAATTATACAACCTTGTGTATTGTGGTTTATAAATGACCTGTAATGACTCACTTATTTCCTGGCAAGCAGTTTCTTTTTGAATATATAATAAGCCTGTGTGTGAATTCTGTGGTCATGCACACGCTTCTAGTGCATCTTGGAACATATTAATTACCATTAATTGGGATAAACGTGTTTGTAAGGACTGGAACGACTGTGTACAAAACTGTTGGGAGAGGTGATAAAATGGAAAAGGTTATTGGAAAAAGTACAGTGTACCCAACTATAAAGATTGCAATTAGTGCGTAATGAGGAGCGTCTGGACGCAATAATCACCTTTATGAAGCCATATTTTACTACAGGTTAAAGGAAAATGTCTACGCTGTATTATGAATTAGAATTAATTGATATGAATGCATCTCCTGTGTATAAAAATAATAATTCTGACAAAAAGAAAACAAAAATAAAAATTCCATCATCATCTCTATGAAATAAAGCCCTGAAATGGTAAAAATAAAAAATATGCAATGGAATTTTAAACAATATAAAGAACTTGAAAATAATAGACATAGATATATTAAATCAGAGACGACATCTTTAAGAACATGGCCACCAAGGTGGAAAGCTGCTGATATTCAGTGGGCTTCGTTCCCAGCCATGGCCCGGCATCTCCCCTCCAGTAGCCCCCTCAAAGAAAATTTAGTATTCAGATTTATGGCATCTGTATAATACAAGCACAAGTTGAGTCTGTCATAATGGAAGCTATTCTTATAAAGAGCCTCTCTTTTATGACTTATAGAGGGGGACCCGGAACTAGCCTTTACTTCTACAATGTTTATAGACAAGGGTTGTCTGAATGAGACAACCCCTTTAAATAACATGTTTATGTGTATTTACTTTTGGTTATTAATATGTCAAAGTGGTGCTCCGCCCCTAAACATCTTATACCCTATCCAAAGGATAGGTAATAAGATGTCTGATCGCTGGGGTCGCGCTGCTGGGGATCCCCGTGATCTTCCAGCTGCACCCAGTATTCATTTAGAGCATCGTTTGCAGCACCGGAGGCTCGTGATGTCATGGCCATGCCCTACTCATGACGTGATGGTCACGCCCCATCAATGTAAGTCTATGGGAGAGGGCATGATGCCCTCATGCCTCTTCCCATAGACTGGCATTGTTGGGGCATGGCCGTGAAATCATCAGCAGGGTGTGACCATGACGTTACGTGCCTCCGCCCGGCATTGCCAGTCATCCGACACGGTGCAAACTTCGCTCCATGCACCGGATGTCTGGGGTGCCTCAGCCGAGATCCTGTGGGTCCCCAATGGCTGGAACCCCACGATCAGACATCTTATCCCCTATCCTTTTGATAGGGGATAAGATGTCTAGGGGTGGAATACCCCTTTAATTGTGTAAAAATAGTTGTGTAAAATGGGTCTGCTGAGAATTTTTTCAAAAAAATCTGCAGCATATCCGCATGTAAGGTTGCATTCACATCACGATTGGGGCATACAGAAGCACCGGCTGCTGCCATATCCCGTTGGGCCCCTGCCATACCCTGTACACTTCAATGAGCCCGACAGAGTCAGCTAGGGACTCCAGTCAGCTCATTTTTGGACCATATCCATTTTTGTTGCCGGACTAAGACCATAGTAGACCACGATTTTCAGTCCGGCAACAAAAACAGATACGGTCCAAAAATGAGCCAATCATAGACACTAGCTGATTCTGTTAGGCTCATTGAAATGAATTGAGTACGGCCCAGTTCAAGTGGGGATATGGCAGCAGACATTTTTTTCATTTTCCCTCAGGATCCGGCTGATGTATGCCAGAATAGTAATGTAGTAATGTAAGTACAGTCTAAGGCCAGTCTCACACAAGTGCATCCATTTCTGATCACCCAAACTAACGGTTGTCTGTCTGGGACATCAGACCAGCAGTCAGGTCAGTGACTGCATCCATAAAACGGACAAAAAAATATGCATGTACACATTCATCTGAAATCGACCTAATTCCACAGCAGATTTGCTGCAGATATAGTTGTCTCCATGTAAAAATAGAATATATGTAGAAAAGAATAGTGTTGCTCGCGAATATTCGCAATTCAAATTTTATTCGCGAATATCGCATATTCACGAATTCGCGAATATTCGCGAATATAGCGCTATATATTCGTAATTACGAATATTCTTTTTTTTTTTTTTTTTTTACAGTACACATCACAGTGATCATCCCTCTCTACTTCCAGCTTATGTGGTGTAAGAAGGCTCTAATACTACTGTGTGAGACTGGTGCGCGAATTTTCGCATATGCGAAAATCTGCATATGCTAATTTTCTCATGTGCGAATTTTCACTTATGTAAATTTTTGTATATGTAAATTTTCGCATATGTTAATTTTCGCACGCGCGAATATTCGCGTATGCGAAAATAAAACGAGAATATTACGAATATGCGAATATTCGCGAATATGACGAATATTCGTCCATATATTCGCGAATATTCGCGAATTCGAATATGGCCTATGCCGCTCAACACTAGAAAAGAAAGAAACCAATGTATGTAAAAGTCTGAAGTTGTGGATTTTGCTGCAGACTACTGCTGTAAATGTACATGTTGCACTTGTATCTGCATGTCTGCATGCATTTGCATGTTTGTTTGTTTTTCTAAACCAGACAGGTTTCTCAGTGTAGTAAAGAAAGAGGAAAACAGACCTCTAGGTATATATAGGAGGAATGTGCAATTAAGTGCAGTATGAAAAAGTGCAAAAGTGCAAGAAATATTATGTATGAAAATGAGAGCATGTAAAATTGTGCAATGTTCAAAAAATTGTGTGTATGGTGAGAATATGGAAATATGTAAAATATGAGATGTAAGCTGGTTATTAAACAAGTATGTACTAATTTATTAGTAAATAAAATGGTTTTTCTAACATGTGAGTCCAAGCTAGGCCCTTGCTGTGGACTACAGACATATATACATGTAAAACAATTAGAAGAGAGCAAATATGGCTACAGTAAAATCATTAATATTGCCACCTTGCAACTTGCTGCAGTATCTACTTCAATATTCTACAAACTTGCCAATAACTATTGAACAACTGAACTATTTTGTTAACAAGAACTTGGCACTCTGAACAAATTTGCGGGTGGCAATATTAATGATTTTAATTTTTTACCTAATTGTTTTACATGTATATATGTCTGTAGTCCACAGCAAGGGCCCTGCTTGGACTCACATGTTATAAAACCATTTTATTTACTAATAAATTAGTACATACTTGTTTAATAACCAGCTTACATCTCATATTTTACATATTTCTATATTCTCACCATACACACAATTTTTTGCACATTGCACAATGTTACATGCTCTCATTTTCATACATAATATTCCTTGCACTTTTGCACTTTTTCATACTGCACTTAATTGCACATTCCTCCTATATATACCTAGAGGTCTGTTTTCCTCTTTACTATATTGTATTTTTTGGCACGCAGGGTACGTGTATCACAAGTATCTCGGTATGTATTTATATAATGTGAGCCCCCCAGTCTTTGTTTATTGCTATCAGGTTTCTCAGTGTGGCCTTATTTTGTGCATCACCAATTCATATTTGTAAGGACATTACTCATTTTGCCATTATGTATTATGGAACGAGAAAAAAAATATTTGTGGGGGCTTCCGTTTCTACATAGTGTAGTGCACTTTTCAGTAAACATGACATGTTATCTTTATTATGTAGGTCCATGCAATTACAACGATACCTAATTTATTTAGGCTTTGTATTATTTAACAAAAATTAGTAAGCTTACGGTTGTAATCTTCGGACTCCTATTACTTTTATTTAATTTTTCATATACGGGGATGCACAAGGGTTCATCTTTTGCACCCGTGATCTGTATTTTTTATTGGTACCATTTTTTTTTCCGCATAGGTCTTTTTGATCAACTCCACTGAGCTACCGGCACTTAATTTTCAGCACAGCATCTAAAGGGTTTATGCCAGACATCGGCCTGATCGGTCATGTATGGCATT